>NC_041215.1:136680883-136699785 GCF_002837175.3 Physeter macrocephalus | reverse complement strand
AAAAAAAAAAGGTCATGAAGAACCTAGGGGCAAGACAGGAATAAAGACACAGACCTAGTAGAGAATGGACTTGAGGATATGGGGAAGGGGAAGGGGAAGCTGTGACAAAGTGAGAGAGTGGCATGGACATATATACACTAACTTGCCTTTGAAGTTTTTCATCTGCTGCATGACCACAAGAGGGCGATGAGGGCAGTGGATTCTGTCAGCACATGTCGGAGCCAGGGTTGCTGTTTGTTTTCTCCCGGATCCTTTCAGGGTCTCTCTGGGGCTCGGTGCCTGCCACAGCTTCTTCAAGGGACTGAGAACAGAGATGGAGGCAGCGAAAGAGCTGAGACTGTTTAAAAATAGACTATCTCATAATCACCAAATAGAATTCATTTAACAATAAAACTAGCTATAAAATATTTTAGCATCAGGTATTGGTTTCATTGCAAAGTAATCTAGGAAGCACCCAGAACTTAAAACTCAAACGTCATACACCCGCCCCACCCCACCCCACCCCCAGCTTGCAGGCTCCCGGGGTGATGTTTCCAGACCTCGGAGGTGGTCAGGCCCTCCCCAAGCAGGCCATTCTCCCGTCTTTGTGGTTTCTTCGTTTGTCCAGCCAGAGAGATTATTTGCATCCCGTGTCCCAGGCTACCATCCATTGACTGAAAGGTGCAGCCGCCCCTCTGGTTGGGAATGTATACCGTGTCCTGCTGGTAAATTATGACCGCGCCCTTCGAGACTGACACCTGCTCCCCCACACCTCCTCCTGGACCCAAGCTGCTTTGAAGCCCCTGCTTTCAGCCTGGTCATGTATCCTGCATGAAAGAATGTCCCTGAGATGAGTGAGTTCCTTCCAAAAGGCTGGGCCTGTAGTAACTGATTTTAATTGTTTTCTTTTTTCATTGGAGTCTATTTGATTTACCATGTGGTGTTAGTTTCAGGTGTACAGCAAAGTGAATCAGTTATATATACACATATAACCACTCTTTTTAAGATTCTTTCCCATATATGTCATTACAGAGTACTGAGTAGAGTTCTCTGTGCTACACAGTAGGTCCTTATTAGTTATCTATTTTACATATAGTAGTGTGTATATGTCAATGCCAGTCTCCCAATTCAGGGTGATTTCGTGAGCAGTGACTACCTGCCAGGCACTGTCTTAGGTTTCCCATTTGTGGAGACTCTCTGTTTTCCAATAGACTTGCATTATAATTTTATTTGTGACTGATTTCCAATGGCAGCTAGCATTTCTGCTTTCACTTTCTCTAGTCCTGGCTCTTTCCATCCCAAAACAAACTGAGAACCTTGAAAAGCCTAAGACATCACATATGAAAGTTACTGCTGCAGTGGACTGCTGCACCTTTCAAGCCACCCTTTTGTCACAGATGGATACAGACTGGTATTGTGATGGCACAGTGCCAGGCAGAGAATACAGACACAGTGCTGGGACTTCCCTAGCGGTCCAGTGGTTAAGAGTTCACCTTCCAATGTAGGGGGTGCAGGTTCGATCCCTAGTCGGGGAGCTAAGTTCCTGCATGCCTCACGGCCAAAAAATCAAAACATAAAACAGAAGCAATATTGTAACAAATTCAGTAAAGACTTTAAAAATGGTCCACATCAAAAAAAATCTTAAAAAACAAAAAAAGAAAGACACAGTGCTGTCAGGCTTAAGTACAAATTGGTGGTACCTGTACCTCAACCTAAATTTGTTTACACACATGTGTAAATGTCTCCTGTTTGTTTTTTCATTGACCAAATATTTATTAAAAGCCTAAGGTACACAAGACAAAGTTGTTCAGCTCTAAGGATAAGAATAAATTCAACAGGGCCCTTGACTTCAAGATTTGCATCAAGAAGAAACAAGACTCATACACACAAAAGTGTACATGGTAGCGTTTGCCCTCCTTACACTTGTGAAAAATGCCTTCTACTTGCTTTGTTACTCTCTGATTAAGTTCACCTTTTCATGTATTCATGTACTCAACATGCATTCAGTCCCCACCGAGTGCTGGGCACTGATGCAGACCCCGGGGTGCTGAAGATGAAATCATGGGGATGGAGAGAGCCTAAATACAATAAAAGACCTCGCCACTTCCTTCCACCTGAAATAAAAATAAACAAAAACTAGGTGAAATATAGGAAACAACCTTGGGCTTTTAGGCCACAGCATAGGAAGGGGGCACCAGCCAGGGCCCAGCAGACTCCCTGAGCTGAGAAGATAGGGTTGAGAGTTTGGGGAAACCAATGTAACTATGTTTTGCAGGGCGTAGTACCAGAGAGGAGAACACTGGAGGTCTGCGGAAGCCCACCCTGAAGTGTTAAGCTGATTTCTGGTCAGCAGATGTGTGTGAGAAAAGCTATCAAGGCCACAGGAGAACACGGGTTAGAGGGACAGTGCCCAGGATGCGCACATGTCTGGGAATATGGTGCCTGTTCCAGCCAGACTGGAAAACTTCTAGGGACTCTGGGTACCAGCACCCGCCTTAGTAATGGAGAATAAGTACCCTGGATTAAATGAAGATCTGGTCCCACCAACACCAAGACTCAAGAGGATCAAACTGTTTTCAAGAAACTCAATTGCATCCCAGAATAAAGTTCAAGAATATTTACAGGAATACAAAACACCCAGCACCAAGATGAAATTCACAATATCTGACATCCAATCAAAGATTATCAGGCAGGCAAAAACCAAATAGAATCTATAATGAGGAGAAAAATCAATAAACTGAAATAGGCCCAGGCCTGACACAAATATTAGAATTAGCAGACAAAGAAATTAAAACATTTATCATAACTGCATTCCATATGTTCCAAAAGTTAAGAAAAGACATGAAAGGTATAAAAATATTTGAAGAAAGATGGAAACAATAATCCAAAAATTTCCAAATTTGATGTGAAAACTATAAACTCAGAGACCCAAGAAACTCAGCGAACCTCAGTCATGAGGAATATATGAAGAAAGTTATACCAAGTTAATCAAATTGCTCAATGTCAGTAAAGGAGAGGAAAATCTAAAAAATGGCCAAAGATAGATGGCATTTTATATAGAGAAACAAAGATAAGACCAGGGCTTCCCTGGTGACGCAGTGGTTGAGAGTCCGCCTGCCATTGCAGGGGACACGGGTTCGTGCCCCGGTCCGGGAAGATCCCACATGCCGCGGAGCGGCTGGGCCCGTGAGCCATGGCCTCTGAGCCTGCGCGTCCGGAGCCTGTGCTCCGCAACGGGACAGGCCAAAACAGTGAGAGACCCGCGTACCGCAAAAAAAAAAAAAAAAAGATAAGACAAGAACAGATTTCTCATCAGAAACAATGTGAGTGGGAAGATGGTAAAGCAACATATTTAAATTACAAAAACAAAAAAGCTGTCGGCATGAAATTTCATACCCAACTATAATATATTCCCAAAATGAAAGTAAAACAAAGCCTTTTATTAAAAAAAAAAAAAAGAAAGAAAAAGGCAAAAGAAGTGGGGAAATGGAGGTACACTACTGTAGGGTTCATCTACTCTGCCTGGTATGGTATAGTACCCCTGGAAAATAGACTGTGATAACTTAAAGTTGTATAGTATAAACCCTGAGGCAACCACTCAAATAACAAACAAGGAACTATGGCTAAGACGCCTTATAAGGGGATAAAATGGAATCATAAAAACTATTCAGTTAACCCCAAAGAGGGCAAAATGGGAGAATAAAGAACAGATGGGACAAATAGAAAATGAATATTAAGAAAATAGCCTTCAATTGAAGCATGTCAGTAATATGTTAAATGTAAATTGCCTAAATGCCTCAATTAAAAGGCAGGTGTTGCCATATTGGATAAGCAAGACCCAAACTCTATGCTGCTTACAAAAAATCCACTTTAAATATAAAGACATAAATAGGTTAAAGGTAAAAGGATAGGAAAAAGATATACCATGCTATGCTAATGCTAATTCACATAAAGTTAGGATGGCAATATTGCTATCTGACAAAGGAGATTTCAAAGCAAAGAACATCACCAGAGATAAAGTTATTTCCTAATGATAAAGCCATCAATTCATCAAGAGGACTTAAATATCCTAGATATTAAAGATATTAAAAGAATAAAGGATTTTATGAAACTTTATGCCAATAAATTCATGGTCTTTGATGAAATGGACCATTGCTTGAAAGACACAGGCTATCAAAGCTCACTCAAGAATTCTTTTCCAACAATAAAAACAGCCGGTGTTGAAGGAAAAAGACCCCTATATCTGAAGAAATGAATTCTGTGCCCGTAGAGAAGGACCCTGCTTGGCTGCAGCTGGAGTTTGAAGTTTTCCGTTTGCTACTTCTGGGAAAGAAACCACAGATAATCTGAGCTCAAATCTGGATTAAGGACAGATGAAACCCTTTGCCCAAAGTCAGAGAACCAGGCTGCAGAAACAGGAAGTCCCTTCTCAACTCAGAAACTCTGCAAGGTCAAGGCCTCCTGGGACCCAGGATTTCTGGAAAGGGCTGCAGCACATCCACCAGCCCTGAACTTCAGATTCCAGATGATCAACTGACGGAAAACGACCAGGGCTTTGTCATCATGGAGGTTCAGAAAGACCGGCCGGCAGAACAGAAGGAGAAAAAACCAAGATGTGAAGCAAAAACGTGCTTCTGGAAACAATTTACTCTAGGAAGCATCAGTTAATGTCAGGAAGTGTCCTCTGCAGTCTCAACATAATCCAGGAAAATAGAGTCTCCATTAACAAGGGATGAATAAGTCGGTAACAGACAATTGCTGTCCCTGCCTGTGGCTCCTGCCCAGCCCCAGCCAACGCCTACCCCTTCTCCTGTTCCATCCAGCCTTGAACTCTGACCCCGGCTTTGTCTTCTCCAGGTGCACTGCTCTTCTGCCCAACCAGACCATGGTGCTGTCTGCTCCCGGCTCAACCTACGGCCACCAAAGACCCGTGGCTGGACCACCCGCCTCTGGGTTCCTTGTCCACAGCACACGGGCGTATTTCCCCTTCCTCGGTCTTGTTCAGGCCACTTCTTCTGCCTGCAGCGGCCTCCCGACTCGTCCCTGGAGTTCAAAGGCCCGGCAAGCCTGCCTTGAGTCACAGCAGTGTCCGCACTCCTCTCGGCCCACGCTCAGGTCTTCATCTGACACGTGACTAGACCAGGCCATCCGGCTGCACCCAGGCTCGGGGCACCTGCCGGCCCGAGTCTGAAGCCTGACCTTTCACCCTCAGCTCCAGGGGTCCTTTCACCAGAAGGGCTACCGTCTTTGGTGCCTGTGGGAGGGGCAGAACCCGTCTTCAGCCCCCATAACTCTGAGACCCTCCCCCTTGCCCTCCCGCCCAGGCGGGGCCCCGGGGCAGGGGCTGGATCGTAAGCGAATGAGGCCCTGGCTCTAAGCCGGGCTGGACTGGACGTGCAATCAGCCCTGGGCTCTTGCAGGGGTCGTGTTTGAGAAGCATGACTGAGCCAAGCCTCAGCATCCCCGGCGCGGCCGTGAGGGTTGACTCCTAAAGGGCCGGCCTGGGCTGCTGCTTGAGGCCCGGCCCCCGTGGAGACACGTGGGACTTGTCGGTCCTGCTCTCCGCCGCGAGCGTGGCAGGGGCGCAGCTCAGGCCCGTCTAAGGCACAGGAGAGCAAGAGGGGTCAAGGGACGGAGGGTCTCAGGTGAAGCGGGAAGCTGGGGACAGCCGTTCCGTGTCATGCTGTGTCTTCTGTGGGGCTCCCTCGCGTGGGTTGTGCTAACGAACGGCTCCCTCCTCCCTTGGACCCTCCTCGGCCAGCGCTTCCGGTGTGCTGGGGGCAGCCAGGCCTGGGCCCGCTCCCCCTCCATGTAACAAAACCCTTTGTTAATTATTAAAGGGCGCCCCTTCCTCCTCACGCTCACAGGAGACCCCAGGGCGGCCCCGGGCCCCAGGGAGGTGGGAACCACTTGGGCTGATTTGTCTTGGCAGGAAACCAAATTAGCCGGAAACACCGGGTGTGTTTCTCATTAACCAGGTGGTGCCGGCCGGACGCCCAAGGTGGGCTCTGGAACCAGAGCCCTGTCCTTTCCCACCTGGGGGCTGCCCTCTCCCTCCTCTCCTCTGCGGAAAGTGGCTGGTGAAAGGGACACATTTCCTAAAAACAAAGTAACCTGCCGACATGTAATTGCAAAAAGCAAAAGCTCTTTTCATGGCTGAGAGGCCAGAGAAAGGGTGACAAGTGTGCCCGACCCTCTGGAATGTTTATGCCACCTCAGGCTCAGACTGATCCCAGATCCCACCATGGCTGGGGGCTGGAAAGCTCGAGGCAGGCGTCAGGTTCAAGGCTCAGAGGCTCCGAGTGTCCGGGGCTGTCTTTGGAGGCTGCAGAGACCAAGGGAAGTCGGCCTTCTCGGACATTAGCGGAACAGGAGAATCATGACCACGATTGCACACGTGGGTGTACATTTCAGAGCTCACATGCAGCTTCAGGGTCAAATGACATCTCTGCCAGACTCTCTCCCTCTGTCGTCTGAGGGGCTGAACCCACCCCCGCCCAGGGATCCAAGCATCAGAAGCAACGCTGGACTTGGGTCCTGGCTCCTGGGGAGGAAAAGCCGGCTTTGGGGGTGTCACTCTCGGTGGACCCTGGGCTCACCCCACACCAGACAGCAGGCCAGTCTGCAGCCAGATTGGGGTGCTGTGACATCAACGATCCTTCCGGTCACGCCAGCCACTCCCCAGCTTCCCTCCACCTCTGGTGGCTCCTCCTCTGAACACCCACTGCCCCGGGGTGGTCCTAGCCCCCAGCTCCAGTCTCACGTGTCCCTCTGTCGGTTCGGCATCTCCGCTCACACGGACCAGACGCATCTCAAGTCAAGTGCCCATGACTCCGTCGCTTTAAATGGTCCTCTGTCCATCCAGCCGCTTGTCACAGAACCAAAGGGACCTCGATTTCTCCTTCTACCTCCCACCGCGTCCAGTCAGTACCAACACTGTCAGTTCCTCATCACAGTAGCTCCTGGGGCCCTTTGCTTCTCTCCACACCCTGCCTCTGAGCCTCAGACAACAGCAGTTTCTGACTGTGCTTTGGCTGGTCTCGGGCCACGTCCACGGTGGCCAGGGCAACTTAAACACACAGACGGCATCCATCGCTCGTGTGTCTCAGACGGCCCAGCGGCACCCTGCACACTTAGAATGAAGCCTGAAATCTCCTCACTGGCAGGAGCTGACCCCCATCCCTTCCCTCTCCGGCTCCCTGGGACACCCATACCTCCCAAGCTCCAGGTCTCTGCTCCTCTGGATGCCCTCTGTGACCCCCATCTCAGGAGGAGCTCCCCCCCATTTTTCCTTGTCACGAGGCCATTTGTTTCTACTAGTTACTTCTGTAATAACTGGGCTTGGTCTCTTCTTACAAGACCATGAGCCCCACAGGATCAGGGCTGGTCTACTTCCTCTACCCCAGCTGTGGCAATCTGCCCTCATGCAGTCAACACAACAAAGACTTACTGATTAGTCATGTTTATGCAAATCTCTTCCCATGATTCTCTGCCCATTGGAATTCTTAAAGATCAGCCCCAGCCAGAAGTCTTCCAGGATGTCCTCTGGTCACTGGTTGCCCCCTCACGCCACTTACCCTGATCTTCAGTGGAGCACGGGACATGGGAATCCTTGTCTTTTTGAGTTCTCACTGGACATGCAGCACCTGAGTTGGTGAATCCAGCGACACGTCTGTCTGGGGCCTGGGGAGCCTTCAGCTGAGAAGCTGGCTCTTTGCTGATGCCTGTTGCATGGAAAAGACTGTCTCTGGATTTCCCGGACCCTGGAGGCTGTGACTGCCTCAGTCATTGGGCCATCAGACTGTGCTGAGGAAGCAGACTGGACCTTGCAGTCCTGAGCGGTGGCAGAGTCATGCCAACACCGTCCAGGTCTTGAAAACATGTGCCCACTGAGGCCTGGGTGGGGGTTTGGATATGCAGGACACAAAGGCAAGAGCTAGGGAAGCAGGGAAGGAGCAGCAGGCCACACCCCACCGGGCTGCAATGTCCCAGGACCGGAGCTCGCTGTAAACTTGGCTGTTGGGATCATTCACATGTGATGTTTTTAACCCAAACGCTCTCCATCTGGCTTCTTGATTGGCTGTGATTTCTTCTGAAAACATTTATGGTCCTTTGAAGTATTTATAATTGTGTGGGGGGCAGGGTGAGGGATCCCTTTTGGCAGTGTTTAGCAGTTTCCGTGACTGAAAATAGAATTTGGCCTGATAGCCGGGTGGGCGGGGTTGAGGGCCAGAGGTCAAATTCCACTTGTTCCGTAATGAGCACTAATGAAGTGATGGGTTGGGGGAGCTCTGTGTTACAGGAGGGAGCAGCGGGCTTGGTGGGGGGAGGACGCTGGGCTGTGTGGAAAGAGGCTGGGTGAGAAGTGCTGTGTGCCCACAGGTGACCCCCAGCTCCTTGGGGTCCAGCGCCCGAGAAAGGTGCGAGGCTGTGAGTCATACTGTCTTCATTTGCTCAGAAGAGGTAGGTGACCTGTGGAAATCATGGAGCGAATGGGGTCTATTTTTAAAGCATGGGAAAATCTTCCAGTCCCTTCATCCTTTCTTTAAAGAGATTAAGTGATGGAAGGAGCTCTTGAGGCAGTAATATCACGTGACAGAGATTGTCTTCCGGAGGGAGCTGGTGCTGAGGCAGGTCCAGTGGGTGTGTCCCAGTGCCCTGACACCTGCCCCCTGGCCTGGTACCTGCAGTGTTTGTCCCAGCCTGCTTCGTGGGGAGATGGGGTGGGGATGGGAAAGAAGGAAACCCCAGGGCAGCTTGTTCCTGGGCTAGAAACAATGCTTGTTATGGATTGAACTGTATCCCCTCAAAATTCACATGTTGAAGCCCAAACTGCCAGGACATGAGAATGTGACCTCACTTGGAAGTAGAGTTATTGCAGATGTAATTAGTTAATATGAAGTCACACCAGTGTAAGGTGGGCCCCCATCTAATATGATGGGTGTAAAGGGAAATTTGGACACAGACGTGCCCACAGGGAGAACACCATGTGAAGATGGAGAAAGTCACTGGGGTGACACATACACAAGCTAAGGGACGCCAGAGGTTACAGCAGCTGCCAGAAGTACGGGAGAGATCCTGGGACAGAGTTTCCCTCACGGCCTCAGAAGGATTCAGCCCTGCCGACACCTTGAGCTTGGGCTCTGGCCTCCAGTCTGGGAGACCATACATCTCTGCTGTTTAAGCTGCCCAGAGTATGCTGCTTTGTTATTGCAGCCCCAGGACACCAACCCACCCCCTAAAAGGCCCATGCCTGAAAGAAAACTGCTCTCTCATGGTCTCCCCAGCTGACAAGGAGGACGGTCCAGTCCCAGGGCTGCTCAGGTGGGCTCATGTTGAGAACAGCTGCCCCAGAAGTGGCATGTTTATAAACATGGAATACATATTGATTTACAATTTATTGTTCCTGCAAGTTTTAAATCTAAATTTTTAAAATAAGTGTCCCAGATGTTCAGGCAAAAGGAAAATGATAACAAGTCGAGATCAAAATATTCAAAAAGAAATGGGGAGTGTCAAAAATAGCACTATGTGGGTAAATATACAATAGTCTTTTTTCTTGTTATTTTAACATCTTTAAAATGGTTTAATGTTGTTAAATGTTTTCATGTTTAATGCTTTAAATGTTTTAATGTCATTGAAATCAATGAACTATATTGTGGGTTTGTAATAAGTGTAGAAGTTAAATGAATGACAACAATAGCACCAAGGCTGGGGAAGGAGGAATGCATGTCAGCTTATGCTGTATGTGAGGATGAGGAATAGTATCGCCTAAAGGTAGAGTCTGATAAAACAATCTGTACCATAAATAGCAACATAGATTTACAGCAAATAAGCCATCAAGGCAGATAAGATGGAATTGTGTTCAATATAGAAGGAGAGAAGTCAGGTACAGTTACATGGTGGTTGGCGTGCTGGGGCATGTGGACGTTCTCATCTGGTTGCTTCTATTTTCTCAAGAAATAGAAGCAAGGTCATCAGTGGAGAGTGAACATTCATTCATTCGTCCATCACATAAATGCTATGACTACCTACTCGTGCCCAGGACTGGTCTAAGAACTGGGGGAAGAGCAATGAATAAAATGCCCTCATTGAGTGTACATTCTAGGGGTGTAGACCGACAAACAACCTCAAGTCTTTGTTGCTATAAAGGCACACGAAGCTGGGCACAGTGACAGGAAGTGCCGGGGCCCATGGCTCGCTCCTCGAGGACTGGGGAGCAGAGTCAGGGCTGCAGGTGGCCTGGGCTCCTGGGCTCCTCAAGTGGCTGAGGAAGCAGGCGAGCAGAGCATCCTGGGGCTAATTCTGGTGTCCTGGTAGATGGAGGTGGTCAAAGCTGTGGCAGAGGTAGGAGGTGGGAGAAGATGGAGGAAGAGACGAGGGGGTGGGCCTGGCCGGGATCTCACAGAGCTCTGGACCCCTCCTCACTCCTGCCAATCATGTGTGGAGGCCTTCAGGAGTCTTATCCGGACCCATGGAGCTTCTGGGCTGTCTGGATTCCTGCTGTGGAGAGGGCTGGGGCTGGGAGGGCTGGTGACACCTGAGAAAGCAGAGGAGGAACAGGTGAGTTCAGGGAGCAGGGGAGCGACTAGAGCCCCGGGGCCCACCTAGCATTGGTGGGGACCCATGTAGAGGGACAGGTCAGCATGTCATGCCTTTTTCTTGGATACGTGCTTCTGCGGCCAGGCCAGGTGAGGGGGTGATGACAGTTGGCTTGGAAAGTGAGGACAGTGACAGGAGTTTTATTTGGAGCAGAATTAGGGCTATAGCCCAGGAGACAGCATTTCAGATAGCTCTGAGAAACTGCTCCAAGGAGGTGGTGGGGGGGTCAGTATATATGTGATTTTAGTGAAGGGGGATATGCAGTGAAGCACACGTTTTGGCAGAGACTTGCTGCTCGTCACGAGGAGCATACGTCTGTTAATGACTTTAGTGCTTTTCTAGATACGAGGAGATGCAAGAATTGGACTCATAAAATCTCCTCCTGAAAATATCTAACCATCTGAAGACCTGTTCTGTAAGTTTTTCCCAGAGCACAAAGGGCCTCATTCCCGATCTCCACCCTGAACTCCTTTCATGGGCGTGTTGAAAGTCAGCAGCTGCAGCGGCTCATGATTTAATCCTTGTCGAGGCAGATGGCAATTGCCAATTTGTAGGTGACAGTGGTGATGGACAGGGAAAGCGAGGCTGGACAGGGGAGAGTGAGGGACCAGGAAAAGTTCTCCTAAAGGCACCTGACTGCGGGTATGATGAGAACTTGCGTTACTCAATCTCCCCAACTGCCATCCAATAAACGTCTTATTATCTGTGTCTCGGGAGTGCTAGGAGGAAGTTCAAGTTAAAAAAACACCAGTGACATTGTTTCAGATATGAAAGAAATATACAACTACAAAGAGAAGATGCTGCACTGTGAGCTTATGGAAATGAGGCCCATCCAGAGAGCGAGAGAGGAAAGGAAACTGAAAAACGAAGAAGCCAATTGTGTCTCCTCCAAATCTGGATGCTTTTGCAGCTGCCCAGAGCCTCGGCCCCGCCCTGGGTCAGGGCGCTCCCAAGAGCAGGAGCGTCTGACAGCTCTGCCCCCACACAGCATCTCGTTGCTTCACAGTTTCTTTAATCCCATCTTATCCAGGACAGACAGGTGGGGTTGTCAGATCTACGGGATGAAAGGATTTGGAGGAAAAACAAATAGGAACTTGACTAAACAGAGCAAAGATACATAAATGTACGATCTTAATGACTCAAAAATGGGCGCTTAGTTGTGTAGAAACACAAACGAAAACTAGAAGGACCCGTCAAACTGTAAACTGCTCGTGATTACGGATGACCTTGTCCTTGGCTTCTTGTGTTTTTCGGTTTCCTATTAGGGACATGTTAACTTTTAAGAAATAAATGTTATTGTAAAAATCTTTAAAAAATGGCTTCATTGAAATGTTTTCAATGATAATTTAACAAGTCAACTGAGCACTGCTCTGAAAAGCACTAGCCCAAAGGATTTAATGCATCACTTTAATCTCCATGCAACTGACCACAAACAATCATTTAACTAATGTCTAGCTGGAAAGAGACATCCACACTTTTTTTGTTCTTCTGAAAACCATTTATTTACAAAAGCAATTGGTATGGAATAATGAATCACGGACTGTCAGCATATTCAAACATTCCACTGTGCTTTTCTGGCTACTGTTCTCTGCTAACAAATCTAAATAGCCAGTTAATTCGTGTACATTGTTGTTTTTCCTAAAGCAAGTTATCTCATCTCTCTTAAGAGATCTCTAAAACCTCCCAACCTTTGCTCTCTTATTTTTCTTTTCTCTCTCCTTTTTTAATCAAAATCATTTGATGAATGAATTATAACTTTGTGTGGCTCCATATAGTGTTCATAAGAATAATCATCCGACAACTTCTCCTATAATTAGAACTTTCATCTCTTACACAGCTCAAAATTTCCAATGGCTACTGTAATACGTTTTTGGTAGATGAATGTAACTCATTTTGGCACCATTAAAACTGATGAAAATTCAAAGAAGAAAGCCACAAGACCATCTACACTGAAATATATACTGTTAATCTGTGTTTGAATCGTAAAGACCTTTCAAATCCAAATTTATAAAGTCCGTAAAAAAGCAAAGATAAATACCAGTTATTTTTCATAGCCCTCAAATTAATGACTTACAATTGTCTTCTAATGATTTATAAAATACATTGATTTAAATGTTCATTTAATACCATTGATTAGTACACCCCTCCATGGGATATTATTTTGAGATAACATTTAAATTGTCTTCATCGTTAGTTTGAAGGGTTAAATTTCTGCATCGCAGCATCTATTTACATGATGTTGGCTGACATTTATGGACCCGCACCTCCCCTTTCACCTTCCAGATGGCATTCTTCTGAAACTTGCAATCATTTTTCACACGCTCATCTGTGTGTGATCTGGGGTCAGAGCCTGAGACAAGAATGTCACTGACTAAGGCAACACAGGCAGTGGAGGAGCAGATGGCGTGGATTTTCATATGGAAATGTCGGAACGTGACATCTCAGCTCACAGAAGACAGAGATGATGCTGAGCACTGCTTCCTCTCCTTGAGGTTGGCTGCTGACTCTGCACCTTGGCAGGGAGGGAGGCAGCACCTTCTGACGCCGGCTGGGGGGCTGCCATTCTGCAAAGGGGCCCACAGGGAGCTGTCCTCTTCAGCACTACTCTCCAGCAGCAAGACCTGGGCACCCAGACCTGGACGGCAACTTGACTCTCAGAAGAGGTGGGCAGACAAGGGTGTGCCAAGGGTCCCATCCATCCACCCCAGATGGGCAACCAAAGGGAAAGCTGTCCCCCTAATATGGCCCCTCAGATGTTCAAGACTGTCTGGCCCCAGAAATCAAACTTAAAGACGTCTTGCTCAAAATCGTAGGTGGATTATCCATGACTTGTTACTTTAATGACCTCAACTGCCAGCCTCGTTGGAGAGAGTCTGTCACTGGTTGGCATCAGCAAGACTGCACAGAGCAGCCTGTGAAACGAAGAGATGCACGGCACGGGCTTTGAGAGTGACGGGCTCGGCAGACGGCGGCCACTGCCTTCACACGGGATCAGGGCACCTGCTCCTTGCTTTGCCAGAGGTGGCCCCCAATGAAGGACAGAGGATAGAATGAAAGGATTGATTTTAATCAAGCTTCAATCGAAAGGTATATTGAAGTCATTCTAAAGCTCTTCACCAGGTTTAACTTCCAGCTGAAATTCACAGGAGGAATATCATGAAGATGCTCATAGGTTTCAGTGTTTGGGGGTGAAGGGAGAGAGGAGTGAAAAAGAATAAGGCCATGGAATGATAAGAGATACAGTTTGTTGTAGACTGGAAAACAGCATGCAATTAACACACTGCCAGAACCACATGACGGGCAGTCAGATTTCTTCTTATCCTACTCCCCTTGACAATAAGGGTACAGCTTTGAAAAACAGCATAGGAGTGCCCACTGCATGCAGGACCTGAGACCACCCAGTGCCTCTCCCCACACAGCCTCTCTGCCCATCGTGGAAGCACCAGGAAAATCTGTAATGTCATGGGACCCCCTGAGCACAGATTCTAACAAGTTCTCTGAACCATATCCCATAGTCAAGGGTGGTTTAAATCCTAAGATAGGGTCACTCTGAACTACTGCCAACTACTCTCTCCCCTACCACCCTGTCTTAATCTCAGAAAAAGGACTGAAAATTTTATTATATTTCAAGAAGTGTCAGTACAGCTCCCTGTCAACTATATAGGTAACTGGGAACTATTAAGATATGAAATGTCTTACAGTTCACGTGGCAGTTTCACACACACACACACACACACAGAGGCAAAGGCAAACACACACACTCAATGCACACACATTCACACAAAGGCACAGACAGACAGAGGCACACAGTCACACATACAGAAACACACAGACACAGAGACACATGCAGGCACACACACACAGGCACACAGATATTCATAGGCTCACACACACATAGGCTCACACACAAGCACACACAGACACACACAGGCACACACAGTACACATAGGTGTGCGCACACATACACACACACACACACACACACACACACACACACACACACCATCCAGTCTTGGCCTCCTTGAGTCTTTCTCAACACAGCAGCCAGAAGGATTCTTTCAAAACGAAGTCAGATCACATCACTTGTCTGTTCAAAACCATGTTATTTGAGAGTAAAAACTGAGGTTCTTACAATGACCGGCCTGGCGCCCGCAGTCCCTCTGTGCCTGGTCCCTTTCCTGCAGCCACACCGTCCCCTCGCCGGTCCTCAGACACACCCGTCTCCTCCCAGCTCAGAACCCTCGAGCTTACCATCCTTCTGGAATAATCTTCTCTCAGACATCCACGTGGCTCCCTCAAGTCATGGTTCAGTGTTTGTGTGCTTTTCCTGAGAATCCTATTTAACAGTTCCCCTGGGGAAGGACCTTCAAGATGGCGGAGGAGTAAGCCATGGAGATCACCTTCCTCCCCACAAATACATCAAAAATACATCTACCTGTGAAACTACTCCTACAGAACACCCACTGAACGCTGGCAGAAGACCTTAGACTTCCCAAAAGGCAAGAAAGTCCCACGTACCTGGGGAGGGCAAAAGAAAAAAGAAAAAACAGAGACAAAAGAATAGGGACAAGACCTGCACCTCTGGGAGGGGGCTGTGAAGGAGGAAAAGTTTCCACACAAGAGGAAGCCCCTTCACTGGTGGAGACGGGGGCTGGCGGGGGGAAGCTTTGGAGCCACGGAGGAGAGCGCAGCAACAGGGGTGCGGAGGGCAAAGCAGAGAGATTCCCTCACAGTGCCAACCGGCACTCACCAGCCTGAGAGGCCTGTCTGCTCACCGGCCGGGGTGGGCGGGGGCTGGGAGCTGAGGCGCGGGCTTCAGAGGTCAGACCCCAGGCTGAGGACTGGGGTTGGCTACGTGACACAGCCTGAAGGGAGCTAGTGCACCACAGCTAGCCAGGAGGAAGTCCGGGAAAAGTCTGGACCTGCCTAAGAGGCAAGAGACCATTTTTCCGGGGTGCACGAGGAGACGGGATACAGAGCACCGCCTAAATGAGCTCCAGAGATCAGAGCGAGCCGCGGCCATCAGCCTGGACCCCAGAGACGGGCATGGGACGCTAAGGCTGCTGCTGCCACCACCAAGAATCCTGTGTGCGAGCACAGATCACTCTCCACACCTCCCCTCCCGGGAGCCTGTGCAGCCCGCCACCGCCAGGGTCCCGTGATCCAAGGACAACTTCCCTGGGAGAACGCACGGCGCGCCTCAGGCTGGTGCAACGTCATGCTGGCTTCTGCTGCCGCAGGCTTGCCCTGCATTCCATACCCCTCCCTCCCCCCGGCCTGAGTGAGCCAGAGCCCCCCAGTCAGCTGCTCCTTTAACCCCGTCCTGTCTGAGCGAAGAACAGACGCCCTCAGGCGACCTACACGCACAGGCGGGGACAAACCCAAAGATGAACCCCAGGAGCTGTGCGAACAAAGAAGAGAAAGGGAAATCTCTCCCATCAGCCTCAGGAGCAGCGGATTAAATCTCCACAATCAATTTGATGTACCTGCATCTGTGGAATACCTGAATAGACAACGATTCATCCCAAATTGAGGAGGTGGACTTTGGGAGCACTGACTAGTTTCTGATTTTTATGTTTATCTTAGTATAGTTTTTAGCGCTTGTTATCATTGGTGGATTTGTTTATTGGTTTGGTTGTTCTCTTTTTTTATTACTTTAATTTTTTTTTATTTTAATACTTTTTTTTAATTTGTTATTTTTATGACTTTATTTTTCTTTTTTTCCTCCCTTTTCTTCTGAGCTGTGTGGCTCACAGTGTCTTGGTGCTCCAGCCAGGTGTCAGGCCTGAGCCTCTGAGGTGGGAGAGCCAAGTTCAGGACATTGGACCACCAGAGACCTCCCGGCCCCATGTAATATCAATTGGTGAGAACTCTCCCAGAGATCTCACCTCAACGCCAAGACCCAGCTCCACCCAATGGCCAGCAAGCTTCAGTGCTGGATGCCCCATGCCAAACAACTAGCAAGACAGGACCACAACCCCACCCATTAGCAGAGAGGCTGCCTAAAATCATAATAAGTTCACAGACACCTCAAAACACACCAGTAGACGTGGTCCTGCCCACCAGAAAGAAAAGATCCAGCCTCATCCACCAGGACACAGGCACTAGTCCCCTCCACCAGGAAGACTACACAACCCACTGAACCAACCTTACCCACTAGGGGCAGACACCAAAAACAATGGGAACTATGAACATGCAGCTGCAAAAAGGAGACCCCAAACACAGTAAGTTAAGCAAAATGAGAAGACAGAGAAATACGCAGCAGATGAAGGAACAAAGTAAAAACCCACCAGCCCAAATAAATGAAGAGGAAATAGGCAGTCTACCTGAAAAGGAATTCAGAGTAATGATAGTAAAGACAATCAAAAATCTTGGAAATAGAATGGAAAAAACACAAGAAATGTTTAACAAAGACCTAGAAGAATTAAAGAATAAACAAACAGAGATGAACAATGCAATACTGAAATGAAAAATACACTAGGAAGAATCAAAAGCAGAATAACTGAGACAGAAGAACGCACAAGTGATCTGGAAGGCAGAATGGTGGAATTCACTCCTGTGAAACAGAATAAAGATAAAAGAATGAAAAGATATAAAGACAGCCTAAGAGACCTCTGGGACAACATTAAACACACCAAGATTTGCATTATAGGGGTCCCAGAAGGAGAAGAGAGAGAGAAAGGACCCGAGAAAATATTAGAAGAGATTATAGTTAAAAACTTCCCTATTATGGGAAAGGAAATAGTCAATCAAGTCCAGGATGCGCAGAGTCTCATACAGGATAAATCCAAGGAGAAACATGCCAAGACACATATTAATCAAACTATCAAAAAATAAATACAAAGAAAAATATTAAAAGCAGAAAGGGAAAAGCGACAAATAACACACAAGGGAATCCCCATAAGGTTAACAGCTGATCTTTCAGCAGAAACTCTGCAAGCCAAAAGGGAGTGGCAAGACATATTTAAAGTGATGAAACGGAAAAACATACAGCCAAGATTACTCTACCTGGCAAGGATCTGATTCAGATTCAGCAGAGAGATTAAAACCTTTACAGACAAGCAAAAGCTAAGAGAATTCAGCACCACTAAACCAAGCTCAAGTAACAATTCTCATATCGGACAAAATAGACTTTAAAATAAAGACTATTATAAGAGACAAAGAAGGACACTACATAATGATCAAGGGATCAATTTAAGAAGAAGATATAACAATTGTAAATATTTATGCATCCAACATAGGAGCACCTCAATACATAAGGCAAATGCTAACAGCCGTGGAAGGGGAAATCGACAGTAACACAAAAATAATAGGGGACTTTAACACCCCACTTTCACCAATGGAAAGGCCATCCAAAATGAAAATAATAAGGAAACACAAGCTTTAAATGACACATTAAACAAGATGGAGTTAATTGATATTTATAGGACATTCCATCCAAAAACAATAGAATACACCTTCTTCTCAAATGCTCATGGAACATTCTCCAGGATAGATCATATCTTGGGTCACAAATGAAGCCTTGGTAAATTTAAGAAAACTAAAATTGTATCAAGTATCTTGTCCGGCCACAACACTATGAGACTAGATATCAATTACAGGAAAAAAATCAGTAAAAAATACAAACACATGGAGTCTAAACAATACACTACTTAATAACCAAGAGATCACTGAAGAAATCAAAGGGGAAATCAAAAAATACCTAGAAAGAAATGACAATGAAAACACGACTACCCAAAACTTATGGGATGCAGCAAAAGCAGTTCTAAGAGGGAAGTTTATAGCAATACAATCCTACCTCAAGAAACAAGAAACATCTCAAATAAACAACCGAAACTTACACCTAAAGCAATTAGAGATAAAAGAACAAAAGCCCCCAAAGTTAGGAGAAGGAAAGAAATCATAAAGATCAGATCAGAAATAAATGAAAAAGAAATGAAGGAAATGATAGCAAAGATCAATAAAACTAAAAGGTGGTTCTTTGAGAAGATAAACAAAATTGATAAACCATTAGCCAGACTCATCAAGAAAAAAAGGGAGAAGACTCAAATCAACAGCCACTGAAATTGAAACTGTGATTAAAAATCTTCCAACAAACAAAAGCCAGGACCAGATGGCTTCATGGGTGAATTCCATCAAACATGTAGAGAAGAGATAACACCTATCCTTCTCAAACTCTTCCAAAATATAGCAGAGGGAGGAACACTTCCAAAATCACTCTACAAGGCCACCATCACCCTGATACCAAAAGCAGACAAAGATGTTACAAAAAAAGAAACTACAGGCCAATATTACTGATGAACATAGATGCAAAAATCCTCAAC
>NC_041215.1:136679796-136680692 GCF_002837175.3 Physeter macrocephalus | reverse complement strand
AGCACATTAAAAGGATCATACACAATGATCAAGTGGGGTTTATCCCAGGAATGCAAGGATTCTTCAATACATGCAAATCAATCAATGTGATACAACGTATTAACAAATTGAAGGAGAAAAACCATATGATAATCTCAATAGATGCAGAAAAAGCTTTCGACAAAATTCAAGACCCACATATGCTAAAAACCCTCCAGAATGTAGGCAGAGAAGGAACTTACCTCAACATAATAAAGATCATATATGACAAACCCACAGCCAACATCATTCTCAATGGTGAAAAACTGAAACCAATTCCTCTAAGATCAGGAATAAGACGAGGCTGCCCACCACTATTATTCAACAAAGTTTTGGAAGTTTTAGCCACAGCAATCAGAGACAAAAAAGAAATAAAAGGAATCCAAATCAGGAAAGAAGTAAAACTGTCACTGCTTGCAGATGACATGATACTATACATAGAGAATCCTAAAGATACTACCAGAAAACTACTAAAGCTAATCAATGAATTTGGTAAAGTAGCAGAATACAAAATTAATCCACAGATATCTATTGCATTCTTATACACTAATGATGAAAAATCTGAAAGAGAAATTAAGGAAAAACTCCAATTTACCATTGGAACAAAAGAATAAAATACCTAGGAAAACTTACCTAAGGAGACAAAAGAACTGTATGCAGAAAACTATAAACACTGATGAAAGAAATCAAAAATGACACAAACAGATGGAGAGATATACCATGGTCTTGGATTGGAAGAATCAATATTGTGAAAATGACTATACTACCCAAAGCAATCTACAGATTCAATGCAATCCCTATCAAATTACCAGTGGCATTTTTTACAGAACTAGAACAAAAAATCTTAAAATTTGTATGGAGACACAAAAGACCCCGAA
>NC_041215.1:136666945-136679289 GCF_002837175.3 Physeter macrocephalus | reverse complement strand
CGGAGAGGGTGTGGAGAAAAGGGAACCCTCTTGCACTGTTGGTGGGAATGTAAATTGATACAGCCACTATGGATAACAGTATCAGGTTCCTTAAAAAACCAAAAATAGAACTACCATACGACCCAGCAAACTCACTCACTACTGGGCATATACCCTGAGAAAACCATAATTCAAAAAGAGTCATGTACCACAATGTTCATTGCAGCACTGTTTACAATAGCCAGGACATGGAAGCAACCTAAGGGTCCATCAACAGATGAACGGATAAAGAAGATGTGGCACATATATACAATGGAATATTACTCAGCCATAAAAAGAAACTTGTGGTGAGGTGCATGGACCTAGAGACTGTCATACAGAGTGAAGTAAGTCAGAAAGAGAAAAACAAATACCATATGGTAAAACATATATATGGAATCTAAAAAAGAAAAAGAAAGGTTCTGAAGAACCTACGGGCAGGACAGGAATAAAGATGCAGAGGTAGAGAATGGACTTGAAGACATGGTGGGGGGAAGGGTAAGCTGGGACGAAGTGAGAGAGTGGCATTGACATATATACACTACCAAATGAAAAATAGATAGCTAGTGGGAAGCAGCCACATAACACAGGGAAATCAGCTCGGTGCTTTGTGACCACCTAGAGGGGTGGGATAGGGAGGGTGGGAGGGAGACATAGGAGAGAGGAGATATGGGGATATATGTATAGGTATAGCTGATTCACTTTTTATACAGCAGAAACTAACACACCATTGTAAAGCAATTATACTCCAATAAAGATGTTATATAGTCCAATAAAGGTGTTTTTAAAAAATAAACTAAAGACAATGGCAAAAAAAAAAAGTTCCCCTGAGAACTACTTACATCCCTTCCCTGTCTTGTTTTTATCTGTTGTACTTGTCACCTAATTAAATATGCAAGCATTTACTGTCTTCTGTCTCTCTACTCTGTCTTGAATATAAATCCTATGAGGACATGACTTGTTTGATGTATACGTACACACACAGACATGGAGCTAGCACCTAGGACAGTAATACTTAGCAATAATGAGCATGAATAAACATCTATTGAATGAATGAATGAAAAGGTATAATTTGTAAGGAAAGGCAAGATCATCCTTGTGTATCCTTCTATCTTCATTTAATACCACGTCAGGAGAATGTTCTCACGTTGTTCAGTATTCTTCAGAATTAAAATGTTCAGTGTTTGTAATCTGTTCCATCATACAGATGTGGGTAATTAACCATTTCCCTTCTTTGGAGAATTTGGATTACTTCACACTCACAAGTTATTCTGCAAACAGTACGCACCCATTCATTTACTATGTATTGATTGAGTGTTGAGTATATGCTATGTGCTGTGCTTCGTCTTGAGGCTGCGAGAGCAGCTAGGATCCGGTCCTTAGGCAGGTAGAAGAGAAGAGTGTGGTTTATGTGTGGTGAGAACTGAGAATGTGCACCGGAAACAGCTGTTCAGGGATTTATTACACCCACAGGTCACTGAGCTCTGTTCACTCTTCTGTATTTTTTCTCTTTACTCTTCATATGGAATCATTTCTGTTTACCTATCTTCAAGTTCATGAACCTTCATTCTGCTGACTCCAACCAGCTGGTAAGACCATCCAGGGAAGTTTTTATTTCAGATGCTGTACTTTTCAGTTCTCAGAGTTGTGTTGTTTTATATACTCTCTTGCCAATTGGATCCAACCTAGCTACTGCTGTAATAAAAACCTGAATACATTACTGATTACTTGGCTGGGGGGCATGAAAAGCAGAAGAAAAGAGTGAAATTGGTCAGACACTCCCTATCTTCCACTGAATAATAAAAAAGAGGAGGATAAGATGGAGATAAATGTAAAGACGGTACTGTGCTGCTGGTTCATGGGACTGTTTCACTCTGCAGAGCATCCTATCTGATATGGAAGGCTGGAAGAAACCATAATGAAATCTAGCTAAAAAATGGGATTGCAATCTATGGATTAGGTGGAGGTCATTGCCTGGTAAATCTCCATGGCTCGATTGATCAACAATAAGACTTTCATCAATAAGTTTCAATCCAGTGCAGGAATCTCATCCTGGGGCTATTCTGATAATGGGCCTAAAATGCAATGCTTCTTGTTTTAATGAAACTGACAGAATCTCTAAAAAACAAGTTATGACATATTTTTATGTATTTTATAATAAACAATATACTAAGGAAGAGAATACATTGATAATGGCTTAGCTTGCACTTTGGATGTTCAGTACAAATATTTCTAGACTCTACAGTCGCAATGCAAAGCATGATCAGAAGACATAAAATATACAGAAACCTGCATATGTAAAAGCAAAAAAGACTGTTACTTCCACTAAAACACTGACTTAAGAATAATATTAAATCAGCTACTATTCTTCACTCTGAGTGAGATTTTTTCTGAGATTTCCTTCTTCTCTGAGATATTCTCTGATATTTCCATTCAAAACTAGTTTTCTAATCCAAAAAGTTCTTGCTTATTCTTATAACAATAATCAAGACCCCATGCTGAAGGCTTCAGGACTGACTTTTTCCTCAAAGCCAAAACAGAATGAAGCTTCCTCCCTGTGTATCCCACAGGACCACAATAGCCCTTCAGGGCTGGCTGGTAAATTGAGGAGTAGTCATGAGGGCCAGACCTTCTCAGTTCCAGGTTAGACTATTGTCACATATTTTCTCCTTCCAGATAATTCGACACAAAACTGTCTCAACATTCCTTTCCTCTGTACATTTGGATCCCAAGCTTCTTAAATGGTATCTGTATCTTTATTAAGATAAAACTGAAAGAGTATGTGTGGTTTTGAAGACACGGGAAGGAACACACTTATTCCATTTCCAAGGGGCTAATATTAATTGGCCATCAAATCTCCCCCAAAGAATAAAAATGCCTTTGAGGATATGAATGTGTTAGAATTCCCTCAAAAGAAAGACGGGTGAGAGCGACATTTCCCTTTTCTATTGTTTAAAGAACAGAATATGTTTCTTTTTATCCTAATATAAAAGTTAATGCAATAGCATAATAAAAAGCAGAGATGGAATTTCTTCTGTAAGGGAATTTCAAAGAGATACAATCTCCTTTTGAAAAGCTGAAATGACTTCTAAGTGAAGTCTGCTCGATACATAGGGTGAGCTGGTTGTTACCCACACCCAGCACAAGTTATCATTCACCTGACAGCTACGTGATTTGTCCATATTAGAGAGTATGGTGTGGATCTGTGAGATTACTTTTGCCAGTATGAGAACTATGAGAAAAATTCGTCTTTAAGAGTTTTCGTTTTACTACTTAAAAAAGAACTTGGCCAGTTCAGTCCCCCTTCTTCTACATACAGGGCTCCATAAATTAATTCCAGTCTTTTTTCGAGGTGAAAGAAATTTCTCTGATAAAAAGTCATTGATGTTTTCACATTTTTCCTCATCTTTTTAAAAAACTGTACCACAACATTTTATAAAGCCTAATTTAATGGAATGTCATGTTCTTTGTTTTACAGTGTAGATCTGAGAACAGCCTGGCTTTTTTTGATAATGAAAAGCAGAGTTTTAAACATGGAAAAAAATAAGAAAAAAGCAATACGTTATGGAATATTAGTGTTATGGTATATTGATGCAATTATTTTTAAAAAGAAAAATAAAGTGATCAGGGTTTTTCAAACGAAGAATATATGGATTCATTTAAGGAAAAACCATTTTTATGGATGCCCAGCATTTTATATTATTTTTATTACAATGGCACTTCAATAGGCATTAACATAAGCCAAAGTATTGACCCTTTATAATAGCTTTTATGCAACAAATAATGGAAAGAAATATGCATAATAAGAACAGATAAAATGAAACCATTGAGATCCTTATTTACAGCATCAACTTAATGAACGGATGATGTTATTTTGCTGAGATTCGTCTGTCTCTTAAAGATGATGTTATCCTAGGTGACAAGGGCCTGTTCCTGTGGCTCTGCACACCCCCAGGTCCACATGCTCTGTGAAAAGCTGCTTTTCTCACAACTGTTTACTCCCTGAGCCTGGAATCCCCCGGCTCTCAGCTGGTGTGAATGCAATGCTTAGTCACAGACCGCCTTTGTTCTTTCTTCTTTCTCTCTAACTTTGAGCAATTACATGCCTACTCCTCTCCACCACGAACACGGTGCAGACTTGGTGCCGAAATCATGTGGCTTGGTTGGTTCTAAGCTGGCCGTCTAGTCGATCCAGAAAATGCAGGCAGCATTTTAAAATTCTGCTAGAGAGGGAATTCTCTGGCAGTCCCGTAGTTAGGACTAGGCACTCTTACTGCCGGGGCCCTGGGTTCGATCCCTGGTTGGGGAAACAAGATCCTGCAAGCCAAAAAAATAAAATAAAATAAATATAAAATAAAACAAAATTCTGCTAGAGAATACTTCTGCAGACCCCAGCTGGATTGTCACTGATGCCTTTGCTAGCCCCTGGCTGAGGAATAAATGGTTTAAACACGTATCGTTGTGAAATCGGTTTTTCATCTTTCTCCTTGGTTCTTCCTTCTTTGCAACAAGTTCTTCTCATTTGTGGCCTAGAAAACTGCTAGTCACCCTGCAGTACCCCCCGCCACCACGAATGTCACTCTTCTGCAAAGTCTGTAACAGCATAGGTGTGTGTACACACACACACACACACACACACACACACACACACACACCACAGGTGAGATCAACCTTCATAGTCTGCACGTCCACAGCCCTTTGTACCAGGCCCTGGGGCAGCACTTCTCATTCCTGACCATGCCTGTTTCTATCTCCCCCAGCCCCTCAGTCTGTCCATAAACTCAAGAAGAAGGAGCCCCATTTCTCCATCTTCATCTTACTATAGAGTCAGGAGTTGACAGGCCCTCAGGAAATGCTGAATGAATGAACTGTCATGGGATGGTTAATTTTATGCATCAACTTAGCTAAGGGAAGCCCAGAGAGATGGTCAGACATCATTTCTGGGTGTGTCTGGGAGGGTATTTCTGGAAGAGATTAGCATTTGAATCTGTAGACTGAGTCAAGAAGAGCCACCCCACCGGTGTGGGTGGCCATCATCTAATCCGCTGAGGGATCGAATAGAACAAAAAGGCAGAGGAAAGGCAAATTCTCATTTTCTTCTTGAGTTGGTACATCCATCTTCTGCCCTAGAACGTGGGAGCTCCTTGTTCTCAGGCCTTCAGACTCCGGGACTTACAGCAGCGGCCACTGCAATTCTCAGGCCTTTGCGCTCAGACTGGGTTGCAACAACAGCTCTTCTGGTTCTCGAGCCTGCAGCTGGCAGATCACATGACTTCCCTGCCTCCATAATCACATGACGCCTATTCTCCTAATAAATCTCCTGTTATACATCTGTATATCCTATTGGTCTCTTTCTCTGGAGAACACTAACACACATCAGAATACACACCTGCTTGTAAAACTCGAAATGCAACCAGTAAATAATCAAAATGCAAAGGAACCAGGGGATGCATGCTGTGTATTCGTGGCCCCTCCCCATCCCTGCATAGACCGGGAAGAAGTGGTCTACAACCATGGCAGGGGATGTGGAAATATTTTCTTCTGTTTTAAACAGATGTTTCAGGGTGGTTATTGCAATCATGCACTTTGCTGTCGGGCAGAAGCTCACACCACGCATCTCCAATAAATCACTTATAAACTGTAGCTTGGGAGCAGGAAACCTTGCCTTGCAGTTGTTTTGCCTCCAGGCCTGGGGTGAAGATGGGGTGTGCTGGTTTCCTGAGGGGAGCAGGCGGCACAGCTGCTCTTCATCCACTGACTGGGGACAGCCTGCTGAGACCTCCAACCCTGGGAGGGGGGCCTGAAAGGAAACGGGGGGGGGGTGCTGATTGTTCCCAGGCTCCAGGGTGGCTTCAAGCCTGAGCGCTAATGCCCAGGGAGACCTGCCTGGGAACCACGGGAGAACAAGAAGGTAACATGGCCACATTTTTAGTTTCAGAAATGTTGATTGACATTTGTTGAATGAATATATGGCACTCATGGAGAAGACGTCTCTAAGCAGGGTGATGGTGGGGAGGCGTTCTAGGACAAGAGGCCTGCAGAACACCCAGTCCAGCCTAGTGCCCCAAGTCACCTCTAGTCCATCAGTAGACGCAATGGTTGCACCTGGTCTCCTCAGCCTGCCAGGTCAACCGGCAAGTCTGGGCTGGAATCAGTCACAGGTTCATAGATACAGTATCTTTGTGTTATTGATTTATAACTTAATATGGTTAAATAACATGGTCTATGAGATGCTAATTCTTTGAACTTTGTTGGGCTTAATAGATGGTCAGTTTTTGGAAATGTCCCATGTGTTTTTGAAAGAATGGGTACTCTCCAGCTGCTGGGTGCAACGTTTTATGGATGCCCATGGGACCCAGACCTTGAATTACGTTGTTTCAATCTTGTCTGCCTTGCTGAGTGTCATCTTTTCCCTCTATCAATTACTAGGAGCGGTATGTTAAAACACAGGTTAGTTTGGTGATTTAGGCAATCTCTCTTAGTGATTCTGTCCATTTTCATCTTATACTTTTTGAAGCTATGTATTAGGTCACATAAGGCTAAAATTGTCATATTTCCCTGTTAAAATTCATCATTTTATCAATATATGTTGACTCTATTTCTTGTAAAGTTTGTGTCTTAGCCTTTATTTGCTCTAAAATTAATATAGTTATAATAGCTTTCATTGGGTATTTGCCTTTTTCTGTCTCTGTATTTCCCAGCTTTCTTTAACTTAAATTCTGAAAGCAATATTTTTACCTCTCTCCCTAAAAACAAAAAGGACTTTTGAATGCTTTAACTCTGACCATCCCTTCCCAATTTATATGCTATTGTTTTCATTAAAGTGTGAATATCCTGCTTTTCCTTCATCCATAGATTACACGTTATTATTAATGTTTCTACCGTCAGTGCCCAGACTTACCATGGGCTTACTCTTGTTTCACAAACTGTTTCCTCATGAATCTCAGACCTTCCTTCTGGAACTATTCTCCTTCCTAAAGCATATCCTTTAGAAGTTCCTTCCAAAGAGTCTGTCTGTTGTGAATTCTCTCCATTTTTGTTAACCTGAGGAATATTTATTTCACCCTCATTTTTGGAAGATAGACATTCTGAGCATAGAATTTTAGATTGTTAATTGTTTTCTCAAAATATTTCGAAGATATTCTTCTACTGTCTTCCGGGTTCTCTTGCTGTTGAAATGTCAGTGCTCAGACTGTTCTCCCTCATCAGGGGATCTGTTTTCTCTCTGTTTTTAAGTGCTCTCTTTGTGTTTGGTGTCCCTCAATTCACTACGTTTCTTCTAGAGTGATTTTCTTTTTATTTATTCTGCTTTGTGTTCACGAGTATCTTCATCTGGACATTAGAGCCTTTCAACAGTTATGGAAAATTCTCTCCATTTATCTTTTCAAATATTGTCTCTTTCCCATTTTCTCCACCTCTATCTTTTTATCTTTCATAACTTCCATCTCTTTCACATTTTACATTCTATGTAAATTATTCAGATTTATTTTCTAATTGACTTAGTCTCTCTTCAGCTGTATTTAATCTGTTGTTTACCCCATCTATTGAGCTTCTGATTTTAGCTATATCTTTCATATTTTGCAGTTTTATTGGTTCTGTTTTGTATCTACTTTTTCATTTCATTGATAGTTTCTTGTTATAATACTTTCAAAATCTTTTATTTTTTGAAATAGATAAAAGAAGTGTATTTTAGGGACTTCTCTGGCTGTCCAGTGGTTAAGACTCCTCACTTCCAATGCAGGGGTCACAGGTTTGACCCCTGGTCAGGGAATTAAGATCCCGCATGCCATGTGGCACGGCCAAAAAAATAAAAATAAATAAAAATAAAAAATAAGGAAGTGTATTTTATATTCTAGCCTCTGATAAGGATGACATCATCTTTGTGGGTCACATTCTGCAATTTGTAGTTTCTGCTGACTCTCACTCTTGGTGGCTTGTTTCTTTGTGTGAATTGGCTATTTGATAGTGAATTCTATAGCCCATAGGATTTTATTTGTTGAGGCCCAAGTTTAAAGTTTATTCCTCCAAATTTGCATCTTTTAGGTGCCTGGGGAATTGACCCACTTGCGACTTCTTTAAACTAAATTTTCAGCTCCTTTTCCCCATGCAAAGAGTGGTATAGTGTGAATCCCAGTCCCAACCTCCTGTGAATATGGGCTTTATGTTATGAATTCTTTGAGGATTCTTTTCCTTTATTCAGATCCACCCAGAGTAAGACCATCTCTTTCAGCAGGGCAAGTTTTGTTTTTCCCCAAAATTTTGCCTACTGGAGAGGCATGCTTTAGGGGATCTGGATTTATTTAAGGTTCTCTGCTTTGACTCCCAGCCAGGCTCAAGCGCCCAGGTTTGTGCTCTGTCCCTGAATCAAGTGGCTTATTAAATCCAGGCTGTAAGTCACCAGGGATGGGCAGATACACCCAGGAAAGTACCATCTCCAGAGACTAGACTATTTCTCCAGATTCATGCTTGTTTCAAGCTCTGACAATTTCCTCTCCTTCTCCACTAACCCAGTCATGCATATTAAAAGCAGTTTTCTCTTTATACTCTAACCAAAGTTTTGGGCATTCCATAGTGGGGATTTCTCCAGTCATGGTAGGGAACAGAAGAATCACTGCTTCTGCATTTCAATATTTTTTAAAACCTTACTGCTAGGTAGAGATTGGCACTGTAAATTATTTTTCCATTCTGAAGTTTCTCCTTCTTTGGTTTCTGTGACAATATTCTCTTGCCTTCTTTTTCTGTCTCTTCAAGAAAGATCACACTGTTTATTCAGTTCATCAAGCAAGCTAGAAACCTGGGAGCCATCCTCAACTTCTCCTCACCCCGCATATACAGTTGGAGCTGAAATCAAACTGCACTTTCCTCCTTCTCTACCTGTCCCCACGCCTCCTCCATCTCACCTGTTGCTAGATGGGTTTCAACGGCTTCTGAGCCATCCTCACACCTCCAGCTTTTCATCCCCTATGGTCTTCAGGTGAAGTATTTCTGCATCCTTCCTCTTGCAGACAGTGGCTTCGATATATTGCCTGCATATCAGGCTGTTAGAGGTGGCTCCTCCCCGTGTACAGATAGGTGAGTCCCTGAGCCTTGTGGGCCAGCCTCAGGGGCGCTGGATGGCACTGAGCCGCTGCTCCACAGGTGGTGATGGCCAGAGTGATGGTCCTTCATCTCACACACTAGTTCATTTCTAACGACCCTGAATTTGACACATATGCTCCCACCTGTTCAACCATAAAATTGAGAAAAATTCATTTCACTCAGTGATGCCTTCCTCTTGTTCCTCTCTGATGAGCCCCTGGATGTACAACCCTGGCTTGGAGCCTGAGAAGACTCCTGAAGGGGGCATGGCTAGTTTCAGGGTTATAAGCTAGAAAGATTGGAGAGGCTGAATGGATTTCAGGAATTGACAGCACCTCCAAGTAATTGCCAAGGGAAGGATTTTAAAGAGTCGTATTGTTTCATATATCATTCCTACCCTCAGTAAACGCTGATTAAGTGTTGAAGGGGTTTGTTAGGCTGCAGCCATACTGTGAAGTCTGTCTGATAAACACATGCCACCTGCATGCCCTGCCTCTGTCCTTTTATGTCAATTTGGACACTTAGTTAAACCTCATTTTCCTCGCTTGGATAATGTGGAATCGATGCCTCTTTCAAAGAGCACCTGTGAGTATTAAATGAGGTGACACTGGTAAACAATGGTGGAGGCCGTGGAGCTCTGGCACATAGTAGGTACTCAGACAAAACAACTTCCTCTCATTTCCCTCTGCCTTCCTTCTATGAACACTATCTAATAGGTGTTTCCTAAAAGCACCTATTCAATGCCTAATATCTAATATAAAATTCCAAACTGGAGAAAACCATGTCTTAATGGAATCTCATTCATGCCGATGTCTGGATTTCTTAGTCACAGGTCCCACTTTTTAATTTTCTATTCTAATGTCGGGTAGATGCAGGTCATGAAGGAAATTCTGTAAAGGAATGCATTCACTGTCCCTGGAATAATCTGGCAAGGCCTGTAATACCATGTGTGTTTGTATGTGTGTGTGTGCATGTATGTGATGTGTGTGCATGCCCACATGTGTGTGCATGTATATGTGTGAGTGTGTATGCACATGTGAGTGTGTGTGCGTGCATTCTCACTGATGTTTGTTCTCTGGTCCTTCCTCCCTCACCCCTCCCTGTTCCTTCCTACACAGTCCCTGACCCCATCAATCACAGAGATGGCACCTCGTAAACCTGCCGGCCCCTCCCAACTCACCGGATTGTTGTGCAGATTTACGGAGTGACTCTGCGTGACCAGCAACAGCTGCTTTGCAGGCAGCAGATGTTCACACAAGAACCAGAGCAGCAGCCTGGCAGCAGTCTGCACCAGCACTCGGGGCTGTGCCATTATGTGGAACAAACTCTTTGTTCCAGGAAGACAGGGAGGCAGGATGCTTTGTGCTTAACTTCCTTGGTCCTGTGGCCCTTGTACTTTATCTGAAGAATTATTGGTAAGAATTAACCAAAAGAGGAGAGATTGGTTCAAGATGGCAGAGTAGAAGGACGTGTGCTCACTCCCTCTTGCAAGACCACTGGAATCACAAGTTACTGCTGAACAATCATCGACAGGAAGACACTGGAACTCACCAAAAGAGATACCCCACATCCAAAGACAAAGGAGAAGGCACAATGAGATGGTAGGAGGAGCACCATCACAACAAAATCAAATCCCACAACTGCTGGGTGAGTGATGCACAAACTGGAAAACACTTACACCACAGAAGTCCACCCACTGGGGTGAAGGTTCTGAGCCTCACATCAGGCTTCCCAACCTGGGGGTCCGGCAACGGGAGGAGGAATTCCCAGAGAATCAGACTTTGAAGGCTAGAGGAGCTTGATTGCAGGACTTTGACAGGACTGGGGGAAACAGAGACTCCACTCTTGGAGGGCACACACAAAGTGGTGTGTGCATCAGGACACAGGGGGAAGGAGAGTGACCCCATAGGAGACTGAACCAGACCTACCTGCTAGTGTGGGTGGGTCTCCTGCAGAGGCAGGGAGTGGCTCTGGCTCAACAAGGGACAAGGACACTGGCAGAAGAAGTTCTGGGAAGTGCTCCTTGGTGTGAGACTTCCTGAAGTCCACCAATAGCCCCATCAAAGAGCCAGGTAGGCTCCAGTATTGGGTCACCTCAGGCCAAACAACGCAATAGGGAGGGAACTCAGCCCCACCCATCAGCAGACAAGCAGATTAAAGTTTTACTGAGCTCTGCCCACCAGAGCAACACCCAACTCTACCCACCACCAGTCCCTCCCATCAGGAAACTTGCAGAAGCCTCTTAGATAGCCTCATCCACCAGAGGGCAGACAGCAGAAGCAAGAGGAACTACAAGCCTGCAGCCTGTGGAATGAAAAACACATTCACAGAAAGAAAGACAAAATGAAAAGGCAGAGGACTAGGTACCAGATGAAGGAACAAGATAAAATGCCAGAAAAACAACTAAATGAAGTGGAGATAGGCAACCTTCCAGAAAAAGAATTCAGAATAATGATAGTGAAGATGATCCAGGATCTCAGGAAAAGAATGGAGGCAAATATCGAGAAGATGTAAGAAATGTTTAACAAAGACCTAGAAGAATTAAAGAACAAACAAACACAGATGAACAATATAATAACTGAAATGAAGAATACACTAGGAAGAATCAATAGCAAAATAACTGAGGCAGAAGAACAGACAAGTGACCTGGAAGACAGAATGGTGGAATTCACTTGTGTGGAACAGAATAAAGAAAGAAGAATGAAAAGAAATGAAGGCAGCCTAAGAGACCTCTGGGACAACATTAAATGCACCAACACTTGTATTATAGGGGTCCCAGAAGGAGAAGAGAGAGAGAAAGGACCCGAGAAAATATTAGAAGAGATTATAGTTGAAAACTTCCCTACCATGGGAAAGGAAATAACCACCCAAGACCAGGAAGCACAGAGAGTCCCAAGCAGGATAAATCCAAAGGGAAACATCCTGAGACACATAATAATCAAACTGACAAAAATTAAAGACAAAGAAAAATTATTAAAAGCAACAAGGGAAAAACGACAAATAACATACAAGGGAATTCCCATAAGTTTAACAGCCGATTTCTCGTCAGAAAATCTACAAGCCAGAAGGTAGTGATATGATATATTTAAAGTGATGAAAGGGAATAAACTACAACAAAGATTACTCTACCTGGCAAGGATCTCATTCAGATTCAATGGAGAAATTAAAAGCTTTACAGGGCTTCCCTGGTGGCGCAGTGGTTGCGCGTCCGCCTGCCGATGCAGGGGAACCGGGTTCGCGCCCCGGTC
>NC_041215.1:136665609-136666697 GCF_002837175.3 Physeter macrocephalus | reverse complement strand
TATATGCTGTCTACAAGAGACCCACTTCAGACTTAGGGACACATACAGACTGAAAGTGAGGGGATGGAAAAAGATATTCCATGCAAATGGAAATCAAAAGAAAGCTGGAGTAGCAATTCTCATATCAGATAAAGTAGACTTTAAAATAAAGAATGTTACAACAGACAAGGAAGGACAATACACAATGATCAAGGGATCAATCCAAGAAGAAGATATAATAATTATAAATATATATGCACCCAACATAGGAGCACTTCAATACATAAGGAAAATGCTAACAGCTATAAAACAGGAAGTCAACAGTAACACAGTAGTAGTGGGGGACTTTAACACCTCACTTACACCAATGGACAGATCATCCAGACAGAAAATTAATAAGGAAACACAAGCTTTAAATGACAAAATAGACCAGATAGTTTTAATTGATATTTATAGGACATTCCATCCGAAAACAGCAGATTACACCTTCTTCTCAAGTGCACACGGAATATTCTCCAGGATAGATCACATCTTGGGTCGCAAATCATGCCTCAGTAAGTTTAAGAAAATTGAAATCATATCAAGCATCTTTTCTAACCACAACGCTATGAGATTAGAAATGAATTACAGGGAAAAAAACGTAAAAAACACAAACACATGGAGGCTAAACAATGCGTTACTAAATAACCAAGAGATCACTAAAGAAATCAAAGAGGAAATCCAAAAATACCTAGAGACAAATGACAATGAAAACATGATGATCCAAAACCTATGGGATGCAGCAAAAGCAGTTCTAAGAGGGAAGTTTATAGCAATACAATCCTACCTCAAAAAACAAGGAAAATCCCAAATAAACAATCTAACCTTACACCTAAAGGAAGTAGAGAAAGAAGAACAAAGCCCAAAGTTAGTAGAAGGCAAGAAATAAAGATCAGAGCAGAAATAAATGAAATAGAAACAAAGAAAACAATAGCAAAGATCAATAAAACTAAAAGTTGGTTCTTTGAGAAGATAAACAAAATTGATAAACCTTTAGCCAGACTCATCAAGAAAAAGAGGGAGAGGACTCAAATCAATAAAATTAGAAATGAAAAAGGAGAAGTTACAAC
>NC_041215.1:136664622-136665437 GCF_002837175.3 Physeter macrocephalus | reverse complement strand
GTACACCACCCATTTATGATAAAAACTCTCCAGAAAGTAGGCATAGAGGGAACCTACCTCAAAATGATATAGGCCATGTATGACAAACTCACAGCAAACATCATTCTAATGGTGAAAAACTGAAAGCATTTCCTCTAAGATCAGGAACAAGACAAGGTGCAAATCAATCAATGTGAAACACCATATTAATATACCAAATTGAAGAATAAAAACCATATGATCATCTCAATGTCATGGTGGTGTGAAGAATTGGGGGATTGGGATCGACATATATACACTAATATGTATAAAATGGATAACTAATAAAAAGGGGACTTCTATGGTGATGCAATGGTTGAGAATCCGCCTACCAATGCAGGGGACACAGGTTCGAGCCTTCGTCCAGGAAGATTCCACATGCTTCAGAGCAACAAAGCCCGTGTGCCACAACTAGTAAGCCTGCACTCTAAAGCCCACATGCGACAACTACTGAAGCCCGCACACCTAGAGCCCATGCTCTGCAACAAGAGAAACCACCACAGTGAGAAGCCAACACCGCAGTGAAGAGTAGCCCCTGCTCACCACAACTAAAGAAAGCCCGCACACAGCAATGAAGAACAAATGAAGCCAAAAATAAATAAATTAATTAATTAATAGAAATAAAAGGAATACAAATTGGAAAAGAAGAAGTAAAACTGTCACTGTTTGCAGATGACATGATACTCTACATAGATAGTCCTAAAGATGCCACCAGAAAACTACTAGAGCTAATCAATGAATTTGGTAAAGTTGCAGGATACAAAATTAATGCACAGAAATCTCTTGCATTCCTATAC
>NC_041215.1:136661384-136662980 GCF_002837175.3 Physeter macrocephalus | reverse complement strand
AAATATCGTATATTAACGCATATATGTGGAACCTAGAAAAATGGTACAGATGAACGGGTTTGCAGGGCAGAAACTGAGACACAGATGTAGAGAACAAACGTATGGACACCAAGGGGGGAAAGCTGTGGGGGGTCATGGTGGTGTGAAGAATTGGGGGATTGGGATCGACATATATACACTAATATGTATAAAATGGATAACTAATAAGAACCTGCTTTATAAAAATAAAATAAAATAAAATTCAAAAAAAGAGAAAGAGTTAACCAAAAGACAGTCAATGGAAGTGGTATATATTTAAGAGGTAAAAAGCACGACAGTCACGCTTGGAGAGGTCATGAACGGAAGCCAGGACGTCATCACGGGGTATCACCCCCAGAACCTGGGTTACCCTCTGGGTACAGCGTTACCCAACTCCAGACCTCCTGGGGCTGCACGGTCCCTGCTCCTGCCCTTGGCCCTCCCATCCTTGGCCTCCAAGTTCCTCCTGACCCTGATGCTCCAGCAGCATTTCTGGTGTCGGGTGATCCTCAAACCACCTGTGCGGGACAGAGCCTGGCTTACCATCCCTGTCTGCAGATGGAGAGACTGAGGCACAGGGAGAAGGAAATAGACCTATAAAGGGGAAGGGGAAGGATGGAATCTTGCTCGTGGCTTAGCACCCTTTGCCCCACTCTGCTGTGGCTCAGAGACACCTGCAGAAGATGAACAACTTCACACATTGATTTACCACCCGCCTTGTCCCGCAGACCCCACTGGCCAACCAAGCAGAGCAGAAGCTGGTTGAGACCTCCCGTGGCCTCTCAGCACGGCCTTCGGGGAGCTCTCAGGGGACAGTGGCAGCATCAGAAGTCCCGAGGAGGGTGCCTGCCAGCTCCATGGTGTAGGTCACGTCCCGGACGCCCATCCGTTTGCACATCGGGGCTCAGCTCCCTGCTTCCGGGGTCAGGGAGGGCCCTGGCCTCCGGCGCCTGCGCGGCTCCAAGCTCAGCTCCTGTGTGGCTGGTGCACAGTCTCTGCTGCTCGTGGAGCTGCAACAGGAAAGCCAGCAGGAGAAGGCGGAGGTCCCGTGTGTGCACCAGGCCCTCACCCTGGGGGTGGTGCACAAGCTGCCTCTGCCGGCGTGCAGACACCCTCCAAAGACAGGCTACTCCTGCCCTGGGAGCCCAGGGTCCAGTGGGGGACACGCGGGGGACACGTGGGGGACACGTACTACATAAGCACAGTGGCTGTTGTGCGCTGTGGCGGGAGGGCGGGGCACAGTGGGGGGACGAGCAGGGACCTCGGCCAATTGTTGGGGGCGAGGGAGGCTCCAGAAGGAGCCATGGCCAACCTGAGATCTGAGGGCCGGGGAGAGCTGCCCACAGAGGAAGGAGCAGAGCCAGGAGAGTGCTGGCTCGGATGTGGGCACAGGAGCCAGGGCCATGTTGGGGGAAGTGGGGCTGAGAGCTGGGCCAAGTGGGGGCGTGGGGGAGGAGGCCGCCCCCGCCAGGGACACGGGAAGGGGTGGGGGAGCAGGGAGGGCCTATCTCGCGTTCAGAAGAATCATCGAGGCACAGCGAGGGGCACTGATTGGAGGGCAGGACAGGGCTTCAGGCC
>NC_041215.1:136618362-136660725 GCF_002837175.3 Physeter macrocephalus | reverse complement strand
ATGCTCCAGCAGCATTTCTGGTGTCGGGTGATCCTCAAACCACCTGTGCGGGACAGAGCCTGGCTTACCATCCCTGTCTGCAGATGGAGAGACTGAGGCACAGGGAGAAGGAAATAGACCTATAAAGGGGAAGGGGAAGGATGGAATCTTGCTCGTGGCTTAGCACCCTTTGCCCCACTCTGCTGTGGCTCAGAGACACCTGCAGAAGATGAACAACTTCACACGTTGATTTACCACCCGCCTTGTCCCGCAGACCCCACTGGCCAACCAAGCAGAGCAGAAGCTGGTTGAGACCTCCCGTGGCCTCTCAGCACGGCCTTCGGGGAGCTCTCAGGGGACAGTGGCAGCATCAGAAGTCCCGAGGAGGGTGCCTGCCAGCTCCATGGTGTAGGTCACGTCCCGGACGCCCATCCGTTTGCACATCGGGGCTCAGCTCCCTGCTTCCGGGGTCAGGGAGGGCCCTGGCCTCCGGCGCCTGCGCGGCTCCAAGCTCAGCTCCTGTGTGGCTGGTGCACAGTCTCTGCTGCTCGTGGAGCTGCAACAGGAAAGCCAGCAGGAGAAGGCGGAGGTCCCGTGTGTGCACCAGGCCCTCACCCTGGGGGTGGTGCACAAGCTGCCTCTGCCGGCGTGCAGACACCCTCCAAAGACAGGCTACTCCTGCCCTGGGAGCCCAGGGTCCAGTGGGGGACACGCGGGGGACACGTGGGGGACACGTACTACATAAGCACAGTGGCTGTTGTGCGCTGTGGCGGGAGGGCGGGGCACAGTGGGGGGACGAGCAGGGACCTCGGCCAATTGTTGGGGGCGAGGGAGGCTCCAGAAGGAGCCATGGCCAACCTGAGATCTGAGGGCCGGGGAGAGCTGCCCACAGAGGAAGGAGCAGAGCCAGGAGAGTGCTGGCTCGGATGTGGGCACAGGAGCCAGGGCCATGTTGGGGGAAGTGGGGCTGAGAGCTGGGCCAAGTGGGGGCGTGGGGGAGGAGGCCGCCCCCGCCAGGGACACGGGAAGGGGTGGGGGAGCAGGGAGGGCCTATCTCGCGTTCAGAAGAATCATCGAGGCACAGCGAGGGGCACTGATTGGAGGGCAGGACAGGGCTTCAGGCCAGCAAGGACACCGCTGGGACAGCGCAGGCAAGATGGGCCAGCTCAGAGGCTAGTGAGCAGTTCGAGGGAAATTTAGGAGGGGGGCTCGACAGCCGTGGAGGGGGGCTTGGGGGGGAGAAGGACAGGCTCCCACACACCTGGCCACAGCAGTGGTGGAAGGGATATCCCAGAGACAGGGTCTGCAGAGGTGAGCCCCAGGCCCTGACCCCACGGGTGCGTTTCGGCCCACTCAGCACAAGCGTGGTGGTCGTGAGCCTGGGCCCCGGCGACTGGCTGCAGGGTCTCCATCCTGTGGCCAGCGCAGGTCACCTACAATCCCTGTGACTCGGTTTGACCGTTTGTACAGTGAGGACCAGTCCCTTCCTCCTCAGGATGCTGTATCACATGAGGACATATAACAGCTCTGGACCAGCCCTGGGACCTGAGAAGCTCCCCTTGTCTTGGCTCATTTAGAATGTTGGAAGCAGGCATGCGCCCCTTCCTGGCCCCTAAGAAAGATCACCGTGGAACTGGACCCTCGGCCAGTGAGTCCCTTGATTGCAGCTGTAGGATCTGAACGTAGGAACCAGTGTGTTTTGGCTCCTGTCTCCTCCCTCGTTCCCAGGGCTGCCATCTGAGAGCTCTTGCTGGCACTCCTGACCCTGCCTTAACCAAGCTCAGCCAAGACTGCAAGGAGACGTGCATCCAAGGAGGAGGAGGTCCTCCAGGGAGGAGGAGGTCCTTGAGCAGAATCCTAAGGAGGCCGAGGCCCGTGGTGGAGGAGGTGTTGGGGTGCAGCAGCCCCCATGGTGGTGGGGATGGCAGGAAGCCCAGGAGAGCCCCAGGGGAGAGCCAAGCGCCGGGGAAGCAGCTGAGTTCAGGTGGGCTCAGGGTCTGTGCAGGGAGGGTGGAGGGTGGGCAGTGCCCCACGGTGGGCCTCAGAGGCCAGGGGCCAGGGAGCCACACAGCACCACTGAGCAGGGCATCGAGTGAGCAGCCCTGAACTCGGGGAAGCTCTGGGAGCAGGGAGGCCACGGGGCTATTTCCCTGTCACAGCGCGAGGAGGCCAGGGCCCACAGTGGGCGGTGGCAGAAGGGAACGGAGATCAAGTGTGAGGAACGGGCAGGAGGGTGGCCGAGGCCTCGCAGCGGGCGGGGCTGTGAGTGGTGGCTCAGGGCCCAAGAGGCTCGAAGCTCGGGGCCCTGGGAGCTGGGAGCGGGCGGCAGGCTGCGGATCCATGGACACCCAGCTGGAGGGAAGGACGAGGCTGGCAACGGCCCTTGGTTCCACCATCAGGACCTTCTGGACATGCACTGGCCAGCTGTGCACAGGGCTGTGCTGGTCTCTGAAATCCTTTGACAGCCCCAGAAAAAGCACTTTGTAATCACAAGGTGGTTTTGTCAGTGTTTTCAGTTTTGAGTTCACCAGTCTATGACCTTCTTCTAGAAGTCCAGGACAAGTGGCACGTCGTGGGTGCCCACCAAAGTCTTCTCGAATAAGCAGCACCAATGACTCTTTCCTCACACTCACGTCGAAGAGGGGGCTTTTATCAGTAGGTGCGGGACCTCCCTGCCTGCTCCTTGTTTTATTCCTTGATGTCCCCTGTTGCCCTATGGCCCCCACTGAATGTCCCCAGAGGGGTCTCCATTTGGTCCTGTCCCCAATTTCAGATGACAATCGGAAGCCCCAGGAGAATAAGTGTCTGGGCAAGTGTCACAACTCTCAGCCGGTCTCCCGACCCCAGATCCAGGCGTTTTCACAGCGGCCTCCCTGGGCGTGGGGTGTGGCTTGTCCCCTCCTGGGCAGTAGGTGGGACTTCTAAGCTTTCCCATAGGGTTCAGGCCCAGGCTCCGTCTGATTCTACGCCAGCTGCATCTCCCCAGTGAGAACTGCGCAGCTCAGCCTTGACCACCCCTCGGATCACGAGAGATCATGCCAGCTCGCCCTTTTAAGTCCCTACGTTTCCGGGTGGCTTGTGACACAGGAAGAGATACCCGAAGCAACCTGAGGGCTGTGCCAGCAACTGTAGCCATGTCGTGAGGATCCTGGGTGCCTGGTGTAGATGAGGCCAGGCTGAGCCGGAACCAGTTCTGGTCTGGCTCTGCCACCGGCCAGCTGCGTGACCCTGAATGAGTCACTTTTCCTGAGTCTCAGTATCCTCATCTGTCCGGTGGGAATTTCCACTCCTTCTGTATTGCTTCTGCCTGACTATGGTCATTTGTTTATATCAGCTGATAGAACCCAGGTTAGTGATGTAATTCTGAGGTTGGCTAATTTTGCTCTGTTCTGTGGCCTCATCTGTATTCTCAGCCCAGCTGTGATTATGGGTTTCCTCCTTTTCGGGCTCCTGGTACCAGCATCTGGTACCAAAGGTGCTCAGATCTTGTGATGGTCAAAGATTCCCTTCCTTTTACTTCCAGCTCCTCAAGACTGCTGCTCTTCTGGTCGGGCAGAACTCTGATTTCATTCCCCTTCGTTGGAGAGGCAGCAGCAAGAGAAAGAGAGAGAGAGACGTCCATGGAAGAGGGTCCAGAGACAGAGGTCTCTTCCTGGCTCTGTCCTCAGTCCTCGGAGGAACTTGATCTATAAAGTGAGGGGTTGCAGGGAGTCTGAGGACCTGGGGTGCTCCACACACCCTTTAGTTCATCCACTCAGCAAATATTTATCAAGCACTGACTGCCTTTGTGCCAAGCCCTCTGCTGGAAGCTGAGGATTCAGTGGTGGGAAAGAAAGAGGCCATCCCCACCCACCTGGAGCCTTACAGTCTAGAGGAAGACCAGCATTAAATAACTTCTTCCACGTGTAATCAGTCTACAAAGGGGAGGAAAAGGGAGCTAAGGGAGCAATAAGAGATTGCCCTGACCCAGTTAGGAAGGGTGCTGATCCAAGAACACAAGGTGATCTATAGAATGGGCAAGTCTGGGCCCATTCTACAGAATAGGGTAGGAAAGGCAATCCAGGGAGAAGAAGCGGCATATGCAAAGGTCCTGAGGTCTGGAGTGACTGGAGAACAAGAGAAAGAGACGCAGGTGAGGGGAACAGGAAGAGTCACACCAGTTAGGATCTGGTATGGCCAAGCAGCCGATTTGGGATTTTATTCCAAGACCAACTTGAAGCCCTGGAGGTTATTCCCAGACGAGGTTAGATAAACACATTATCCTAGACAAGGTGTGGACTGAATTAAGAGGAGGTAAGAGTCCAGAGCAGTTCAGAGGCCTCGGCAAAGGTCCAGAAGAGAGGATCAGTGTGCAGGTAAAAGAAAGAGATGGAGGGACTTCCCTGCTGGCACAGTGGTTAAGAATCTGCCTGCCAATGCAGGGGACAGGGGTTCGATCCCTGGTCCAGGAAGATCCCACATGCCGTGGAGCAACTAAGCCCGTGCGCCACAACTACTGAGCCTGCGCCCTAGCGCCCGCGAGCCACAACTACTGAGCCCACCTGCCACAACTACTGAAGCCCGCGCGCCTAGAGCCTCTGCTCCGCAACAACAGAAGCCACCACAATGAGAAGCACATGCACTGCAAAGAACAGTAGCCCCCACTCACTGCAACTAAAAAGAAAGCCCACGCACAGCAATGAAGACCCAAAGCCGCCAAAAATAAATAAATAAATAAATAAATAAATAAATAAATAATTTATATTTTTAAAAAAAGAAAGAAAGAGGTGGAGCAGTGAGACCGGAGCTTTCAGCTCGGCCATCTGCCTGCTCACCATATGGTTTTGAGCAGATCTTACTCGTCATGGTCCCTTTCTTGGTAGCACGGCAATAACCACCCTACCACTGAGCTCACTGGGGTGCGGGCTGAAGGCAGACAGAGTGAGGAGGCTGTCAAGGTTCGCCCTGACGAGGATAGACCGTGATGGACCAGAGAGAGGAATGAGGGGCAGTGGCAGGGAAGGTGCCCAGGCTTCGGCTGGGTTAGCTAGGCGGTGGTACCAACAGTCTCCGAGCTGCAGGCTAGAGCGCTTGGGACTTGAGCTCAGTTACAGGCGTGTCGAGTCCACACCACTTGTGAGGTCCCCAGGTGGAGATGAAGTTTTGACCAGCCTGGGCAGCAACCCCTGATGATGGATGGAGAGGGTGGTCACTGCTGTGCTGGCAGCATCCCCTGCACAGAAACCTGCACTTTCCATGAACGCAACACCTTCTATGCTCCTGGAAGATTCATCAGCTGCCGAAAGCAGGACACACGTTCACAGAAGACAGTAACCTTGGCGTGCTCACACATGGGAAGTCTCAGTGGAATTCTGCTTCCCCTGAGAGGCTTGAGAACCGTGGACCTCTCTGCCGACTAACACACAGCAGGGATGCTGGGGTCTTTTCTGAGTGCAGGGAAGATGGCATCTCTGTAGAAGATCAACTCTGTTTTTGTTTCATTTATTCTATGTGTCAGTGGGTAGAATATGGTGTATGAGATAAAAGAAGAAAGAAGTAGACCTCCATGTCCCTTCCTGTGAAAAAAAATAGCTCTTTCCTATTTCATCCATCAGATGAGGTGCTTTAACCAGAGTCTGTGGGGCTCACAGAGATGATCTGCTTACGTGAGAGCTCAGAGCTCTGCCCGATCTTCCTCCTCCAGGTCCACCTGCAGGAGGTGGTGCCATCCGGCCCGCTTTCCACCTAGCTCAGGAGGACACCTGCTCTGTCGTCCATTTCAATGAAGCTTTTCCAAATGGAGTGCTGAGCTGGAAACAGGGAGACCCGGGCCCCACCCCAAGTCCCCCCTGGAACCCACTGCTTGGCCTTGGACCCACCCAGTCTCTGCATCTCAGCTCCACGGAGCTGGGGTGGATGGGGGGGGTCGATGGCTGTGGATTCAACGGAAAGTGAAGGGAGGTCCAGGAGGAGGGTTGGAAGGTGGTGCCTTATGTAATCTTTGATGTCACACAGAGTTATGAACTTTTATGTGTTTCTAATTCTTTTGTATATTTAAAATAACCTTTTCATTAAAGAATAACATATATACAAAAAGGCAGACAAGTTATAGGAGTGCCTTTTACTGGATCACAGAGCAAACACAGCCATGTTACTGGCACACAGAACAAAAAGCAGACAGGCACAGCAGGGCCCCAGGAGCCCCGGCGCGCCTCTCACAGCCCCCCACCCAGGGTGACACGTAATCCTGACCTCTGACCCCACAGCTGGATTTTCATATATATGTGTATATGTGTATATTTAATATTTGTATTTAACGTACTATAAAATTCACCCTTTGGAGCATACAAGTCCATGTGTTTTGACACGTGCAGAGAGTCAGGTACCCCTGTGAGTCAAGGTAGAACAGTTCCATCACTCCAAAAACTTCCTCCCCTACCCCTAACTGCTGCAAACCACTAAATTGTTCTCTGCCCTATAGTTTTGCCATTTCTAGAATGTGGAATAAAGAGAATCACACAGTATGTAGCCTTCTGGGTCTGGCTTCTTTCCCTCAGCATAATGCGTTTGAGATGCACCCATGTTGTCACATGAGTCAATATTTCGTTCCTTTTTATTGCTGAGCGGTGTCCATTGTTTGGATGGACCATAGCTTGTTCACCTGCTCACCAGCTGAAGGATGTTTCGGTTGTATCTAGTTCTTGGCTGTCACGATTAAAGCTGCTATGTCCATTCACATACAGGGTTTTGTGTGCTCATCTGTCTACCTGTCTCGGGTGAATATCTTGGAGTGAGACAGCAGGATCACAGGGCAAGTGTATATTTCACTTCGCGAGAAGTTGCCACTGTTTTCCAAAGTGGCCGTGCCATTTGCATTCCCACCAGCAGCGTTCGAGTGCTCGGTTGCTTCACATCCTTGCCCACACTTTATATGGTTGGTCTTTTAAATTTTTGCCATTCTAGGGCAGGGACCGAGGAAGAGCTTACAGTGGGACCGGGCTGTCCACACGTACGTGCTCAAGGCCCTCAGGGTGCAAGACAGACCTTGGCAGGCAGGGCCAGAGGCAGATCTGGCCTGCCAGGTCATGAAGAAGGCATATTTGTCCAGGGGAGATGAAGGTGAGGGGACAGGACATATTCTATTTAGTAGTTAATTCACTTGATTTAATAAACTGTGGTTTGAGGGCTTCTGTTGAACACTTGCCTAGTTCCCCAAAACAATGGGGACAGGCCTGATTTTTATTTCAGGGAGAGGTTAATGCAGACGCGGTTGGTTTAGGGAAGACAGAAATCTAGGAAAGAGGAAGAGAACGTTCCAAGGCTGCTTTGGCTTCGTTCCGCTTATTCTGAAACGTTTAGAAACTTCCCATCCCGCTCCCCACTCCCCACCCCGGGGGGATCCATCATCCCAAGTCACTTCCTGTTGGTGACCCTTTCTTCTCCAGCCCATCCAGGGGTGCTGGGGGGACACACAGAGCAGACTCTCACCCCTGCTTTCTAGAAAGCCCACCCTTGCCCCAGGGGCTTTAAACACACTCTTTGAACCAGAGTGAAGAAAAATTTAGAATTCACAAACATGAAATTTGGCTGCAAGACTCTGTGCTCCAATCCTATTGTTCTGGGTCTTGTCACCATGAGGAGATTAAAGCAAGAAGACATGAGCCTTCCCCCAGCTCCAAGCTCCTTAACTTGAACTTGACTGGGATTGGCTGATAAGACCATAAATGTAATATCCCCCACAATACACACTGCCCAGCATGACCTGATATGTTCTAGAAGTTCCTGTAGGCAATGCAGGCGACCTCATATATTTAAAAGAAGATAGTCCTGCAAAAAGGAAGAAATGGCAGTTGTTGCTTACTTAGATTTTGAACAATGATTCCTTTCACATTTCTCGAGCTGTCCTCCAAATCACCCCTGCTATCACTGAGAAACCGACCCTTTCAGTAAATCTCCAACAAAAACGGCAGGGACTACAAAACAAGGGGTCTGATTTTCAGTTACCTCTGACTGCCACGTGACACTTGAGCAGGTCTTATCTGCAGGGGGTGAGGCCAGGAGTGGGTCCTGCTCTCAGGCCGGGGCTCCCCTTCCTGAGAGGTCCCACTGGATGAAAGGGGCTGGGGAAAATGCCACTTGACAAGAACGGGGTGTTTTGGAGTCACACACAGCATTTCAGTTGTGCTTCCGATTTTTCAACTCCAATGATAATAAGGCAAAGTAACACAAGTCAGGAAGACGGCCTGCTCTTCCAAATGTCACCATATGGGGTAACTCCAGAGAGCTGCCCACACACCTGCTGTTTCATCTTATTCCATGCCGCTCAAGTCATTTTCTTTATGAAAAGAATGAAAAAATATACCGGAAGAAAGAACACCTTGAGAAGTTCAGAGAAATAGAGACCTGAAAGGTCTTGTCTTTAAGCCTAAAGCAATCAGAAGAAAAGAAATTATAACAACTAGAGCAGAAAGCAGTAAAATTAAAAACAGAAAAATCAATAGAGAAAAATCAACAAAACCAAAAATCTGATTCTTCGAAAAGACAAATAAATTTGATAAACCTCTAGCCAGGCTAACCAAGAAAAAAGAGACACAAATTAGCAATATTAGAAATGAAAGAAGGATCATCTCTGTGATCTCATGCACATTAAAAGGATAATAGAGGAATATTATGGACAACTCTATGCTCACAAACTTGATACCTGGGATGAAGTGGATCACTTACCTGAAAGACACAAACTACCAAAACTGACAAGATATAGATAATCTGATAAGACCTATAACTATTTTTTAAAAGAATCAATCAATAATAATCTTCCAAAAAACAACACCAGACCCCGATGATTTCACTGGTGAATTCTAACAAATATTTAAGGAAAAAATATTGTCAATTCTCTACAAAATCTTCCAGAAAATAGAAGCAGAGGGAACACTTCCTAATTCAGACTATGAGGTCAATATTACCCTCATCCAAAAGCAGATAAAGAATTACAAGAAAAGAAAACAACTACAGAGCAATATCTCTTGTGCATAAATACAAAAATCCTTAACCAAATATTGGCAAATCAAACCCAACAATGTGTAAAAAGAATTACACACCACAGCCAAGTGGGATTTACTCCTTGTATACAAACTGGTTCCATATTCAAAAATCAATTCATGTCATATACCACATCAATAGGCAAAAGAAGAATGATTATAATGTCACATCAATTAATTAAGAAAAAAACTTTAGGCAAAATCAACATCCATTTGTGTAAAAGCTCTTAGTAGACTAGAAGTATAAGGGAATGTCCTCAACTTGATAAAGAACATCTACAGAAACCCAACAGCTAATACAATGCTTAATGATGAGAAAGGAGAGGTTTTACCCCAAGACTGGGAACAAGACAAGGGTGTCCCCTCTCACCACTCCTAGTCAACATTGTATTGGTAGTCCTAGATAGTGCAGTAAGACAATAAATACAAATAAAAAGTATACAGATTGAGAAGGAAGAAATAAAATTTTATCCACAGATGACATGATTACCTATGTCAAGTATCCCAAAAAATCAACAACAACAACAAAACAACCTTCCAGAAGTGATTATACGGAGGTCACAGGATACAAGGTTAATATATAAATATATATAATATATAAAAGTCAATTGCTTTCCTATATACCAGCAGTGAACTAGTAGAATTTGAAATTAATGTAATGTAAATTACCACACGCATTTTTGCATGAAAATGAAATACTTAAGTATCAATGTAACAAAACATGTATAAGATCTATATGGGGGAAACTACAAAACTCTGATAAAAAAAATCAAAGAAGATCCAAATAAATGGAGAGATACTCCATGTTAATGAATTGGAAGACTCAATATTGTTAAAACATCAATTCTTATCAACTTGATCTATAGATTCAACGCAATCCCAATCAAATTCCCTGCAAGTTATTTTGTGGATATTAGCAAACTGATTCTAAAGTTTATACAAAAGACCCAGAATAGCCAACGCAATACTGAAGAAGAGGAACAAAGTTGGAGGACTGACATTACCTGTCCTCAAGATTTACTATAAAGCTACAGTAAACAAGACAGTGTGGTGTTGTTAAAAGAATATACAAATAGATCAGTGGAACAGAATAGAGAGCCCAGAAATAGACCCACACAAATATAGTCAACTGATCCTTGACAAAGATGCGAAGGCAATTCAACAGAAAAAGAATATTCTTTTCAACAAATAGTTCTGGAACAACTGGATACCTATATGACCAAGATAGATACAGATATAGATATGTATACATATGCATGCATATATCTATATATATCTATATATATATACATACACACACATATATATGCAGAGAGAGAAAAAGACAGACCTAACACATTTCACAAAAATTAACTCAAAATGGATCAAAGAGGTATATGTACAGGGCAAAACTACAAAATCTTTAGAATGTTACATAGGAGAATAACCTAGGTGATCTAGGGCTTGGTGATGAGTTTTTTATATATACCACCAAAATCACAATTCATAATCGAAAAATTGATGCTAGGCTTTATTAAAATTTAGAGACTTCTGCTTTGCCAAAGATACTGTTAATAGAATGAAAAGATAAACAACAGATATTGGGAGAAAAATATTTGCAAAACACGTATCTGATGAAGGACTTGTATCCATAATATACAAGAACTCTTAAAACTCAAAAATAAGAAAACAAAAAACTCAATTTGAAAGAAGACAAAAAAATATGAACAGACCCCTCATGAAATAAGATGTACAAATGGAAAAACAGCATATAAAAAGATGTTCACATCATCTGTCATTAGGGAATTTTAAATTAAAATGACAATGAGGTGCTAGGACGCACCTGTTAGAATGGCTAAAATCCAAAAATCTGACAATTCCAAATGCTGATCAGAATACAGAGCAACAGGAACTTACTTTCCTTATTGGTGAGAATGCAAAATGGTACAGCCACCTTGGAAGACAGTTTGGTAGTTTCTCACAAAGCTAAACATAGACTTACCATATGATCCAACAATTGTGCTCCTTGGTATTTACACAATTGAATTGAAAACTTATGTCCACACAAAAACTAAATGCAAATGTTTATAGAAACTTTATTTATAATTGCCAAAAACTGGGATCAACCAGACTGTTCTTCAATAAGTAAATGGATAAACAAACTACTATATGACCCAGCAATCCCACTACTGGGCATATACCCTGAGAAAACCATAATTCAAAAAGAGTCATGTACCACAATGTTCACTGCAGCACTATTTACAACAGCCAGGACATGGAAGCAACCTAAGTGTCTCTCGACAGATGAATGGATAAAGAAGTTGTGGCACATATGTACAATGGAATATTACTCAGCCATAAAAGGAAATGAAACTGAGTTATTTGTAGTGAGGTAGATGGACCTAGAGTCTGTCATACAGAGTGAAGTAAGTCAGAAAGAGAAAAACAAATACCGTATGCTAACACATATATATGGAATCTAAAAAAAAAATAGTTCTGAGGAATCTAGGGGCAGGACAGGAATAAAGATGCAGACGTAGAGAATGGACTTGACGACACGGGGAGGAGGAAGGGTAAGCTGAGATGAAGTGAGAGAGTGGCGTGGACATATATACACTACCAAATGTAAAATAGAGAGCTAGTGCGAAGCAGCTGCATAACACAGGGAGATCAGCTCGGTGCTTTGTGACCACCTAGAGGTGTGGGATAGCGAGGATGGGGATATGGGAATATATGTATATGTATAGCTGATTCACTTTGTTATACAGCAGCAACTAACACAACAATGTAAAGCAATTATACCTTTTTTTTTTAACATCTTTATTGGAGTGTAATTGCTTTACAATGGTGTGTTAGTTTCTGCTGTATAACAAAGTGAATCAGTTATACATATACATATGTTCCCATATCTCTTCCCTCTTGCATCTCCCTACCTTAATAAAGATGTTTTTTAAAAAAAAACTGGTACATCCGTACAATGGGATATTATTCAGCGATAAAAAGAATGAGCTATCAAGACATGAAAAGATAGGGAGGAACTTTAAATGGATATTACTAGATCAAAGAAGCCAGTCTGGAAAGCCTGCATACTGTATGATTCCAACTACATAACATTCCAGAAAAGGCAAAACCATGTGACAGTATAAAGATCAGTGGTGGCCAGGAGTTTGGAACAAGGCAGGAAAGGATGAGCAGGTGAAAGGCAGGGGATTTTTAGGGCAGTGCAACTGTTCTGCATGATACTGTAATGTCAGATACCTGACATTACGCACTTGTCAAAATCTATAAAACTTTACAACACAGAGTGAACTGTATTGTATGCTAATTTTAAAAAAATTGTTTAGGAACTGGAGGAATCCCAGGGAAAAAATGCAGACTTTGATAAGAGAATAGAAATATATTACAAATATATGAAACAACCTCACTGAAGGGGTGGTGGGAACGTGCTGACTTAAGGTTGGAAATAAATGGAGTCTGTAAGACTAAACCAAAAGGAACTGTGTATAAGTACTGTATCCCCATGAGGATATGGATAACAGTTTTGATACTCTTTACTCAATCTGCTGGAATTGAAAGACGGAGTAAAGAGACGGTGGATGGTGGGAGCCACGTTCTCACTGTTGGAGTTGAAATTTATAACTCAGCAAGGAGAGGAGAGTAGAATGACCAGTGAGGTACTGGATCACAGTTAGAGAATCAGTAGGTTAAACTCATGTTTAACCTAATGTACATACGGATGTATGTATGTGCACAGAGAAATATTTGTACACATGTGTATATACCTGGGTTTGTATATACACATATATTTCTTTGCTCTGCCGATTAAGAGGGCCTAAAAGACAAGACTCCTTCATGCAAAAAACACACCCAGCACCCAGACCTTGGTTTCTAATACCATTCTCCAATGAAAGGGACCAGGACTCCTTAGAGAAATGGCTGATTCTAGGACTGGGGCAAGAAATATACAAGATAAGCCTGGAGAAGAAAGTAAGAAAGAGAAAGAGCGGAAAAAAGAAAGAAAGCAGGAAAGAAAGGGGGGGGCATCTAAAGGAGTTGAAAATTTAGGTCCACACAAAAACCTGCACAGAGATGTTTATAAAATCTTATTCATAATTGCCCAAACTTGGAAGCAACCAAGGTGTCCTTCAGTAGGTGGATGGATAAATAAACTGTGGTCCTTCTAGACAGTGGAATATTACTCAGCACTAAAAAGAAATGAACCTTCAAGCCATGAAAAGACATAAAGAAACTTTAAATGCATATTACTAAGTGAAAGAAGCCAATCTGAAAAAGGCTTCTTTTCATATATGCTATATGTTTCCAACTATATGACATTCTGGAAAAGGACAAACTATGGGGACAGTAAAAAGATCAGGGGTTGTTAGGGGATGGGGGGAGGAAGGGATGACTAGGCAGAACACAGAGGATTCTTAGGGCGATGAAACTCTTTGGTATGATAGTATAATGCTAGATGCATGTCATTATACATTTGTCCAAACCTATACAATGTACAACACAAAAAGTGAACAGGAGGGTAAACCATAAACCCTGGGTGGGCGATGGTGATGTGTCAGTGTAGGTTCATCAGTTATAACAAATGTACCCTCTGGCGGGAGATGTTGCTAATGGGCAGGGTCTGCCTGCCTGCGAGAGGAAAGCACAGGGTATGTTGGGAAGTCTCTGTGCTTTCCTCTCACCATTGCTGTGAACATAAAACAGTTCTAAAAAAATAAAAGTTTTAAAACTGCCCTAAAAATAAAAATAAAATTTTAAAAGTTAATAAACTAAAAATTAAAATTTGAAAAGGAAGGAAGGAAGGAAGAAGGGAGGGAGGGAGGGAGGGTACATTGATGTGGGTATGTATGTCAAAGGGGCATATGAGGCAAATGAAATAGCCCCAGTGGCCAAAGCAGGAACAATTTGAACAACAAAAAAAGTACTATTGAATTAAAACGCAAAGTATAAAATAAATATCCATGAGTCCACATTGATATAAATGATTGATAAAATTAATTAAAAGGTAAGAAGAGATAAGTGTACAGCATGGCAACTATAGTTAATAATACTGTACTGTACATTTGAAAGTTGCTGAGAGTAAATCTTAAAAGTTCTCATCGCAAGAACAAAAAATTCTGTAACTACGTATGATGACAGATGTTAACTAGACTTACTGTGGTGGCTATTTCCCAATATCTACAAATATCGAATCATTGCGTTGTACGCCTGAAACAAACATGATGTTGTATGTCAATTATACTCAATAAGAAGTAAAGAAATGAGTAAGAAGAGACAAATCACCAGTGCAGAAGAATTCCAAATAAAGTTTGCAGATACCCCACCCTAAAGGAAGGGGGAGCATAACTCCCTCATACTGAAGGGGTCAGTGTGGGAAGGAGGGAAAAGGGAGAAACTTCACGGTGGAAAAACCGGATAGATGCTGCTTCAGCCAGGAGGTCAAGGTCAACATCAGGGGTCATAAATCATGTAATAGGTAATAGGCAGTCTTGAGGAAAACAGCACTTTACCTCCTCCAAACCATAACTTAAGTCTAATCATGAGAACAACATCAGATGGATTTCTCTGGAGGGGCACTTGCACTACACCTGTCCAGTTCTCGTCAAGATTGTCAGGATCATCAAAGACAGGGCAGGTCAGAAGCTGTCCCAGCCAAGAGCAGCCTAAGGAGACAGGATGAATCAATGCAATGTGATCTGAGAACAGAAAAAGAGTGCTAGGTAAAAACTAAGGAAATCTGAATAGGGGATATGGACTTTTGTTAATAATAATGTATCACAATTGTGAAAAACGCAGCAATTTACTAGTGTTAATCACTAATAAGCTCGGGAAACTGTGGAGGTGGGGTATAGAGAGCTCTATGTACTATGAGTTCAACTTTTCTATAAACCCAAAACCGTTCTAAAAAATAATGTCTTTTAGGGTTTTAAGTTTAAGAAAGAGGAAAAAAAGACAAACTTTACCAGGAAGTTGTAGATTGCTGAGGAAACGCTGGGTTGTTCTCGGGCTCAGAATGGGCGTTTGAGCTGATTTGATTCAGCTCCACACACTTCCCACAAACTTACCTCAACTGGGAGCTGCTTTAATGCCCCAGCTGTGAGGAAAAGTCTAGATACGTCTCTCCATTTCTCCAAAAACGTAGTGAACTTGCTCTATGGCATTCATCCTAAGAGCTCTGATGATCACCTTTCTTCGACTTTCTCAAACTCAGGGCTGTGTCACTATTGTCGATGGGTCAACCAGTTCACGCCTTGGTCTTGCCTTGCACATGTACCTAAACCCTAATTACTGGGCAGGTGGTCTCACACGGTGCTTCCTAAGGTCCCTGTTGGCACACCGAGCTCCTGCAGGTCTGTTGTCTCCTTGCTGTTCTACCCAAGAGTCGTTTATCAAACTTTAAAGCATAACATACTGGAAAGTACACAGACATTTTTGTCAATGTTCATAAAAATATAGAGGTGTAATTTATATTCAATAAAATGCATAAATCTTAAGTTCATTCATTCATCTCAATGAAGTTTTGCAAATGGATAAACTCCTGTAACTATCACCGAGTTCAAGACGTACAGCACTACGGGCATTCTGAGTGTGTGTGTGCGTGTGCGTGTGCGTGTGCGTGTGCGTGTGTGTAACTTACCAGATGGAGATGAAATACATTTTTCTAACCCCTGTTGTTCTGAGTTGCAGGCACATTTCTGCTCTTTCCAGCTGAGCTTCACCATTTCCAGGACTGCTGTGTTTTGCCTCACTGGAGTCTATTTTAAATGTTTCCTGGCTGCTTTTTATTCAAAAAGAGAGCTACAGTGAACTTCTTGAACTGGCATCCTTCAGATAAGGAGGCTGAACCTCATTTTTCTTTTTTATTCTTTTTTTTTTTTGCGGTACGCGGGCCCCTCACCGTCGCGGCCCCTCCCGTGGCGGAGCACAGGCTCCGGACGCGCAGGCTCAGCGGCCACGGCTCACGGGCCCAGCCGCTCCGCGGCACGTGGGATCCTCCCGGACCGGGGCGCGAACCCGTCCGTGTCCCCTGCGTCGGCCGGCGGACTCTCCGCCACTGCGCCACCAGGGAAGCCCCGGATCTCGGTTTTCTGCTCGTGATCGCCACATGGCTTATCTTTAAAACAATTCTGTGCTTCTTGCAGAGAGAGCTGAAGCTCTGGGAGTTTGAGGCGAATTCACTGATGAGATGGCAGAAGCCGAGCTGAGCGGGCTCCCGGGGACCCTCCTGCCCTCGGCTGAGCACTGTTAGCTGTGCTGGACCGTAGCTGCCCACACCGGGGTCTTGTGTCCCAGGGGAAGGAGTGGTTCTCACTCTTCAGCTGCATCGCAGTCCCCCCAGGGGGCTTGTCAGTCACGGACCATTGGCCCCAGCCCCAGGGTTTCTGAATCAGAAGGTCTGGGGTGGGGGGCAAGACTTTTCATCTTTAACAGGTTCCCAGGTGATGCTGGCCCTGCTGCCTTTGGGGACCCACACTCTGAACCACCGTGTTCCGGGCCGGGCTGGCTCCTGCCTGTTCAGGCCTTCGAGCCGAGAGCTGCAGCACCAGGGGGACCGGGCGTGCTCGACTCCCAGCTCTTGGGACCGTCTAGTGTTTCTTCATCTGCGTTCTTCACGGAGGAAGGAAGGAACTCTGTCCAAGACTTGAGAGCTAGGCTCTGGGTGTCCTTTCCCTGACCCATGGCTCTGGAAGACCTCCTGGTCAGCAGGGCCTGGGGCTCCTTTACAGAGATGCTCTTGGTATCACAGCTAAGCCACAGGCTTCGGGGGCAGAAAGACGTGGGCAGGAGTCCCAGGTTGGCCACTCACTAGCTGTCAAACGGGGCATTTCTCGCAGGGCTTGTGCAGGTTTAAACGACTCAGTGGAGACAGGGTGGAGCTTGGGGTCGGGCACTTTAAACGCACGCGGTCCGGTGAATGTTCCTTGGATGGTGACATTGGGGGACAGGCAAGTCCTTGTTTGAGCTGAGCTGGGTTCAGACCCATCTGGGCACCCCTGACAAATGGGTGGGGGCTGAGGGCCTCGCGGGGGTCACAGTAAGTTTGACCCAATAACTAAGCCTCGGAGTAAATAAGGGGAGGGTCCCTCGGCACCCTGGCTTCACCCTGTTACTGAAACCCTCATCACACCGAATTTCAAAGGCTCTTCGACTCATCCAGGGTTTCTCAGCCTCAGCTGGGTTACCACTTGGGGTCAGATAATTCTTGGTGGTGGGGCTGGAGTGTGTGTGGTAGGACTCTAGCAGCATCCCTGGCCTCTCCCTACTGGAGACGAGTACCAACCCCTCCCCTTCAGGTCAGGACAGCCCAGAATGTCTCCAGACGCCATCCCGTGTCCCCTGGAGGCAGAATAGCCCCCAGCTGAGAACCGCAGTTAGAGGCTGAGAGGGACCATTCCTTCTGTCTCTGTGTCTCCAGGGCCCGGCACACAGGAGGTGCTCACTAAAGGGAAACACCCCACCTGCCTGCATCGGGCGCTGTGTGCAGCATTTCACACTCATTAGGCCACCGGATCTTCACAACCGCCTGTGAGGAAGACTCGTGTGAGACACGCGGAAGCCAAGACACAGCCGGTGAAGCCACTTGCCCAGGATTCCTGGCCAGTTAGCAAAACACAGTCCTCACTTAAACTCCATACTCTGCTCCCACCTGACTGGCTCAGCTGAGGCCGGCGCCACTTCCTGTCCCACAGGGCGCAGACTCTGCTTTTTAAGGCATGACCTTGGCACTAAGCCATGCTTCCCGTGGAAGGTCAGGCAGCTCTTGTTATACCAGGAGCTTTGAGATATCCAGCCCTTCTGGGGAAGGATAGAAAGACTGACTTGAACGTTAGGGAGAAATGATTGCTGATGACCACAGCAAAATAGAATGCCGAAGGAAAAGCCATTGCCAAGGGGTAAAAGCCAAAATGGGACAGGACTTGGGCTCTGGAATAACAGCTACATGAATCACAGTAAGTTTAAAAAAAAGAAAAGTGAGCTTGCTTTTCCCCTTTCATCAAAGTACTGATGATCAGGAGATAAATCATGTTTGGAGAAGAATCAAAGTGATTGGATTAAGCTTTCCTGCAGTGTTTCTAACTAATCTTGGATGTGGGTAATTTAACTGAAAACTTACCTCCGCAGAACGCTTGAACTCTCCAGCTTTCAGAGAGACACTCTTGTCGATGCTGCAGAATCCCAGTGAGACATTTCCTTCTACAGAAATGCGCCATACCTGAGATACAGACGCAAATGCTCTGTTATCCCAGCAGTTGTGCCGGGTTCATGGATTGTAATTCAAGTAATTGTCCATGATGAGATCATCCCGTTGCCTAACGGGCTGAAATCAAAATAGTCCCCGTTCCAAGCAAGCATTCCTTTCTCCTAAATGAGAGGGAACGGGCGCGATGTTACATGACCTCTCAGTTCTAGAGACTTCCCCGGCTGACGGCGCAGTGAGATGATCTGCCCATCGCTGAGAGTTCAGTGAGCTCAAAAGTTTTCCTGGGTGCCCTCCTGGGAGCAATTTCATTCTACGTCTGCCCGCAGCGCTCCAGAAATGCCCCGCACTTGTGAGCAAATCCCTAACAAGATTTCCAACCAGACCCTTGGTGGTGGAATTTGCCAAAAAAGGGACACGAAAAATAAATGAGCTGTTCTCCTAACTGGGTCTCCCCAGACCCGGGAATCAGGGTGAGGGTCCCAGGCCCACTGGTTCCTGTGACATGGTGACTCTCCAGCTGGAACGCAGCCCTCGCTGACCACATGCTCCCAGGGACGCACCCGATGCTGAGCTCCGAGTCACTCCAGGGTCCCTCCCCCACCCCCGCTCGGGGGACCTAGGCCATCCCCAGGGGGCAGCCTTCCCTCCCTGGTCTTGAGCCTCATGAGGATGGGGAGGCCAGGACGGTGGGTGTGCACAGAGGTGGAGAGAAGGTAAGACTGGAAAACGTTCGGAAACTGTGAAAAACGGTGTCGGGAGCCCGAGTCCCACGGAGCCGGGCAGGAAATCTGGTGATCGTTTTTCCCAGCTGTGGCGTCGTGGCAGGTCACTGAGATTATGCAACCTCCAGGTTTCTGAGCTAAGAATCAGAGGACTGGCTGCTCTTTGTAAATTAAGCATCAACTGTACTCACACCCCCAGAAAGGAGTACATTAGGATGTAGCAAAAGCTGAATTGTGTGGCTGTGAGTATTATCATACTCATAACTGTCACACGTTGTCTCTCTCCTGCTAGGATTTACGCTCCACGAGGGCAAACAATCCTCGCTGGCGTGTCTTTTGTGCTGACTGTCACGCAGACGCCCAGGCGCTCAGGAAACGTTGGTTAAGAGAAGAGCGTGGCACACGCTCCCCTGCCCCCAGCATCACCCACGGCGCCCCTTCCCACACCTCGCACGGCCGCGTTTCCCACCCCCTGCGTGGCATATCTTCCCCCAAAGGGTGGTGAGGACAAAGAGGCTCTGCTCGAAGGACCAGCAACCCGGGTCAGTATCGACCCCATCACTAACGGCTCACGTGGTTTTGGGCGGGTCCCTTCCGGGCTCAGGGCCTCCTCTGCACAAAGATGGGGTTGCCTCGGGCCAGCGGCTTTTGGTCTGGCTCCACGAACGCTCGAGGTGGTTTTCCCACCAAGACCTCTGGCGTCCTCGTCCCTGGGCCCTGACCCGCGCCTCACCTGAGTCATTCTCCTTGTGCCTCTCCGTGTGCGCGGCTTCTGAGAAAGGTGTTGCTGGAACTAAACAAAGTTTCATGCCAAGTCCCTTCTCCGTTCTAACTACGATGCATGGGCATGACACAGACACGGCGGGGAGAGAGACGTGATGTCCTCGTGGGCACCGTGCTGCCTCTTGCAGGACATCTGAAATTCTGCAGTGGACGGCCCTGCGTTTCGCGAGGGGCTCTCACAGCATCTGCAAGACAGCCAGGCCCGAGTCTCCCTGGGCAGTGGGCCCTCCCGGGAGGATGAATCCCCCCAACAGGACACAGACATCCCCACCACCTACCACTGAGGCAGCGCCCGTCGGCTCCGTCTCCAACGCTCCACGGTCTCCATGATAAACTCGTATCATCCCAGGCCTCGGCCTCTATCACTGCCCCCAGAAAACCTTGCCTGAAAGATGGGCGCCACGCCCTGCCCCAAACATTTCGGCTTCTGCACAGAACTTTCCATCCATCTGTCCAGCTGTCCCTGAGCAGCAGTGCTGTGGCTTCATCATAGTTTGAGGTATTGCGTTGCGTAGATCCCACCAGTGAGGAGACGGCTCTAGGCGGTTTATTACTCACACAAGCAGCACAAGCGAGATCATCTTGGTATCAGATTCCTGCATCCCTAGTCTCAGATGATGACACTGAACTGGAGGAACCAGGTGACAGCCATGAGCAGAGGAAGTCTGTCACAAGAGAGATGATTCTAAAATCCACCCACGTGGCTTGACAGCTGCAGTTGTGCCCTAAGGGGGGCCAGGGGTGAGTCCCGGGTCTCACCAGAACAAGGAAGTGGATGAGACACCGTGACAGCCTCTCACGAGACAGGGAGCCTCCCGCGGGACAGGGAGCGGGGGAGACATGGCCTCAAGGCGAGCTACCCCAGGACCGCCCAGCTTGCCGTATTTCTGGAAGGATCAGCAGGTGTTCTGCGTGGGACGTGCAAGGGCCCCGTGGTACGGTCCCTCCCGCACACTACCTCCCTCCCCTTCTCTAAGGAAAAGGGTACGTCCTCTTGTCGAAGCAGAAACTCACGCTCAGCTCTTTGGATTTTACTGCAACTCTGCTCAGAAACCCGTTTCATCAATGATCCCTTCTCTTTTCTGAATCTTCATCCTACCCGGCCTGCTGGGTGTTTAGACACAGTATAAAAACACGCTGCACACACTTAACTTAAAAAGAAAATAAACTACTAAAAAACATACTTCTGAGTCTCCCCTAAATCGTCACTCTCTCTGCCTCTCTTTTCTCTTTCCCTCCCTCTGGACGCGTCCATCTACACGCCAGGCTTCGGCTGTTACCTTTGTGTTGAACATGCCTCCATCTGACGCCCAGCCCATCCTCTGGAGCCGCTTCCACAGAGCCGGGTGTTGACTGAGTATCTCCACCTGACTGTCAGAAGAGCATCTCACGTTTAACATGGTTATGAAACAACTGCTCATTCCCCCCTCAACCTGCTGCTCTTCCCTGTGTGCACCTCCAAGAGCCCACTTACAGAACCCAGAAATGTGGCAGACAGCCTAGACTTCCCTTTCTCGTATCCCTAACTTCCAATATCCATTTGGAGACTAAGTCTTGTTTATTTTTAAACATTTCTTTCCTTTTTTAAAGAAAAATACTTCCTTTTATTATCACCATAGTTTTTGCATCTAGATACATAGCCTCAATAGCGGTTTGCTTTTGAAAGCTTAGTGATAAATATTAAATATATTTTCTCATTTTAATTCTATCCCACTCTGCCAAGAAAAATTAACATTCGTTATGTGTAATCTGGGCCCACTTCCATGATTAACCCATATGGCTATACAAATGGCTTAGTTTCTCCTGCTGATTATTCAGAACCAAGACCCCAGAAAGATGGGACTGGGTAAGAATTATTTTATAAAAGTGTATTACACAAAATGATGACGAATTTTAAGCTAAATTCTAAAGTAAGGAAGAGAGGAAATGAGGGATGTTTTCGTCTAGGAACAATTTATAAAGAGTTCTAATTCATAATTTTTTTTACAAAATGGTTGTAGGAAGAGGTAGAATCTCAACCTGAAATTCAGAACATTGTGAGGGAGTTTCACTTCCAGGTGTGATGTCGTGTCTGGAAAGAGACTTTCCATTCAGGTAAAAGCTGGACAAATAGATAAAAACTAAACACCTTTTTTGAGACATTGGACTCAGGAATGTAAACTCTGAAAGAAAAGGAAGAAATCTGAGCAGTGAACCTTATAATTACTCTAAAATGACACCTGAAGGCACTTTCTGGACCGTAGTACAGGGACAGCCTGGCAGCATTGGGGAGAAAGAGACCAACGTTTCAGAAGGCTAGGTGAGCAGAATCTGCAGCACAGAGAACCAGAGAGAAAGGAGCTACACAGAGAAAGAGCTACACACCTCAGAGGTGTCTGCTTAGGCTTCGTGCTCTACATTAAGCTTCTTAGGTGTAGAGTAAAGCTACCTGTGGTAGGCAGAGATATTCTGGGGAGTTATAAGCAGAGCAATGCCCAGAACTCACACAGGTCTGGGAACATTTGAGTTCTGACCAACTGCAGTGGATAGAACTTGTTGGATATCTTTGGAGTAAAGGCTCATTGAGATCTTCCCCGGCAAAGTTTATAAACAAGCCTTGAAATGACTAAACGGATCCACAAACAGCTCAAATGACTGGCAAAACAATCTTCATTCTTTAAAGGGAGAGACCACAATCTGGTACTCAACAATGTATTATGACAACGTCCAGTAACTGGTCAAAAATTACTAGACATGTTAAGAAGCAGAGATATGTGATCCACAGCCAGGAGGAAAAATCATTCAATAGAAATAGACAGAAAAATGACAGAGATTATGGAATTAGAAGACAAGTAGCTATCACAAATATTCCCAACCTGCTCAAGGATTTAAAAGAAAACATGAGAAGAGAGATCGAAGAATTTTTTTTTAATCCGAATGGAATTTATAGCTATGAAAAATACAACATTTAAAAGGAAAACTTTACTCAGTAAGATTATCAATAGATTAAACATTGCAGAAATTTGGTTCATAAACTTGAAGACATAGCCATAGAAATTATCCAATTGAAGCATCAAGGGAAATAAGATTCAGAGCTAATGAGCAGAGCCTCAGAAACTTGAGTGTAATATCAATCTGTCTAGCATATGACTATTAGAAGTTTCCTTCTAATAGAAAGAGGAGGAAAAATAATATTCAAACAAATAATGGTCAAAATTTTCCCAGTTCGTTATAAATTATAAACATAATTTCTAAAGTACAAATCTATAGATTAAAAAAAAACCAGCAGCAAACTCCTATGAGGAAAAAACAAACGTATAATGACATATATGCATCATTATAGTATTACACAGAGTATTATCACTGCCCTTCCAATCCTCTGTGCTCCACCTCTTCATCCCTTCCTTCCCCTAACCCCAGGCAACTACTGATATTTTTACTGTGTCCATAGTTTAGCCTTTTTCAGCATGTCATCTAGCTGGAACACAGTATGTGCCCTTTTCAGACTGGCTTCTTTCACTTAGTAATTTGCATTTAAGGTTCCTCTGTGTCTTTTCATGGCTTCATAGCTCACTCCTTTTTATGTGTTGAATAATATTCCGTCGACTGTATGTGCCACATTTTATTTATCCATTCACCTACTGAAGGATATCTTGGTTGCTTTCAATTTGGGGCAATTATGAATAAAGCTGCCATAAACATCAGTGTGCAGGTTTCTGTGGACATAAGTTTTCAACTCCTTTGGATAAATACCAGGGAGAGAAATTTCTGGATCCTGTGGTAAGAGTACGTTTTGTTTTGTAAGAAAATACCAACCTGTCTTCTACAGTGGATGCACTGTTTTGTATTCCCACCAGCAGTGAATGAGAGTTCCTGTTGCTCCACCTCCTGAGCAGCATTAGATGTTGTCAGTGTTTCAGATTTGGGCCATTCTAATAGGGGTGTAGGGATATCTTGTTGTTGTTTTAATTTTCATTTCCCAGATGATACATGAAGTGGAACATCTTTCCATATGCGTATTTACTATCTGCATGCCTTCTTTGGTGAGATGTCTGTTAAGGCTTTTGTCTCGGTTTTTAACCAGCTTGTTTATTTTCTTTTTGAGTTTTAAGAGTTCCTTGTATATTTTGGATAACATCCCTTTATCAGATATCTCTTTGGCAAATATCTTCTTTCAATCTGTGGTTTGTCTTCTCATTCTCTTGACATTGTCTTTTAGAAAGCAGAAGTTTTAATTTTCACAAAATCCAGCTTAGCAGGTATTTCTTTCATGGATCATGCTTTTGCGTTGTGTCTAAAAACTCACTGCCATTCTCAAGGTCATCTAGGTTTTGTCTTTGTTTACCTTTTACCTTTTTGGAGTTTTATAGTTTTGAGTTTTATGTTTAAATGCAAGGTCTGTGATCCACTTTGAGGTAATTTTGGGGAAGGGTGTAAAGTCTGTGTCTAGATTCTTTTTTTTTTTTTTAACATGTGGATGTTTGGTTGTTCCAGTACCATTTGTTGAAAACACTATCTTGTCCCATCATATTGCCTTTATTCCTTTGTCAAAGATCAGTTGACTATATCTATGGGGTTCTATTTCTGGCCTCTTTATTATGTTCCAGAGATATATTTGTCTGTTCTTTTGCCAATCCCATGACATCTTGATTACTGTAACTTTGCAGTAAGTCTTGAAATCAGGTACAGTCAGTACTCTGTCAATATTGTGTTGGCTATTCTGGGTCTCTTGCACTCTCTATAAACTTTAGAATCCATTTGTCAATGTCCACTAAATAATTTGCTGGGATTTTGATTGAGATTGCATTGAATCTATTGATCAAGCTGGGGAGAACTGATTCTTTGTTTTTTAAGTACTTTATTTATTTATTATTTATTTTTGGATGCATTGGGTCTTCGTTGCTGTGCACAGGCTTTCTCTAGTTGCGGCGAGCAGAGGCTACTCTTCGTTGCGGTGCACAGGCTTCTCATTGCAGTGGCATCTCTTGTTGTGGAGCATGGGCTCTAGGCGCACGGGCTTCAGTAGTTGTGGCATGCGGGCTCATTAGTTGTGGCTTGCAGGCTCTAGAGCACAGGCTCAGTAGTTGTGGCACACGGGCATGTGGGATCTTCCCAGACCAGGGCTCGAACCAGTGTCCCCTGCATTGGCAGGCAGATTCTTAACCACTGCGCCACCAGGGAAGTCCAAGAACTGATTCTTGATAATATTGAATCTTTCTGTCCATGAATGTGGAATATCTCTCCATTTATTCAGTTCTTTGAATTCCTTTATCAGACTTTTGTAGTTTCCCTCCTATAAATCTCACACATATTTTGTTAAGTTTATACCTAAGTATTGCACTTGGAGGGTGGAGAGTGCTAATGTAAGTGATATTGTGTTTTTAATTTCAAATTCCACTTGTTCACCACTGGTCTATAGGAAACAATTAGCTTAACTTTTGTATATTAATTTGCATCCTGCAACCTTGCTATAGTCACTTCGTTCTAACAGTTTTGGTAAATTCTTTTGAACTTCCCACATTAACTATCATATCATCTGTGAACAAAGACAGTTTTATTTTTTCCTTTCGAATCTGTATACCTTTCATTTCCTTGTGAGTGTGTGTGTGTGTGTGTTATTGCATTACTCGGACTTCCAGTACAATATTTTTTTTCTATTTTTATTTTTATTTTATTTATTTATTTGGAACATCTTTATTGGAGTGTAATTGCTTTACAATGGTGTGTTAGTTTCTGCTTGGAAACTTCCTGTTCCTCACCATGAAGTACTATGTTAGGTGTAGGCTTTTTTTTTTTTTTTTTTCGGTACGCGGGCCTCTCACCGTTGTGGCCTCTCCCGTTGCGGAGCACAGGCTCCGGACGCGCAGGCTCAGCGGCCACGGCTCACGGGCCCAGCCGCTCCGCAGCATGTGGGATCCTCTCGGACCGGGGCACGAATCCGTGTCCCCTGAATCGGCAGGTGGACTCTCAACCACTGCGCCACCAGGGAAGCCCGGTGTAGGCTTTTTGTAGATATTCTTTATCAAGTTGAGGAAGTTCTCCTCTCCTCCTAGTTCACTGAGAGTTTTTATCATGAATATGTGTTGGATTTTCTCAAATGCTTTTTCTGCATATGTTGATAATGATCATGTGACTTTTTAGGCTGTTGATGTGATGAGTTACATTAATCAAATTTTGGGTGTTTGTTATTCAATCTTGTAATCAAATTTGCTTTTTTTCCTGTTCATCTCTAATTTTTAATGATCAATATCTACCTGCAGTTCTATACTAGGACTTTACATTTGGGGGCTTTTAATCTTGATTTATCTCCTGGTAGTCTAGAGTAGGTTTGGGATAACTCAGGAATGAGCTTTAGGGGTGTATTGTCTGTGCTTCTGCCTTCTTGCACATTTTTAACAGTTGCTTTCATGCACAAAGGTTGCAATGCCCAGCCCTGAGCAGTTCCGATATTTGAGAGGCATTTGTCTGCTCTCACAGACTGAGATGGGAGTAGGGTGTCATCAGGGTATCTAAACGCACTGCCAAACCTGGTGCGTTCTGTAGGTATTTTGTGGGTTGGTTGGTCCAGACGTAGGACGTGCTATCCTGCACCTCCTCGCTGGCTTTATGCCCTCCCCTCCTGAGCTTCATGCCTGCAGGAGGAAACCCCTGCCCTCTGAGGTTGGGGAGACACCACCTGTCAGCTCTCTTCTCCTCGTGGACACGTTGTATGGTAGGAGGTGTTGTCTCCTTCACTGAAGTGGGAGGAGGGGATAAACGTGGACATTAGGGTGGTGACTCACCTACTCTTCTGCTCACCCTGCTTGGAGCCCACAGGTGGGCTAGGGCGGCTGGGGCTGAATCAGTCACGCACCCCCCCTTCTCCACTGGAATGTAACCCTCCACTGCAGAGGGCAGGGAATGCACCACCTAGGGCTGAGATTCTAGACCCTCCCCTCCCCTCCCCTGTGATGGGCTTTATCAGCAGCTATTTCTGGACACCTCTAGCATTCATTGGTTTTCTCCTACTTTATTTTCTAGTCCTACTTGTGGGATGGGGGCGGGGAGGCACACACTCACCGGTAACTTGGAAGCATTCCTGTTTGCTTGCTACTTAGAAACATTTGCAAGGTGGCCACAGAGGCCGGCTGTCATGGACTTGGCAGAAACTTATTCTCTTCCCAGACTCGCCTCGAGCTGAAATCGTCTCGTCTGGCTCATCCCTCTCACATTTTGTTGAGGAGCCCAAACCTGAATTGCCAAAAGGAATCTTGCCCAATGCCCCCTAAATTTTCAGACCAAAACTCAAACCACCTTTTCATGTTTCTTTCCCTTTACGATACAACCTGCTCTGAACAACGTGAATTATTTCTGCCACTTAGGCGTGGTATGGCATCTAAGAAAAAAACTTCCTTCCTGAAGGGATTACGATTCCAAATGTTTGGAAATATGCAGCTAATTGGCATCTTCTGCACATAATGGTCACCTCCAGTATGCAGGCCAGGCTCATCCGGATGTGTGAGAATGCAGCCAGCTGACCTCCTTTGCACAGCATCTGTCTGCCCGCTGTGGGCCTCCAGCCAAAGCCCTCCACTTCTGCTTTTTCTCAGACACACACATGGACCCCTGGAGGAAGGAGGCGGGCAGCCCAGGCAAACATCAGACAAAAGATGCTTAATTTCTTAGTGCCAAAAAGAAAGGGAAAAAATTGCTCACTTAGAAAATACAATCAATCTTACACATTAGATTTTTGATACTTTTAGCTCTTCTCTAGTTTTACTAAATTTTTAGCATGATTGAGCCAAACCCACACAGCTCAGCAATTTAAAATTGGAGCTATAAAAATGAGAGCCTTGGTTTTTCCACTTTTCCAGGAACTGGAGAGTTTCAAAGCCTCAGACAATAAGCCATATACTGTAAAAAAAAAAAAAAAATGTAGCTACGTGTACAAAGCAATTTGTAAGTTAGATAGTGCTTGGGAGTAGCAACTTTTCAGAAAATGTTGAGGCTAGTGGGAAAAAAATTTTGTGTGTATGTGTTGGCGGTATGGATTTGGGAAGTTTTTCAAAATGAAAATAAATGTAACACTTAGAGGTCAAGAATTTCTTCATTGGTCTGAGAACACTAAAAGTTATACAATTGAATTTGCTTTTAAATGGTCATATCAGATATGTTTAGAAAATATAAACTCCTCCTCCAAAATATTTCTGGCCAATTTTTAAAAATAGTTTTGGGATAAAAGTAAGTTTTAAGGGACCCCCTCCTAAAATATTCTTGACCTTCATGAGTCTAGCTGCATTTATCCCTAAGCATAGCTGCAAAGAATTATGTTCTTCCCCAGCTCTAAAGGATAGCTGGCTTTCAGAGAAAGACAAATATCATATGATATCACTTATATGTGGAATCTAAAAAAAATGATACAAATGAACGTATTTGCAAAACAGAAATGGACTCACAGACATAGGAAACAAACTTACGGTTACCAAAGGGGAAACGGGGGGAGGTATAAATTAGGAATTTGGGATTAATAGATACTACTATGTATAAAATAGATAAATAACAAGGACCTACTGTATAGCACAGGGAACTATATTCAGTATCTTGTAATAACCTCTAAAAGAAAAGAATCTGAAGAATAATATATATATATGTATGTATAACTGAATCACTTTGCTGTACACCTGAAACACTGTAAATCAACTATACTCAATAAAAAAATAAAATTAAAAAAACAGAATAGCTGGCTTTCTGCATGTGCTGTGTCTTCTCCCGGGAATCCTGTCCCCTCGGCATGCCACCCACCCCACCGTTCCCATCCAGTGGCAGCCCCACCCCTTCAGGGGCCCGGTGAGGAGTCAGCCTGTGCGCTGACCACCCAAAGTTAGTCTCATGCTGCGCTGAAATCACAGCTCAGATGTCATCCTCCCCACTGAGCCTGGCCACCGGGAACACAGCGGTACACCTGCTTTGTCCACCTCCTTCCCCCAGGCGCAGCCAGGTTGGGACAGGGACGTGGTTAAGGCTACGGTGAGTCCACGGAGGCAGAGAAACCAAGGAAGGGGAGGGGCAGAGGCAGAAGGAGAGGGAGGAAACTGCAACTGAAAAGCACCTTAGAAAGAGAAGAGGTTTGCATTCCAGAGGGAAGCACTGCTCGTCTATCTCAGCAAAAATGTCCTTTCGCAGCATCTTACACGGAGAGCTCTCTGATCTCCTGACGCTCTCCTTCCACCCAGGGCGGCCACATTCGTGCTGCTTCTCGCCCCAGACGTCTCGCACTGCCCGTTTCTCACCTGCTTCCTCTCCCCACCATTCTCACGGAGACGAGGACAATGCACGCGATCACGTCTACAACCCACTGCGGCATTATTCACACAAGCCAAGGCAGGAAACAGACTAATGGTCCATCGAGGGATAAATGGGTAAAGATGTGGTATGCCTATTCAGCCATAAAAATGAAGGAAATCTCCTGCCATTTGCAACAGGGATGACCTTGAGGGCATTATGCTAAGTGACATAAGTCAGACAAAGACAGATACCACATGATCTCTCCTATAAGTGGAATCTGAAAAAAGACCAAACTCATAGAAACAGAGAAGAGATTGGTGGCTACCAGAGGCGGGGAAGGTGCTCAAAAGGTACAAACTTCCAGTTATAAGATGAATAAGTCCTGGAGGTGTAAGGACGGCATGGTGACCATGGTTAACAGTACTGTTCTGTGTATTTGAAGGTTACTTACAGAGTAGATCTTAAAAGTCTTCATCACAAGAAAAAGATTATAATTATGTGAGGTCATGAATGTTAGCTAAACTTATTGTGGTGATCATTTCACAATATTAACATATATCGAATCATTATGTTATACATCTTAACCTAATACAATGCTATATGTCAATTATATCAATAAAATTAAGGAAAAAAGAGGCTTGAAAACTTAAGTGGAAAAAAAGAGAGTTAATGAAACTAGTACTTAATCACAAGTACTTCCCAACAATACAGTAACTTCTGAATCAGTAAAAAAAAAAAAAATACACACACACACATACATACATCTTGGAGGCTTCTATAAGCCAGACAACGAACTAAGTTTATTATTATGTATTACCTTATTTAACTCCTTAAACAACTCTATTGTGTACATACTATTACAGATGAAGCTCAGGGAGGCTAGTTACCTGTGTAAATCATCCCATTAACACTGGGCTCACCACCTCCATGCTATTCTGTATGACCCTGTCCCTCTAGCTAGGTTGCAAGAACCACACAGTATTCCAGTTTTATAGCCTCTAGAGGACCCAGCACTGGGATAAACATACGATAGGTGTCCAATAACTTGTTACAGAGGTCACTGGTGACCCAGGTGGACAGAAGGCAGAGTAGGTGGGCATGCTATCAGTGGTTATTTGATAAAATTAAATTTATCATCAATTTTAATGATAAAATTAAATTTATCATCAATTTAATTTTCAAGGAGACAGTTTGCCTGTCTCCTTGAAAATTAAATTGATGATAAATTTAAAACTCAAGATTATCAGCTTAATTTTGCACATTAGATTATGCAGATTAAGTCCTATCATAATAGAAATGTGTTATAAGTGAGCTATTTGGAAGCCCAAGAGAATGACTAATATCGCTGGAGGAATAGTCAATATAAAAAGATTCCAGTACAACCAAAGGATCTGCCTGCTCCCACAGGAGAGGTTTGGCCTCTTCTTGCTTGTTCAGACATACCAAATCATGTGCTCAACATGCAAGCTAAAAATCCATCTATAATTAGATCTGCCTAGAAATGAATAAAAGGCATTCCAAAAAAAGTTCTTCAACAATATAACAGTAAAATGGCCATATGTTTAACTTGGCTTCAAGTCGCAAAATATCACAATGTTATATGCTATTAATGTTGTAAATTTATATGGGCTTTTCAACTGATCCAAAAGCTGAAGAGAAGAAAGTAAGTTAAATAAAAAGGAGGTGAAAGCTCAAGATACATGGAAAGAAATACACAAAATATTTACTTTTAAAAACAATGCAGGTGACGCCACTGTCCATGTTGTAACTTTCCTGTTTACAAATATTGGACTGATTTTCACAAAGTCATTGGGTTTCTGATATATTTTAGAGCAAGTACAGACATCTGGTTAACAGAGCATCCAAGTATACATTCCTTCAATGTTTTTAGTCTCTCAGTCATTTGTTTTCTTCCTGCAAAACTAATGGATGGAGAGCCCAATGGAGTGGAGAACAAAAAGCTCCCCCACACATCAACAACTTTATTTCTTTAATGAAATGCATAGAGCAATGGTCAGGGAGTCTCATCCACAGTCCTTTGATCAATTCCTCTACATTTATCTGTTATTTTAAATACCTAATTGTCTATAATAATAAAATAAATACATGTTTACTGAGGAAAATTTAGAAAATGCCTAGTACTATGAAAATATCCAAAAGTTCCACTTCCAGGAATGATAGGATAGGTAATTCCTGCCAACACTTCAGCTGAGAAAAACTAGAAAAGCTGGACAAAAAAAAAAAAACTTTTGGAAGACAACAGACAGCTAACAGAGCAAAGAAACATTATAAGGCAAAGATCCAGGAAAATAAAAAAAAAAAAAAAAAAAAAAAAAAAACTCAGAGAGCCTAGCTTTTCCCCAAGAGCCATGTTTCCATTCCAGAAAAAAAAAAAAAAATGGTGAGAAGCTGAGCAGCACTTTAGATTCACAGGAATAAGAGGAAAATTAAAGTCTGCCAAAGAGAGAGTTCTTGGGATATCTGAAGATTATAGAGCATGAGTGAACCAGAAATAGATAATTCTTGCAAGGACAGCACCCAGCTTCCTGTCAAATCCTGATCAGATTAAGGTCATCTGGGATTACCAATGCCTGTAGCCACCTTGCAGAAACAAATGTCAATTCTCTCTGTAGAAATATAATATCATCCCATAGCTCAATTATCTCTATAATTCTTCGTACACCATATCTGGCACTCAGTGAAAAAATAATCAGCCTTAGGAGAAGACAAGGGAAAAAAATCAAAACCAAGGAAAACAACAGACAAAAGAAATGAACCCAAAGGGGATTCAGATAACAGAGTAATCAGACATACACTTTAAAATAATTACCACTAGTATTTATATTTAAGTGAATAAAAGACAAGATGGAAATTTTTCACAAAGAACTTGAAATTTTCAAATATGGAGATTATAGAAGTGAAAAAATACAATCAACACAAGAACTCAATGGATGAATATAATTGATTAGACACAGCTGAAGAGAGAATTAGAGAATTTAAGAGCAGAAGAAAATATCCTAACTGAAATACAGAAAGGCAAAAGGAGGAAGAGAGAGAGAAGCATATAGCACTTGGTAACAGATTTAAGATGTAACTGGTTCCTAGGGAGAAAAGAGAAAATGTGCCAGAACTTCAGTAAGTACAGGATGTACTGAATTGCACAAGATTTCTGTAAAGTCTGGAAACACAGACAAATGTAGACGTTTTCAAGAACATATTCAGCCTGCAAAAACAAAAGTATATTAGCTCCATTTCCAGACTTGAAGATACCCTGTAGACTTAAGACCATCAAAAAAAAAAAAAAAACCACAAAAAACAGTGGAGATATGACTGAAAAATTGTATATAAAAACTACATGCTTTGACAAGGGAGGAAATTTAGGAGGATATAGAGAAATAGAGTAAGCTCATGAGTTGATTTATAGGTAATAAGTAGCAATGGATGAGGGTCAAAAGATATAATTAAGACTGACAAACCAAATAGTAGAAGCCTAAATAAATAAAGGAGGGGAGGACTAAGGACATTATATGAAGGGATATAATGTATAAATACAAACATTATAAACATTTAAATATAAAGCTACCCACAAAATTATACAAAAAGTACAAACCTTCCCAAATACCAAATAAATAACAAAATACAAAAAGGAAAAATAAAACAGACAGTATAGTAAAAGAACTCAATTAAATATATTTAATGTGGTAAATATACATTAAGTAATGTGACAGAGTTGGAGAGTTCAGAGTTTGGTCATAGCAATAAGTTAACACACTAATGGGAAGGAAAATATGTTAAGACTAACTCAAAAGGCCAAGTCCAATTCAATGCTGTATGTAAGAGACAGGCCTAAAATGAAGTGATTTAGAAAAGTTAAAAATGAAAGAGAACAGGCAAACAGACAGAAAGCAGGTGTTGTGCTCTTGATAGATGACAAGGTAGGATTTGGGCAAAAAAGCATTACATGAGACAAGAATGACAGTGTATAGTGCTGAAAGCTATAATTCAAGATGAAAATTAAATTTTAATATCTATGTCCCAAATGATGCAACAGTGCTGATAAACAGGCACTGTAGCAGAGGCAGGAGAAAGAGGTAGAAGCAGCCCAAGAGTCAGTGGCATTAACCTGCTGTTCTCATAAAAAGATCGGTCCGGGGAGCAGCAGCAACAGATCAATGAGGAGGTAGGAAACCTGAACAGAAGACCCAATAAGGACACATAAAACCCTGATCTCAATGTCAGAGGAAGCATGTGCACACAAAACATTCTTGAAAATTAACTGTATTTCAGGCCACAAAGGGAAACTCAGGAAATCCCGGAAAGTAGAGTTAATACAAACAATATTTTCTGTTCATAATGAAACAAAACTCAAAATTAATAACAAAAAGGCCCTTCTATCAGACAATTAGAAAAACCTGTCAATTAAAAACTCTAGGGTGAAAAGCTAAAAGCAAATCTAAATTATAGAATTTCTTTTATAAAAGATGATAATGGAAAAGCTACAGACAAATCAATAGGATAAAGTTAAAGCAATGATCAGAAGAAAGTTCTCAATGTAATGCCTAAATTGCTAAAAAATGAAGCAATGAAAAGAAATAGATTAAATATTCTACCCAGTAAACCAGAAAAAGAATGTAATCTAAAAGTAAGTAGAAAGAAGGAAATAATAAAGATAAAAGCTGAAATTAATTAGTTGGAAAAATCAAAAACAGTGGAACTAACAACTAAATTGAAATGCCAGTTATTTCAGAAAAAAAAACCACAAGTGAAACTAGTCATGAAAAAGGGGGAAACACAAACACACAAAATAAGAAATGACAAGGGTGGAATAACCATTGAAATAAAAGAATTTTTTAAAACATGAAACTACTTTGCAAAACTCCGTACAGATACATTTGAAAGTATCAATGTATTGATAACTTCCTAGGAGACGTATGATTTATCAAAATTAACCCCTATAGAGATAGAAAGTTTAAATCAATCATTCCATAGAATGTTATCAAAGAACGAAACCCCAAAGAGCACCAGGCCTACCCAGATGGTTTCACAGGGAATTCTACCAAACTTTCAAAGGCTGGATAATTCCCACTCTACTTATATTGTTTCAGACACAGAAAAAGAAAAATAACACTAAAATGATTTTTATGAAATACAGTGTTGGTACTCACCAATGAAGTATGTAGGATCAGCCCCCAAATCAGGCTAACTGCTTAATGGACAAAGGCTGAATGTGCCCCTAGAGTCAGCCCCCAGCACCATGACAACCTGGCAGGGCGTTAAAGGTGGTATGCAATATAATGAGACCAAAAAAGTATTTAGAAGCTTACGAAATAGAAAAGGAGTAATAAAACCATCTCTATTTATAGACAATGAGAATCTAACCTGGAAAACTCCAGGGCATCGATGATAAAACAAACACAAATAACAAAAGAAGATTCATCGATGTATCAGGCAAGAGTAACACACTTCTTACCCACAGACAATAATCAGAAAATATAATGTGAGAAAAGATTGCAATAATAATAAAAAAGATAAAATAACAGAAAAGATTAAAAAATAAAAACGTAAGAGATCACAATAAAAATTGAAAAGATAAAATACTTAGGAAAACGTAACAAAAATGTTCAAAATCTATATGAAGGAAACTTAAAAATTCTCCTTAAAGACTCAAAGTAGACTGGGAACAAATGGAAAGATCAATTGTTCTTGAGATAAACCCTAAGGACAAAAAGAACTGCCAAACCCTTAAGGTCTTTTCAGTCATTATATTGTTGCTGTCAGTATTGGTATGGCTATCAAAGAATCTAGATATGTATTGTGAAATGAAACAAAGGCATGGTATTGGTGGGGACTAGGATTTTCATCATGAAAAATAAAAAGGTCGGGTGGAAGATCAATAAGATTAATAAGAACCTTATGGATTTGAACTTAAGTTGGAACTCTTGGGATTGAGCAGTATGTATTTCAGCCTAGCTCCCTCCTAGTCACCTGACTAAGGCTGTCAGAACTTGCCCCACCAGGAATGAGCTGGACCTCCTGCAAGAAGAAAGGGACCACATCCCAAAGGAGGTACAGAACTCAGCCACTCTGAACCAGCGAGGTCAGCGGAGGACTGACAGGACCAGTTCCTGAGGGGGCTGGACCCAGGCTGTGGAACATGGACTGGCCAAGTTTGCTCATGTGGGGCGTTTTCCTTGAGCCAGTAGTTATAGCATCCTGCTAGGCCCCAGGAGACGGTGCTAACATGAGGTTACGCTGGCTCTTGGGAGCTCGGAGGAAGTGATGACCTACACTAAATGAAGTAGAAATCTAGAAACACAGCAGCAGAGGATAGAAGAAGGGATGAAAAGACAGAGAAACAGGCATGCCAGAGGGGGTCTGCTTCATGAGGCCAGAAATCCACTAGGTGACCATGTTCTGTAGGAAGGTCCATAGGACATCACATTTGGCAAAGCAATTCAGGATGCAGTGATGAAAGGGTGTCAGCTTCATTGAGAAGCTCAGGGTAGCCTGGGGTGGATGGCAGGAGATGGCATCACAGAATGAGACTCTGAGAGCAAAGAGGAAAACAGGAACGGAAAATAATAGAGGCGAGGTAGAGGCACCTAACCATCAAAGCCAAGCAGGGAAGAGGAATACCCAAATGTTGGACGCTGTGTGGATTGACCTTGATACCTGGAACCTGAAGCACCTTCACCTGGGGTTAAGTGGAGGTTCATGGGGCCATGTAATAATAAAGGTAGTCCTGGCCTCAGTATGGATCATGGGGGTCACTAGGTCCACAACCCCACCTGAGAGTCACTGTCTTAATCCTTAATTGTATAATTGCAATGGACAGACTTGGTAATGGCCAGAAACCCACACAGGCTCATTGGCCAGAGGATAATAGCTATCATAGTATAGGGGAAGTAGGTGGAGACCTCTGAAATGTTCCCCCCTCCCAAGCCAAGACAGTCAATCAAAAATAATACCACATCCCAGGGGCATGGATAGAAATTAGTGCCACTGTTAAATACCTAAAAGATCTAGAGTGGTGGTCCTCATCCCATCCCCACTGAATTCGTAGATCTGGGCCCTATACAAGCCAGCGTGCCCCAGAGGATGGCAGCGGACTACCACAAGCCCAAGCAAGTAGCAGCATCAACTGCAGCCTCTGGGTCAGAAGCGGGCTCTTTGCTAGAGCAGCTGGAGGTGGCTAGAACACAGTCTTTGACCTGGTGAGTGCATCCTTTCCCACCTCTCTCAGAAAGGAGGACCTGAGACAGTGTGCGTTCACATGGATGGACAGCAGCATCTTTGAAGCTTTGGCCCCTGGCTGGGTTAACTCTCCCATCCTCCATCATAATGCAGCCCCAGGTGGCAGGATCATCCGGTCATTCTGCAGAGCCTCACAATGGCCTACTGTCGCCCACAGACCCCCATCAGCATCACTCCTTTTGGGCTTAAAGAATGTTGGATCTATTGACATGGATCCTGCATCACCTCACCTCAGACTCGGGAATCCATTTCACAGCGCAGGAGGTGTGAAAACAGGTGTGTGGTCGAGGGAGGTACTGGTCCTATCACATGTTGCACCACCCAGGAGCTGCCAGCCTGAGCGAGTGACGCAACGGCCCATCGGAGGTGCAGCTGAGAGATTGGCTTGGCAACCTCCAGAATCCAGTGTGCATCCTAAGTCATGACCATTATATGGAAGGGTGGAAGAGAGGGAGGAAAGGAAGGAGAGGGATTGGACAGAGTGTAAATTATTGAATGTAGGCTAGGGTGCAGGGTTGTTCAATATCTCATTCGTCCAACCTTCCTGTAGACTTGAGAAAATTTTCAGAGTAAGACACTGAGAATCAAAAGCAATGAGAAAGCACCAAAATGATTAGATTGGCATTTTGGAGAGAAAGGTCTGGCTGCCAGTGGAGAGGGGGGTCCATCAGGGACCAGCGGGGTGGGTGACGGTTGTGATGACGGAGGAGAAGATGCATTCTGTACATGTCTAGACCCAGGGGTAAGACACTAGGCCTTGTTGGTCCTTGCTGGTCTGGGGACCAGGGTCAAGGCACAGCAGGGGCGTGATGCCTGGTACCACCCCTTCCTACCAGGTCCCCTGAAGACCCAGAGGCCACCTCAGCCTGAGTCCCAGCCATCGTGATTGCACTGAAGGTCCCACAGTATCTGGCCTCAATGCCTATGACCCTGGCCCTGCCCCTTCCTGGTTTGCTGAATTTTCCCCATGGCCAGCTGAGGGCCCAGACGCTCCAGTCTGAGTCCTCTGGGTTTGTCCCGTGTGACTGTTTAGGGGGAGGGTGTCAGCTGCCCGCGGGCACATGGAAGGCTGAAACACAGACCAGGTCATGGAGATCTCGAAGGTCAGGCTACCCATGTGGCCTCTGTCCTGACAGCAGTGGGATGTTTCCAGAATGTTTCAGCAGAAGGGAGGTTGCCAGGTGCTTCCTTGAAAGGGTGTTTTGGAAGGAGGCCCGAAGAGGCTGCCGGGCCCCCAGCAATGGGTGATTGGATGATGTGGGCTGTGCAGGGTGACCAGAGAATGGGTGACAAATGGGGGTGCCACCCACGATGCAGGATGGGAGGGGCTCTGGGGGCAGTGAAGGGGGCAGGTTGGGGAGGAGAGGCAGGACTCACCCTCCACGACGGAGAGGAGTTTTGTCAGAGAAGATGATGAGCTGGGGGTGAGCGGCCAGCCAGGGGGAGCCCTGGGGCCCCTCAGGGAGAGTCACCAGCAGGTCGCTGGTCACCGAGTCTGGATCCCAGGGAAATGGTCGGGGCTAGAGGACCATCTCCCCGGGGCTGCCGCCTTCGAGGGGGAAGCGGCCTCTGTCCGGACAGTCAATCCCCTCCACCCCCTCCAACCAGCTTAGTCTCCCCTGGGCTGAGCTGCAGCTGGGGGCACATCTGTCTCCCCAGCTGCTTCTTTCCTGGGAGCTTTGCTCTCTTTTTTTCTCCCCTGAGCTGTTTTTCATGCAGACCCAGTGGAAGAATTTTTTTTTTTTTTTGCTGACTTATTATGAATTTCTTTTCTTTTTATAAGAACAAGATCCAACGGAAACCAGACTTTGGAAAAAATGTATAGGAGGCCTGCTCGACCTCCCTCTCACCCTCCCCAGAAGCTAATTCTCCCAGTCCTTCCTGGCTGTGCACGGTCAGTCCCCGGGTTTCCCTCACCCCCAGCCCCACAGCCAAGCGCAGCAGCACTTCGCGTACGATGAACCGTCGGCAGGTGCACGTCGCTCAGCTAATCACCGCGGAGCTGCTCTCGTGGCTTCTTGTGAAACCCTCCCTCTTCCAAGAGTCCCTCTCCCTCCAGGGTCCGTGAGCCCGTGATGCTTCATGTCATTCTGGAAAATGAGCAGCAAATGCACTTAGGGCACACAATTGCCAGGCGTGAGAGCCACCTGTTGCCATGTGTTGCAATATTGCCAGTGTTGGTACAGCCAGCAGGGCCCCAGGACACTAATCCTCTGGACCCAGCAGCACATCCGGGTGAGTAAAGCAGGGGCCGCGTGGTGAAAATGGCGGAGTGATCATAGGACTTCAATCCTGTCACTTTTCCCTGCGTCGTCCGCCACCCAGCTGCCCCGGTGTGGCTCACTTAAGGTGCAGACACAGCTTAAGGTACAGTACGAAGAGTTGAAGATGCTTGTAAAGCTTGCCATAGTTTTTGCCTCTAGGACACATGTGCTGAAAGACTACCACGAGCCATGTTCACAGTTCAAGGGAAATGGCGGCGAGCCTGGGGACCGTCTGGGAAGGCACGTGGCGCACTTCCTCCTGCAGGGCCGGCGGGACAGCCACAGGAGGGTTGCTGTGGGGCCCACAGGCTGCGGCGGCTCGGCAGGGGGCGTGGTCAGGGCGGGGCGTCCAACCTGCCGGAGGAGAGCACGTGGGCCCCCAGGGGGCTCTCTCCAGCGGGTTTCCCTTAGGTTCATGGCCAGATGTAGCCCTGAGGCTGGATTCTTGTCAGGGCTTCATTGAGAAACATCCCTTGAGAGACAGTGGGGGGAGCAGGACGGGGAGAAGAGAAGCCCCGAGGCTGCAGTTTCCGCCGGTGCAGCCCAGCCCAGTCCCAGCAGAGACCACCCCCCTTACAGCTTCAGTGTCAGGCTTGTCCCGTGAGGCAAGGGAGCTGGGACTTCAGCCCCTGCATGTGCAGCCACGGCAGCGTGGGGCATGTCAGCCTCAGGCACTTTGGTCCCCAAAGTTCAAGGGCTTCTCCAAGAAGGAGAAGCAGGTGCCAGCAGGTGGAGGCAATGGCTACAGAGGGTCTGAGGGCATCTGTGCAGAACACGCTGTGTCTGCTGCATGAGTCTACATGCATACGGACAAGCGTGTTCCATTTGTCTACATGCACACATGAACATAACATGTGTCCCTACATGTCCACACACATATGCCATGTGTCTGCACATGCATGCTGCCTGCACCTACATGTGCAGTGCATGGTGGGTGTGTCTGCATGTACATATGCATGTTACATGTCTACATGCACACCTGCTACATGTGTTTGCACATACGTGTGTGTTTCATTGTCTTCATGCACACATATATGTTTATGTGTCTGCGTACACATGCATGTTACATTGGTGCGTGCATGCTACGTGTACTGTATTGCGTATGTCTCTGTGTACACATACAAGTTATTTGTCTGCATGTGCACATACATGCTACATGTGTCTGACATGTGGCAGAGCTGCACTCTGAGGGGAGGGGGACTGGGAGAACAGGGCAGGCAGGTCCCCTGCAAGTTCTCCCAGCCTCACTACTGGGGCAAGGCTAGCCCCCTTCTTGGGTGGTGTCCACTATCCCGAGAGGGCTCCTCACCGCTGGGTGTTCTGATGCGCAGACCTCTGCCTGGGCCCTGGGCACCTTTGGCTCTACACCTGTTACCGAGCAGGATGGATGAGAAGCTGAGCTCTGGGCTCATCACAGCAATGACAGCCATGCGGCGCCCCCACCCTGCTGCCAGTCTCAGGCCTGAGGGTGAGCCAGGTGACCCTGCCCCGACCACAGGGCCCCCAAGACAAAGGCCTGCTAGGTTTGAGGTGCTGGGCAGAGGGGGACACTCAGCCTGCCCCCCCCCCAAGTCCAAGTCTGAGGGGCACATGTCAGGTCCACACAGCTCACCCAGCACACACCACGTGTAGCTGCATAAAGAACTTCTCTTTAGACGTGACCATGACGGTACAGATTCGTGGGAACATTTTATCCCCAGAAGGGTAGCCGGCGGCAGAAATACAAGGCTGCTGTTTGACGCTTGAGGATGAAAGTAAGCAATGCATGCGCCCTATAAAGAAAGAGGAAAACAAAGGAACAGCAAAGAAGCAAAAGAAAACGATCAAAACATGGAAAATGGAGAGCAAGACGACAGAGATGGAACCAGCTGTGATAAGAAGTACAATTGAAAATGTCTTAATTAACAGGCAGAGTCTCTCATATCGGGTGAAACATAACATCCACCTCTCACAGGCACAAAATAGTCCTGAAATGCTGAAAACAAGAGGAGGGACAGGTTATGCTCTGTCGGACACCAGCAGCATACATGAAGCACCAATGTGAAGTCAGATCCAAGGTGTAAAGCAGGATGGGCAGCAGGCCCGATTGCTCCTTGTTCCAAATGCCGAAGGCAACAGGGCAAGACGTGTGGATCTCCGACAGGGCATACAAGGCAGACTTTGGACGTGGATGCGGTGCTTTTCTCCAGGAGACAGTTGAGACTGGGGGCGCTGTGAGTCCTGGAGCAGTGATCCCCCCTTCTTGGGTGGATCACACCCTGAGAAGCCCACTAGCCAGTTTTCAAGGAGGAGACCCACCCAAGGCCCAGGAGGACGTCCTCAGGAAGCTGACATGAACCTCAGAGTCAAGCCGAGGCCCTGCGGAGGGTTTTCTGGGACGGCAATTGTGTAAGATTTCTAATTCACCCACAGATTTGCAGCCCCCACCCCCTGGGCTTTGGATGGTTGACTGAATCCTGATGCGCAGGGAGACCAGCTGAAACAGCATTACTGAAACCCTGCAACACCAGTGTTCACAGAGCCCTGGACCGGGCAGCAGGGCCACTTGGGAGAGAGAGGCTCCTGGGGGGCCCACATGGAGGTGGCGGTCGCTGGCTGAGCCAGAGCCTTAGGGAAAGCATAAACGTGGCTTTGAACTTTATGTAACTGATGTCCCCGAGGGATTCTCAGCCTCAGGTGGCGGGCAGGGCACGATGATGTGGATGGAGCTGGTTGGATCTGGATGGCCCTGGTGGAGGAGGCTGTGTTGGGAGGAGAAACCCAGGCTCGGGGGACAGCAGGGGAGTCCATTCAGCTGGAACAGAAGTTACACACATCGACCAGGAAAGAAAGCAGAGCGACCCTCCGGCCAGGACCACCATGGGGTGGCAGGCAGTGGTGGAGCCGAGGGGATTATGAAAATGCTGAGAGAACTTTTGGAGCCAGAGGCAGAAAGGAAGAAGCGGTAAAAAGCAAGACCAATCGAGAGAAGTGATTATAAAGATACGCCCCCGTACTTGTAATATGCACACATTCACACTGCTTAACGCTTCACACTGTGCTCCGTGCTCACCTGTAGCTCTGTGAGCTCTTCCTGGTCTTGATAAAGTACTACTGCCAGTGGGGGAGGCTGGGGGAGGGGTCCGTGGAACCTCTCTGTGCTATTTTGGCAATTCCTCGTTAAGTCTATAATTAGTCCAAAATTAAATTTTTTTTTAAAATTTACTAATTTAGCAAAGCATCTCATTTAACAATGCAAATGTGATTGTTAGGGCTCTATTAGTCATTTACACCCCAGTATGAATTGATTTAAAGATGATTTCCTCTAAGCATCTGTTTGTCATTTGACCAGGATCAGACAGATGTGGAGGAATAGTCTCTAGATGAAGCAGGTACCTTGGGGGCAAGGCTGAGAAGTGAGGGTCATTCTCCTCCTCCTCCTCCTCCTCCTCCGCCACTTCCACGCAGCCCGTGGCCCTGGGCAGAAACCTCGTAGTGAGTCGCACGCGTCTTCCCAGGCCGTCTGGAACAACTGCACAAAACCACTCTTCCACCAACTTGGACTACAGGCAGCAAGATGTTACTCCCGCTAAACGACTGCTGCCCAGTCCACCTGGGAGAAGCAGTCCTTGGAGAACGCGGGAAAGTTTCTAGTCTGGACTTCTTTGCCCGGAGGTGGGGCAGCTGTGGGGCCTCAGCCTCGTGGCATTTCAGGGCCTGATGAGACAGACGGTTCTCTTTGGCTCGCCGCGAAAAGAGACTTGTTTTTAGATTTATTTCAAATGCATCTAATAGAAGAGTTAAGCAATTTTTATTTTCCAGCTTTAGAATAACCCTTAAAGTTCGAACTGTATCTGTCTGCATGAAGAATATATATATATATATATATATATATATATTTTTTTTTTTTTTTTTTTTTTTTTTTT
>NC_041215.1:136616479-136618221 GCF_002837175.3 Physeter macrocephalus | reverse complement strand
CCCCTGCATCGGCAGGCGGACTCTCAACCACTGCGCCACCAGGGAAGCCCAAGAATATATATTTTTGTGATCCACTGAACATCTAAGAAAAAAGGCCAAGGCTTCCCTGGTGGCGCAGTGGTTAAGAATCCGCCTGCCAATGCAGGGGACACGGGTTTCGAGCCCTGGCCCGGGAAGATCCCACATGCCACGGAGCAAGTAAACCCGTGCTCCACAACTACTGAGCCTGTGCTCTAGAGCCCGCAAGCTGCAACTACTGAGCCCAAGTGCCACAACTACTGAAGCCCGTGGGCCTGGAGCCTGTGCTCCACAGCAAGAGAAGCCACTGCAATGAGAAGCCCACGCGCCGCAACGAAGAGTAGCCCCCACTCGCCGCAACTAGAGAAAGCCCACACAGCAGCAAAGACCCAACACAGCCAAAAATAAATACATAAATACATAAAATTTTTTAGAAAGGAAAGAAAAAAAGCCACTTGACAAAGTTCCAAATGTTTACCCTCCAAAAGGACAGACGCCCTACCGTGTGCTTCCAGGGGCCACTCACTTTCCAGCGGGGTGACCATCAAAAGAGACATGATGTCACAGGCTTGCTCTGCTGTGGTTACACACGTGGCGACTTAGTAGAAATCAGTTTGTTTAAAGTCAGACCCAGTAAAGCAAGCACTTCGGCTAATGTGGACATTCAGCTGGCTCGGCACGTGGAGGAGCCTGCAAGGCAGCTCCCGAGGGGCTGGTGACCCACGGACTCATTGCAAAATCGAGCCAAGACGAGTCCTCTCCAGGTGCTTTTCAGGCTCCAACAGACCACAGAGAAAGTGTAGTGTGTGTCCAAGAGAAGAAATATCCTTCTTCCTAGAATTCCGTTTCTGAGCTGCAGGCCAACCTTGTAATGTAAATACCTTGGACGGTAGGATTTATGAGCTCTGTAAAGTAGGAAAGGTCCGACCCCATCTGAGACATTGACAAAGGCTTTAAAAGCATCCTCCAGCCCGTCAAGGCAGACCCACCAGAAGCCACTCCTGTGGTCAGCCTCCAAGGTGTCCCTGTCTTGGGGATTTCTCTCCACAACTACTGCTCTGACCCTAACACACTCGGGCCCCCTTGGGTGAGGACTTGACTGCCACGCCTGGAGGCTCCTTTGGGGGTTTGAGGTACTAAGTATTAGGGATGTGACGGTGTGGGTTTGAGCAAAAGCACATGGCCTTAAGCATCAGGGCGTTAGTATTTCTTAACCAGGATGTCTTGTGAAATGAAAAGCAGCCACAAATAAGCCATCCTAACAATGTCAGTGGGGAGTAGAGGGGACAGAATGTGTGTGGAGGATGGAAATGTGGGGTCAGGGAGATGAGGGTGAGAGGTCACCAGCAGCTGAGACCCCTCCCCTTCTCCAGAAGCAAACACCACTTAACTGACCAGGGGAAGGAGGCTCTTCTAATAGAAAGAGAAGCCAGTGGCTTAGACACTGAAAAATTCACAATCTGGATGGACCTGTGAGAATTGGGGAAGAGAAGTCAGGAGAGAGTTAAGGTGTATATTAAGTTGCCAAAAACCTCTTGACAAATACAAATTAAAGAGGTACACGAGGGCCCGAGAGCCCCAAGACAGGGAGCAGAGGACTTTGGATGGAGCTCATGCCAAGTGCTGTGTTCTGTGTGCAGTTGTGTACAGTGTGCAGTGTTCAGAGTGCAGTGTGCAGTGTACTGTGTGTGGGTGCAGTGTGCAGTGTTCAGAGTGCAGTGTGC
>NC_041215.1:136607677-136616352 GCF_002837175.3 Physeter macrocephalus | reverse complement strand
GCTGCGTGCTGTGTGTGGGCACAGTGTGCTGTGTGTGGGTGCAGTGTGCAGCGTTCAGAGTGCAGTGTGCTGTGTGTGGGTGCAGTGTGCTGTGTGCAGTGTGCTGTGTGTGGGTGCAGTGTGCAGTGTTCAGAGTGCAGTGTGCTGTGTGTGGGTGCAGTGTGCAGTGTACTGTGTGTGGGTGCAGTGTGCAGTGTTCAGAGTGCAGTGTGCTGTGTGTGGGTGCAGTGTGCAGTGTACTGTGTGTGGGTGCAGTGTGCAGTGTTCAGAGTGCAGTGTGCAGTGTGTGGGTGCAGTGTGCAGTGTGGTATGCAGAGTGCAGTGTGCTGCGTGCTGTGTGTGGGCACAGTGTGCTGTGTATGGGTGCAGTGTGCTGTGTGCAGTGTGCTGTGTGTAGGTGCAGTGTGCAGCGTTCAGAGTGCAGTGTGCTGTGTGTGGGTGCAGTGTGCTGTGTGTGTGTGCAGTGTTCAGAGTGCAGTGTGCAGTGTTCAGAGTGCAGTGTGCTGTGTGTGGGTGCAGTGTGCAGTGTGCTGTGTGTGGGTGCAGTGTGCTATGTGCTATGTTCAGTGTGCAGTGTGCTGTGCACAGTGTACAGTGTGCTGGGTGCAGAGCAGGGAGGGCTCAGCTCTTTGGCTGGGGAAAGTGGCTTGGGGACAGGGTGGGTGGTGCTATGGCCAGGCCAACAGGGGGTTCCCTCACCCCAGTTCTCTCTGCACAGACATATAACAGACTAACATACAGAGGCATTAAAGAGATGCCTCCTCTGTCCTCAGGAAAGTGCGAGAGGAACCCCCTCTGACCACAATAAGAGCAGGGGAGCCTCGGCCCCTGGGCTCACCCTCCAAAGAAATACACGCAGTTAGCTTTGCTACAAAGCGCTCCCAGATGAAACGCTGCAAACACAACAAATAAAAGCAGGCAGGACTGGAATTACCTTTAGAGCTGACACTGGTACTTCTGACTCTGCCCCCACCTCTTTCTCCCTCTCTGCGCCCCCTTTTGCTCTCTCTCCTGTCTCTGTCTCTCTGTGTCTCCATCTCTGTCTCTGTCTCTCTGTTCCTCAGACACATCTGTCAAAGGTCATAATGGCTACGTGGAAACTGAATCATGGGCCTGTTCTCCAGAGCAGGGGGCAGAGGGCAGGAGGTGAGGTCTTTGGATGTCGTGCTTTGAGCCGTTAACGGGATCAAACGCAGACTCCCCGGCGCTTTGAAGCCACAGCTGTACGACCCCAGGTGTCCTGAGGGTCCTCCTTACATACTTTTCAATGTCCTCCCCCGATGACCCCTGAAGTCTGGCTGTCACCCGTGCCAGAGGTGGGATAGGTGGAGGGGCGGGCGTGAGGGGCCCAAACAAGATCGCCGCCTCCGGCCGCTCCTGGACCCAGCGACCGGCCGCCTCTGCCAAACAAGCCCCCGCGGGGGACTGGGACCCACAGTGTCACCTCTGCCCCGCCCTATCCACGGTGCCCTGGGTGACATAGCGCATCCTGTTCTTCTGCGCTATTTGTCACGGGTGCTTGGACCTGTGGAGATGGCCAGCGGCACAGGGGAGCGGCAGGCCTGGGCAGCAAGGGCAAACTCGGGAGAAATGTGCCGAGCGTCTCCAGGCCAACAGCCGGGGCCACGCTGCTCGTCCCCCACCTGCCCCTCCCCCAGCCTAATCCTTTCCCCATTTCAACGCGTCTCCCCGTGGGAAGCACAAGCCCCCTTTACCGCGTGTGAGGGCGCCGCGTGGCGGAACCACAGACATCTTTCCTTTGCGGGGAAGCCCATCCCAGGAGCCACCTGTCCCTCTGTCTCTCTGTCCCCAGCAGGCCTGTCCCCCCGCTCAGGGTCCTCTCTGCTCCCGAGTCCCCGCCCCTCGGCTTCTCCCAGGGACGCGTTTGTCCACCAGCAAACTCGGAACCTTGTCCGAGAGGGACGGCGGGAGGCCTGGGCCCGGAGGGGATCACAGCCAGCCCCGCACTGGAGGTTCTCTGTCTGAACTGGAAGGTGGGAAACGGGGCAGTTTCCGTGACCCCTGGGTGCGATCCTCGACCTCTCTGTGCCTCCGCTTGCTCATCTATAAAACAGGGAAACAGGACGCCGTCACGGCTGCTTGGCACAGCGGGAACAAGTCCTGATCGACAGGCCCTGCCTCCTTCTAGATACCACGTGAGCTCCGGCTGTGTATTCTTTCAGATGTAGGAATTCGTTTATAATTTTTGAAAAAAAGTTTTTAATCCACCTTACAGGCGATACGGGGCCTGTATTGGTGTCTTGCTGCTGCTGTAACAAATACCACAAACTTAACAGCTAAACAACCGAAGTCTATTCTCTTACAGTCCTGAAGTCAGAAATCTGAACAGAGTTTTACGGGGATAAATCAGGCGTGTTGGGGGGAGGGACTGGCCAGGACTGAAGCTGCTGCATCCCGGGGCTCGCAACCCCGTCACACGTCCTTCTCTCCCCATTTCCACTCTCACGTGGCTTTCACTCCCGCCCCTGTCCTGGACGGCGAGCCTGTGCTGATATGGGGCCAACACTGAGAGTCCAGGATGATCTCCCATCTCCAGACCCTTCGCTTGGTTACACCGGCCAAGCCCCCTTCTCCACATAAGGTAACATTGTCAGGTTCCAGGGACAAGGATGGGGACATCTTCGCAGGGTGTTATTCAGCCTACACAGGGGACTCCTTCTGGGACAGAAATTCATCCTGCAGTGACCATGTACTGACCTGGCTGGGTGCCACACTCTGACCTGGGCATCGGGTTTCAGAAGTGATGGAGCAGCTCAAGGAGCCCACACGCAGGAGCCCCCGCCCCCGACAAGGGAGAGCCATCCATCCCAGAAGGAGGCAGCCATGTGATGGGTACAGATGGCAAGAACCAGAACAGCCCCCGCACAGTCCCACCAATGCTGACAGATTCCGTCTCTCAGCATAGCACAACCCCCAGGCTAGCCCAGTTCCTTAGACTTGCCAAGTGGCCGCCTGGGCCTGGGGGGTGGCCCTTGGTCCCCGTGAGTGTACCCTTCGGTGCTTCTCTGCCCTCCCCCCTCATTCCTGGGCTGTCCTTGCCCCAGTGCCCACCTGTGATGTGCTTCCTCTCACTCCAGGCCTGGAGAGCTGCACGCACCTCACAAGTGCTTATGAGAACGTAACATCGGAAATGTTAACAGAAGAGCTGCCCAAAAGAGCCCGTCAGCAATGGGGCATCTCCATGGCCACCCCCGGACAGGTGTGCCTTCTGCTAGAGAGAAGCCACCAAAGCCCCAGGGTGAGGAAAAGGGAGCCCGAATTCTCTCGGTACTATCTTTATGATTTTTCAGTAAATCTACAACTGCTCTTAAAAAATGTTTATTTTTAAAATCTCCGTCTTGTCCAACCACCCCCTCCTCTGTCTGGATATGTAGACTTTAAATGGCACTGAGGCGCCTCTGGGCTGTTGGCACTGGATTCCTGGGTCCATCAGCTCCCTTTGTCAAAGGAGCATACCTAATTCCAGAACCCCAAATTCCCCTAATTTCTGCATCTGCAGAGTCATCCTGGAAGCGCCAGGACGTTTCTACTTGGGCCCGACCGCTTCCGTGTGGGAGCCAAATACCTGATACCCGCGGGACGTGCAGGACAGCATATCTCTCTGAGGCCTGACACAGCCCCGCCTTGCCCACTCTCTGGCTTGTCTGGGTCAGGACACATGAGTTTTAGGACCATAATCTCCTTAGGTGACCCAGAGCTAAGATGCTAGGGCTGAGAATCCCTTGGAGAAGGAATTTCATTCATAGACTCATGACAACTTCGCTCTAAAAGCCTTGGAGGAATTCCCTGCAGTTCAGTGGGTAAGACTCCGCACTTCCACTGCAGGGGGTGCGGGTCCCATCCCTGGTCGGGGAACTAAGATCCCACAAACTGTGGTGCAGCAGAAAATAAATAAATAATTTTTTTTAAAGGCTATGGGACCAGGCACCCCCCAGACGCCCCCCGACTCTGCTGGTGTCCACTCCACCGCATTAGGAATCACCTCCACGCCTCCTATCATCCCCAGAGCCTCCTCCCCAGGGTCTCAGCTGAGGCTTTTCTCTCCAGCTTCCACCCACCGGGTCCTCGACAATCTGAGCTTTCACCCTCGCGAGGTGGCCACAACGGGGTGTGCCCTCAGGCCACCCGTTGCCTTCACTGGCACCTTCTCCTCCTCCTCCACGTGGTGCACTGGTGCCCCTTTCACATCCCCAAAGCCTCACCTGTGACCTCAGGGTCACAAGGAAAGGTGGGCTGGAGGAGCAAAGAAGACGTCAAATCGGTGGACAGAGGCTGCATGATGGGTCTGGGGGCATGTGGGCACTCTGAGACCTCAGACGTCCTCACGCCAGATCTAGGCTGGCCCCCAGGAGAGAGGTGGGAGGGCCACCTGTCACTGGACTAGGGGGACCGGTGAAGAGCTCGGACATGTGAGTTTGGGAAATCTTGCCCTGTGAGGCCAGCATGTTCCCGTAGGTGTAGCTACTTTATCTCGCTCTCTCTTTGCATTGAGGTATCTTCCAGTTAGAGGAATTCAGGGCCCACTTTAGGGGCTGGGATGGCAGCAGCAGACAGGAGACTGGGGAGGGGTGGGCTGCCCCAGCCTCCAGCCTCGAGGAGAAAGGTGGATGGGTGGCGGGAGGTTTTCTATAATGAGAAAGACAACCAACGTTCAGGGCAGGAATACGGGGTTCACCCACAGCTCAGCTTTCTCAGGGCCCCATCTCTCGGGAACCAGAGGGCGAAAGGTGATCAAACCCAGCAGCTCTAAAAGCACAGCTTGAGAAGGAACCGGATGCTTTGGTGAGGGTCTGACTTGTCCCCGAAGGATGGGGATTCTGCCCTCCACTACTGCAGACACTCTGCTTCTATTAATGCTTCATTTCTCAATCACATTTGGGCAGCCCCAGTCCATGGTGCAGTCATCGAACTTACCAGAACCTCTGGAACAAAAGCCGTGAGCGCGTTGACGCCCAACTTACAGTGTAGAGTCAACTGCAACTACCTGTAGAAACGATGCTGGGTGCAAAGTTAGTAGAAGAAGGAGGGGGGCATTTGGGGAGGGTGTCATCCAGCTAGGCGTTCAGGAAGGGACACCTCTTATGTACCACATCCACCGCTCTGCCCCACCTCTACCGCCAGCCACTGCTGCTGTGACCAGGTCCCCACAGGCGCTGGCCAGCATCACACCGCTGCACCCAGCGTCACCCAGCCTGGAGCCTGTACCCAGAGTGAGGGGCGGGGAGCTGACGCCAGCGGCCACCCTTTTCCGGGGGGGTGAGCACTTCCCCAGGGGTGTCAGTGTGGCCGACACCCGCCCACAAAAATGAAGGGACTCTGTATTGACTCTCCCTCCTCCTTTCTGTCCTCACCTCTGCCCTCCGGGCTTGCCAACACCCTCAGGAATCTAGGGAGCCCTCTGCCCAGCCTCTGCTCTCTGGGGGTGACCCAGGATAGGAGGCTGGCAAGGAAAGCTAGGGTCATGATGATGGAGGCGACAGCACAGCCCAAGGAGAGGAGATGGGGCTGGGGGTCCTCGGCCTGCGCCCACGAGCCAGCGGAAGGCACACAGGCTGGTGCGCCCACCATGATGGCCAGCGGGCAGGACTGGTGCCCGCAGGAGGCCTGGGGCAGCTGCACTGTTGGGGCAGAGTTGGCAGATCTGACCTGAGAACACGTGGAAGGAAAAGCCGGAGGCATGAGAGTGGGGCTGGTGAAGACACAGAAGAAAGAGACATCTGGGCGTCCAGGGCTGCTGTTCCCTCTCCCTGGTGGGTGCCCAGCCCTCCCGGATGTGCACTGGTCACACGCAGGGGTTATGGAGGAGTCGGGAGGGCCCAGAGGCCCATCTCGACACGACAGGACTGTTCACAGCTCAGCCTGCCCCCAAGGGATATTACACCATCTTCCCATCACACCAGGAGCCAGAGCTGCCACTCCCACCACCTCTCCTCCTCCCTCCCATCTCTCCCCACTCCCTCCCATCTCTCCCCACTCCCTCCCATCTCTCCCCACTCCCTCCCATCTCTCCCCACTCCTTCCCATCTCTCCCCACTCCCTCCCATCTCTCCCCACTCCCTCCCATCTCTCCCGCCACTCCCACCACCTCTCCTCCTCCCTCCCATCTCTCCCCACTCCCTCCCATCTCTCCCCACTCCCTCCCATCTCTCCCCACTCCCTCCCATCTCTCCCCTCTCCTTCCTTCTTTCTGTCCATTCAAGAGCTAAGAGAATTCCTCAGACCCCCAGCAGAGCAGAAGAGAGAATTTCTGCGGATATTGGAGGTTTGCTGGAGGTTTGCTCCATTTTCAAGGCCCCAAGATGGGCTTGATGCCCGATGTCTGCGTCACTGGTGTTAGAACACCTGTAGGGAATTGTGATGTTTCCCAGGATGGACTCCAAGAGTTTCCCATTTCCTGCTGATTCATGGGCTCCTGAGAAAAGGCCAGCGGCTGGGATATCGAGGGCCTAGTGCTGATATATTTGACTATATTTACACATGGTCCCTATGCTTCCATGCCAGGCACCTGAAGTCATCATAAAATCCTCACAGTCACGAAATGATGATGGCATCATTGTTCCCACTTTACCGACGCGGAGACTGAGGCCAAGAGATGAAGCAACTTACCTAGTTGTGACTGAAGCTGCCTGGCCACTCCGCCCACATTGCCATCCAGGCTCGTAGGGGCCCCTCGGGCAGCCCTGGCCCCGCCCGTCACCACTTCCCGTCTTCTCACAATCAGTGAGATACCTGACTGCTTTCTCCATGTCTAGTTCTTTGATCAACAGTGAATTTGAGTCATTTTCCCCCTCGGATTAATTCATTTTTACTTCTGCTGTAAATGGCTGATTCGTCTATGAAGATGTTTGTCCTTTCCCACGCTGATTTATGTGAGCTCTCGGGGCTCGATGTCCCATCTCTGACACGTGGACAATCCCAGCCCACCTGGCAGGGCTGTGTCAGCATTCAATAGGTGACTCTGTGAAGGCTGATGACAGCTCTGGGCTCTAGGTGAGGCCGTGTTGTCATAAATCTCACAGAGAAAGCCTTTGTCTCTGGATGCACACGGTGACGTCAGTGCTTCATTTGCCTTCTACCTCCCATATGTCAGTTTCACGTTTTTAGAAAGAGTAATAAAATTTTTCCATTCTCTTTCCTAACTTCAGTTTTATGCTTAGAAAAGCCTTTTCACCTCCAGAGTGCAAAAATATGCACCCATATTTCCCTCAAATTCCGTTACCATTTCATTTGCACTATGCTTATCTCTTCAAACCATCTGGAATTCATTTTATCGTGAGGTAAGAATCCAACTTCAATTTTTTTTTCAAAAATTGTAACCACCTATGCCAGTAACATTGATTGCACAGTTCATCTTTTCTACATGGACTTAATTCTCCCTTTTCATGTAAGAAATGCTAAAATATCTTGAGTCGTTTCTGGATTGTCTATTGGCTGTCATTATTCTATTTCTGTCCACACGAGTACTGGGCTACTTTAGTCATTATCTTAAGGTAGTTTGCTATTTGGTTCTCTGGGTCATTTCACATTGTTATTTTTCAGAGTATTCTTGGTTATTCTTGCACATTTTTTCCGAGTGAACTTAATATCATTTTGTTCCCCAATAGACTTTGGGGATTTTAACAAGAACTTCATCCCCAAGGCATCAAGGCACCTTCCCGGGAGAACGGGCACATTTAAATACGAAATCTTCCCATGTGGGAACACAGGTGTCACTCTGAAGAGACTCTCACCAGCATTTTCACATTTCTCATGATTTCTAGAGCTCTATTCTTGATCGTCTGTTACTCTTGCAAATGAAAAGCGATTTTCTATTGAGCCACATTTCATTAACTCGAAGATGCCATTGATTTGAAGATGTCACCTTTTCAGGAAAAGAAAGTAGAAAATATTTACTATATATAATGGGCATGAAATCATCCCCATTTCTGGAAAATTAATCAGTGAATAAGTGAGAATATATATATATTCCTCAATCTGGTATATATAGATGGAGAGAGAAACAAGCTTGGTTTTGCTGATCAATACACAGAACATGTAGACAGACCATGAATTCCTGGACTTTCATTTTGTCACCAGCTACCTCTGAACTCATGCTTGTTATTGTTTTTCAATAAATCAGATCGTCTTCAAATGATGGAGGAAAAAAGATCTCTTTGATGGTAGCTTGTTTTCACTTGTCTTGTGAATGGTGACTTTGTCATCAGTCTCATTCATGGGTCGCTTGATACCAGTCTTTTCCCACTGAGCCTTTCCAACGAGTAGATGTCAGGATGGCAGTGGCGTACCTGCACCAACACCTGCACATGTGCACCAACACCTGCACGTCCCACCAACACCTACACGTCTGACGTACCTTCCTGTTGCCTCCCACAGGTCAGCAGTTTACCGTCCATTTGGAGCTGAGGGGAGGCCTCGGGCCATCCCTCTCTGTCCTATTGCTTTTTTTTTTTAACATCTTTATTGGAGTATAATTGCCTTACAATTGTGTGTTAGTTTCTGCTTTATAACAAAGTGAATCAGCTATACGTATACATATATCCCCATATCCCCTCCCTCTTGCATCTCCCTTCCATCCTCCCTATCCCACCCCTCTAGGTGGTCACAAAGCACCTAGCTGATCTCCCTGTGCTATGTGGCTGCTTCCCACTAGCTAT
>NC_041215.1:136567333-136607111 GCF_002837175.3 Physeter macrocephalus | reverse complement strand
AGATTTTTTGATGATGGCCATTCTGACCGGTGTGAGGTGATACCTCATTGTACTTTTGATTTGCGTTTCTCTAATAATTAGTGATGTTGAGCATCATCTTTGTCAGTTGCTTCATTTGCAAATATTTTCTCCCATTCTGAGGGTTGTCTTTTTGTCTTGTTTATGTTTTCCTTTGCTGTGCAAAAGCTTTTAAGTTTCATTAGGTCCCATTTGTTTATTTTTGTTTTTATTTTCATTTCTCTAGGAGGTGGGTCAAAAAAGGATCTTCCTGTGATTTATGTCATAGAGTGTTCTGTCTATGTTTCCCTCTAAGAGTTTTATAGTGTCTGGACTTAACATTTAGGTCTTTAATCCATTTTGAGTTTACTTTTGTGTATGGTGTTAGGGAGTGTTCTAATTTCATTCTTATTTACCATTGCAACAAAAAGAATAAAATGTTTAGGAATAAACCTACCTAAGGAGACAAAAGAACTGTATGCAGAAAACTACAAGACACTGATGAAAGAAATTAAAAATGATACAAACAGATAGATATACCATGTTCTTGGATTGGAAGAATCAACATTGTGAAAATGACTATACTACCTAAAGCAATCTACAGATTCAGTGCAATCCCTATCAAACTACCAATGGCATTTTTCACAGAACTAGAACAAAGAAGTTCACAATTTGTATGGAAACACAAAAGACCCCGAAGAGCCAAAGCAATCTTGAGAAGGAAAAATGGAGCTGGAGGAATCAGGCTCCCTGACTTCAGACTATATTACAAAGCTACAGTAATCAAGAAGGTATGGTACTGGCACAAAAACAGAAATACAGATCAATGGAACTGGATGTATGGTACTGGCACAAAAACAGAAATACAGATCAATGGAACAGGATAGAAAGCCCAGAGATAAACCCACGCACCTATGATCACCTTATTTTTGATAAAGAAGGCAAGAATATACAATGGAGAAAAGACAGCCTCTTCAATAAGTGGTGTTGGGAAAACTGGACAGCTACATGTAAAAAAATGTCCTATTGCTTTTTGACCTAAGTATTCATAGGATCCCTTCTTCTTCCTGGAAGTTCAAGTGTTTATCAGTATGTGTCAGGGTATTTCCCCCTTTATGAATGTAGCGTGTCCTGGGGAGCCAGTTTCTGCTGTGCAGTAGCCATTCTCAGGCTATTTTTCTTCCCACTTGTCTGAATACTGTTTTGTGCCATTTATTCCAGCTCCTCTTCAGGGCCATTGACCCCTCAGCTGCTGGACCTGTTCTTCTCCTCCTACCCCCAGGATCTTCACCTTTCCTTCTTTTTAAATCGCTCCACCTTTTCCAGGCACATTCTGGTGGTTTCTCAGGCTCATCCTCCATGTCACTGAGGGAATGTTCTAAGTGCCAATGTTGCCCTTCACGGAACTGTCATTCTGAAATGACCTCTTTGACTTCACAACCATATTCCCTCCTCACACCAAGCTTCCTTTCCATCTCTTGCCAGCTCTTTTCACCTTTGTTGTCTCACTTATTCTTTCATCTCCAGTTTCACACAAGAAATCTTTTTCTTGATTTTTGAAGTTCAAAAACAGTTTGCTATTTACAATTGAGTTTTACTTCCTGTAGTATACCCTTTACAAAGTGTGTTTCTCTCTTTTCTTACCCACATAATTTTTATGCTATTGCACATTTGTATTTTCTGTTCATATGTATTTTCTGTGCACATGGACACGAGTCAAAAGTGACCTAACCTAGAGTTAGGGATCCTGGGGCTGACTTCCTAGTCTCTCCCACCAGGTGGGACACCCCCTGAGATAGAGCGGACCCTGCAAACACTCCCTCCCCCAGTGGTGAGTGGGAGGACCAGGGTGGGAGGCTCCGAGGCCCCTCAGGACACCATGACAAATGGCATCCCCTGGGCTTCCCTGGGCCAGCCGACTGGAATGTCAGGAAGCCAGGCAGAGCATGGGTGGGATGAGAGGCAATGTGCTGTGGCCATTCTGGGTTCACCTGGAGGCAAAGGCGAGACCAGCTGGACCAGAGAGGATGGTCCATCCCTGCTCCAGGAAGATCACGCCCTCAGGCTGGGTGATGTTCCACAACATGAGGTGCGCACAGTAGGGAAAAGCCTGGGCAGATGGGCCCTCCCGAGCCCTCCAGCTTGAGGCCTAAGATGAGCTGCCAACAGACAACAAACAGTCCCATTCACCTTGTTTCTGAGGAGACAAAGATGGTGGCACCCCTCACCTGTGATGCCCTAATTTTCACCTCTGTGTTTACACCCTCAGTTATAATAGCTAACATCTTTCCAATAATGAGCCCCTAACTCTGTGACCAATACCCAGACTGAAGCTCTTCTGGACCGATGACACAAGGCCAGTGCAATCACAACTGATAAGACACCATAACGAGGTCCTTCCTGAGGTGGGAACAGTGAGGTTGTGTGGGTCCAAGATGCATGAAGTGTGTGCACAAGACACCTGTACCTCCCGCCAAACAGCAGTCTCAGCAGAGGCATCATCACTCTGTACTGCTCAGGTATAGACACCAGGAGACCCCAAGGGGGACAGGGAAGGAAAGCAGGCAGGACAGGAGGGGCCATGTGTGGAGAAAAGCGGGAGGTGACACTGCAGGGGGCATTGCACAAGGACAGGGAGGTGCCAGGAGAGAACGTGACCCCAAGCAAGCCTGTCCCCCAACCTGCTACTCTATGACCTTGAGCCTCCTCAGTAGTAAGATGAGTCACGCATTTCTGCCTTACCTGCTGCACAGGTAAGGATGAAAGCTGACAATGAATTTGCAAGCAGTTTGTAACTCTAAAGCATCCTTATTCATACAAGTGGTTATTTTGCATCATCCAATTTGTCTTCTTAAATTTGGTTGAGTGTCTGGTCTCAGCCAGTCCCTACCCTGAGATCTTTGATCGCTACCATCATGGCCATCATGGTGTCATCATTCCCATTTATTGAGCCTTAACTATGTGTCAAGCAGTACGGAGAGTTTTGTCCACATTATTTAATTTATTCCTCACATATGAGATATATAACTACCATCCCCTTTCATAATGTGTGTTCCTGATACTCAGGGGAAGAACCAAGGCTCAGATACAAGTAAGATGGCTTGTCTGGATTCATAAAGCAGTGAAGGGCGGAGCCCAGGTTTGAATCTGATCTCTGGGTCTCCTCCCACACCGTGTCACCTGGCAGAAGCCCTGGAAGTTGGCTGGAACACAATGGACAGTCTTCATCAGGAACCATGGAACCATGGCTGGGAGAAAGGGTGGCCAGAGCAGAGGAGAAGGAGGGACAAGGAACCTCAAAAACTGCCTACCCTTGGCAGCCAGCGTCAAGGTGGGATTTGAGGTTAGCCCAGGCTGACCATCCCCTTTAAATCTCAGGCTCTGTGACAGCAAGTCCAGCCATCAGTGTGTGTCAGGCGGTGGGCGTAGGGGGATGAGGAGGGAACACTGCTAATTGGTAAGGGCTGTTAAGAGCGTCTGGCTTCCACTTTGTTGGAAAATAGAGTACATTTATGCATGCTTTGAAATTAAACATCTGTCCCCAATATTATGTGGCAATGGGCATTTTCCCCTAGTTTTTATTAGTTAATGAAATTTCTGTTCTTTTAATATAAAAATAGATAATGAATGAGTCTGACGACACCAAGGAAAAGTCTCAGTTCTCTGAAAGGAAATGAGCTTGGCAGAGCCCACCATGTGGAAAGTTTTGGGAAAAGCCCCACCAGGGAATCCACGTGCTGCTGTCCTGCCCAGGGACTCAAGTGTCCTTTAACCCCCAGGGACCGTCCAGGCAGGTAAGAATCATAGTGACTTAATGGGCCAAAGAGGAAATCAGGGATGGCTCTAAGGACCCTGTTTGACCAGAGGTGATGTAATGACCTAGCCCCAGAGAGAACTAAGGGCCCCCAATACTCAAGTCTCTTTCTCTTTCACACACTCTCCTGGTGCCCACCCCAGTGAGGGCACTGCAGCCAATGCCACTGATCACCTCCATTTTAAACCCATTCCTTGCCTGATGAAATGTCAACCAAATTTGCAGAAACATATATTCACATACCCTACAGATTATTGATTATATTTATAAATATCTGCTTGTTCCTGAATGTATTTCTAGGTCACTGATGTTCTGTGCTCTCTGGATCTCTATTCAAAAGATTTCTGAGTCAGCCTAGGACTGTGGACGTAGAGCACCTTTCCCCCTCGGCCTCCTAAAATCTTAAATGTTCTTCTTGACCTCTGTCTCCCCAGCACCAAAGCTATGGTTAAAAACTGGTCATGAGCTAAAAGAGCAGCTTCTCAAGGTGTTCACTGTGTCCCAAGACGCCTTGGCCCTGCAGCACCCCTGCCACCATTTTGCTACATTGCTGAGGATGGACCAGGCCTCCTACCTCAATCTTCACTAACTGAACAGAAGCAGGGATGGCCTGGACCACAGCACAAGCACTAAATCTTTGCTCTTTGCCAGGACCTGCATCTTCCCATGATGGAGAGCCTCCTCTGAGTCTCTGCTGCCTCAGGAGCCCAAGAAAGACCAGGCTGGAGCCAGAAGCCAATCTCAGCAATGGCTCCCAAAGTTCTTGGGCACCTCTGGGGCTCTCCCAGAGGTGGAGCTCACTGCTCAGCCCGCAGGCTTGGAGGTCCAGCCAGGAGAGCAGTGCCCAGCTCTGGGGTGAGGGCAAGTCAGGGGCTCAGGGAGGAGGTGACCCTTGGGAACTCATGCTTTGGGGGCTGGGGTTTGGGTACACACTAACAACAAGGGTGGAATTGCCTTTGTAAATGAGAACTTCCCTTTGCGGATTTGCACAGCCCAGCCTCTGACTTCTAGTTCAGAAATTAATTCCTAATCCCACAGACTCAGTTCTCCCAGCTGACCTGGGAGTATGAGCCAACTGAAAGGACAGAAATAAGAGTCTTCCTGGCGCCCTCGAACATCTCACAAAATGACCTTCAATTTGTGACCCTGAGGGGTGCTTCTACCCATATTCTTTGTAATTAATCCCAGTTAACAAGTGTAAAGCGATGACAATAGAGTTTAGTTTATGATCTCATTTATCACTCTCCCTGTCATTAAAATATGAGATGCAAATGCCCCACCCAAATATTTGAAGAAAAGCCAGTGAATGCAAAGTATAAATTCCTTCCCAGTGCCTCTGGCTTGCGGACTTGTCGTTATGGGGTGGCCGCAAGCACTGGCCTCCTTTCATGTCATCTGGGATTTACTCATGGAGCAAGAAATGAAATAGACTAAAATCAGATTTTGTCTGGGGAATCCATCTTCTTCTAAGCCAAATGAAATGCATGTATTCCATTAGTATGTGGTAGGAGATTAAGATGATGATAGAATTGGCCAATCTACCGTCTTTTAGGACAAAAATGGCAATTGTTTGCTTGTGGGAAAGAATCATTTGTGAGTTTAAAAAAATCTGAAAATGAGCATAAACATTCCATGACTCATGAATTAGTCATTCAATGGTACATTTTTCCCCAACTCCCTGGAGCAGCTGACCTAATCAAGGTGCTTGATGGCTGAGTGGACTTTATTCCGTCCCTCTCCACTGACACACACATGGAGTTGCCTTCCCCTCAGCTACACCCACGTGAGCATCCTGCTGGCTGTTCTAAGAAATAACAATAAATAAATAGGAGGATGGGGCACACTCCTAGTTATGCAACTTAGGGCTGTACCCTAGCGTGTGCAAGAGGGAAGACTCTGGTGTTTCTGGGTCATTGCTCAAACTCCTCTGGAAAATATGTTTTGATCCTTTTTTTTTTCCAGGAGAAAGAACTAGAACAAAATGTGGAAGTTTGAAGGAGAGCTATTTGGGCTCAATGCAGAGAAGGATTTTCTCACCAGAGCCGCCCCACCATGATGAAGTCCACCCTGGATTTTCCCGTTGTGTAAGTATTTTCAGTAGCACCTGGACTCCCATCAGTTGGGGACACTTTCAGGGGGTGGACTTGAGCAGTCACAGTTTGTGTTCTTCCCTATTCCCCCCACCCCAGCGTAAGACTGATGATACCTGCGGCTCTGTCTCAAGCCTTCTTCTGCAGCAGGAGCAGGCCAGAACGCCAGGGAGTTAAGGGCCCCCAGGATCAGCTCTCCACCAGTGATGGACAAGAAGTGGTGGATAAATACCCCAGCTCTCGCACCCCTCAGGTGGGCCGACTCAGACGTGATCCACAGTGGGCCAGAGGTCCCCAGGGGGATGGGGCCCAGCTGTCCCCCCCAGTCATTGACGCTCCTCCTATCAACTTCCTCCCATGTTCCACTCTGTATTCACCTGCCAGTGCTTCCTAGAAGCCCCTCCAAGATAAATTACTTGTGCTCAAATCCTTATCTCAGGGTCTGCTGTTGGGGAAACCCAACCTAATTAAGTAGCTTTGTGCACTGGGGTGGTTACATTGTCGGGGAAGAAAAACTCTCTGACTCTTTGGAACCTTGAAATCAAAACCTGGGATGAAGATAAAGGGAGAGAGTTGATAATGGTTTGGAGATGAAGAGGCTGAAGCCAGGATAAATCCAGGGACCACTGACCATGCCCTGAAAACCAGGAAGAACCAGCTTAGGTGTGCTGGGACGCTCAATCTGCACATCCCCAGAGGAGATGACAGCCCAGTTGGAATACGCATCCTGAGACTCAGAGATAATTGTATGTGAAAACCTCACAGCCACTTATTAGCCCTCTGACCCAAATTCGTTCCATAATCTTCAGGGTTTTTTTTATCATATATATTTGTAAATATACACTAAGTACACAATAATGATGGCATTTCAAATCAATGGGGAAAACAGGGTAACTAACATTTATAAATTCATAAAGTTAAACATTGCTTTGTCTTAAACTATAATAATTTCAATTGTGATTAAAATATTAAACATTAAAGAAAAACAAAATTATGAAAGTCCAAAAAGACATGATAGTTGAATATTTACATAACCATAAAATGGCATGGGGAATTTTAAGCGTAACCCCAAAGCAAAAACTGTAAAGAGAAAAGTAAATGAATTGGTCTACACAAACATCTAAAACTTCTTTATATCAACAATAAAATGAAAAGGAAGATACAAAATGGACAATACACCAGACAAATTGTTAATGGTCTTGATATAGAGAGCATTTAAAAAGAAACAATGGAATATAAGTGGGCTAAGAATGTGAATATAAATGCTACATAAATTAGGGGGAAGTTTAATCTCACTAGTAACTAAAGAAAAATGCCATCATTTCCTATCGAAAAGAATAGGTCTATTAGATATCTATGTCCCATGTTGATGGAAATGTGAGAAGACAGAGAAATACTATCCTGAAGTCTAGGAAGAAGTGGAAATTTATCTGAACTGGAAATTGGCAATACACACAGGCAATAGAAGCTCCAAAAATAGGTAAGCCCTCTTATTCATGAATTTTACTTCTAGAAATTTAATGTTCCTCCTCTCCAAATGTAAACTATGTCCAAAAACAATATTAAAAAACATTCATTACAAAACAGTGTTGCTAAGTAGGAACTGTTAGAATAGGAACGACTTAGCCACCTAAAAATATGAATGTGATTATATATACTATAATACATCTACTCAATAAGACACTGTGTGGCCATTAAAATTATGTTGATGCAATGCATATATTGACATAGAAAATGTTCATAAAATGTTAGATGAAATCAGAAGTTATGAAATTTGGGGGGGAAGGGTACATAAACATAAAAACAATCTGAAAGCCACTAACAGTTGTTTCTTAGTGAGTAGGATGATCATGGGTTTGTCCCACAGTATGTTCTGACTTTAATAAAAATTGATACAGCCACTATGGAGAACAGTATGGAGGTTCCTTAAAAAACTACAAATAGAACTACCATATGACCCAGCAATCCCACTACTGGGCATATACCCTGAGAAAACCATAATTCAAAAAGAGTCATGTACCAAAATGTTCATTGTGGCTCTATTTACAATAGCCAGAACATGGAAGCAACCTAAGTGTCCATCAACAGATGAATGGATAAAGAAGATGTGGCACATATATACAATGGAATATTACTCAGCCATAAAAAGAAACGAAATTGAGTTATTTGTAGTGAGGTGGATGGACCTAGAGTCTGTCATACAGAGTGAAGTAAGTCAGAAAGAGAAAAACAAATACCATATGCTAACACGTATATATGGAATCTGAGAAATTATAAAAGAGGTCATGAAGAACCTAAGGGTAAGACAGGAATGAAGACACAGACCTATTAGAGCATGGACTTGAGGATATGGGGAGGGGGAAGGGTAAGCTGTGACAAAGTGAGAGAGTGGCATGGACATACATACACTACCAAACGTAAAATAGATAGCTAGTGGGAAGCAGCACTTTGTTATAAAGCAGAAACTAACACACCATTGTAAAGCAATTATACTCCAATAAATATGTTTAAAAAAAGTTGTATAAAGAATTAAAAAAATAGAGTGACAGGTAAAAAAAATCTATTATCTTGGGGGTAAGAAAAAAATCAACATCTGAAATTTCATTTTGAATAAAAATAATAAATGTAAATCATCTATATGTTTAACTAAAACAGCTAGGAAGGGGACAAAATATTTTTAATTAAACAATATAAGAGGAAGGAAATCATAAGGAATAAAAGATAAATTAAGACGTTATGAAAGAGAATAGTGCCATTGACAAATAAAACCATGTGTTTGAAAAAGCAATAAATAGACCAAAAAAGCAGAATAAAAATGTGCATATGCACTATGATCTCAATTTTTTTTTTAATAAATTTATTTATTTAATTATTTATTTTTTGGCTGCGTTTGGTCTTCATTGTCGCGCGCGGGCTTTCTCTAGTTGCAGTGAGCGGGGGCTGCTCTTTGTTGCGGTGTGCGGGCTTCCCTTGTTGCAGAGCACAGGCTCTAGGCGCACAGGCTTCAGCAGTTGTGGCACGTGGGCTCAGTAGTTGTAGCTCGCTGGCTCTAGAGCACAGGCTCAGTAGTTGTGGCGCACAAGCTTAGTTGCTCCATGGCATGTGGGATCTTCCTGAACCAGGGATCAAACCCGTGTCCCCTGCATTGACAGGCGGATTCTTAGCCACTGCACCACGAGGGAAGTCCTCAAATTATGTTTAAAAGCATAGAAAATACTCAGAAGTAAACATGCCAAGATGTTAATACTGTTTGCATCTGGCCATTGTGTTCATATCATTTTTTTTCTGTCGTTCTATTCCTTCATTCATTTTCCAAATAATTTACAATGAACATGAATTCATTTTACAATCCTAAAAAATGTATACTGGAAATAACTATAAGGGGAAAACATAGCAAATAGAGTTTTAAGTGAAAATGTTGAAAGTAGAAATGACAGATGGTTAAAATAAGGCTAAGGTAAAAATTGAAGTCTGCACTGGCAGATCCACAGACAGGTAAAGCAGACTCCTGCTCTGATTTAAGTCCTTGACTCTGGGCCCTCAAGATTTGGGTGTCTCCAGGGCCCCTCATACTGTCCAGGGCGAAATGGTACATGAAGAGGTGGTGGCAGAGGGGAAGGTATCTAAGGAAGTGTGGGCTCTACACAGTAGGCCAGGAGGAAATCTGGAGTGCAGAGACAAGTGGAAAGATCAGAAGGTACAAGTCCCGATTCCCAAATAAAGGGGTGATTATGGGCCCTGCTAAGGAAAGGATTAAAATCCCAGGTGATAATTGTAAGCAGCTGTAAGGGGAAGCTGTAAAGAGTCAAAAGTAAGGTAGGAGGATTTAGTAAACCAAACAAAGACAGTCACAAAATGGGCACATGCTGTAAGGAATGAGGCTGCCATCAGTAGAAATGGGGATTGCATTTCGTTCTTTGAGTTGTTTTTATAAACCTATGTGCTTTAAGCCCATTTCCTTTTAATTAGCTTGTTAATTTCTATGATTTGGTGCTTATTCAAGTTGTAAATTATTTGTATATTAGAAGGTTATAGGCACATTAGAACAAATGTTCCAGATTTTTTCAAAGCACAATGATCAAACTATTGAATTTGAAAATATATTGAGTTTTCCAAAGTTCAAGGATATATTTTTGGCAAGGCTATGGGGAAACAGTCGCCCTCATACATTGCAGATGAGAATGAAAAATGCACATTCTCCTGTGGGTGGCATTTCAAAATACCTAGCGAAATTGCATATTCATTTACCCTTTGAGCCAGCAATTTCACCTCCAGAAACATACCCAAAAGATACACTGGGAAAAATACACAAACATGTATGCATAATACTAATCATTATGACACTTGTTATAATTGCAAAAGACTGGGAACAACCCAAAGGCCTATCAAAAGGGGGCTAATTGAATAAACTATGGTGTATCTATACAATGGGGTATTATACAACTATAACAATAAATGAAAAATATTTCCATATACTGTTATGGTTTGACATGTAGGACATATAGTTAAATGAAAAACCCAAGATGGATAACTGTATGGTATGTTACTATGTATTGAAAAATGGGAGAATATGAAAATATACAAGTGTTTGCTTATATTTTAAATGGAAGGATAAAACATAAATTTTTACAAAATTACCTATAGGAGGATGGAGGGGATAAGATGGTGAGGACAGAGAGAGATGCTGGACTTCTCTGAATATGTTATTGTCTTATAGGACTGACTTGGATCCATGTAAATAATTATAACACATACCACAAAAAAAAAATAATAATAATAATTATAACACACAAAATAATCAACTAAAAAGTAACCCTTAGGGTTTCCCTGGCGGCGCAGTGGTTGAGAGTCCTCCTGCCGATGCAGGGGACGCAGGTTCGTGCCCCGGTCCGGGAGGATCCCACGTGCCGCGGAGCAGCTGGGCCCGTGAGCCATGGCCGCTGAGCCTCTGTGTCCGGAACCTGTGCTCCACAACGGGAGAGGCCGCAGCAGTGAGAGGCCCGCGTACCGCAAAAAAAAAAAAAAAAAAAAAAAAAAAGTAACCCTTAAAAATCTAAAGCAAAATGAAGCAGATGAAACTGACTGTGTATCATGTTGCTGATAAAGCATAAAGCAACTATTGAATGTGACTTCTAAACATAGTGATTTGACTCTCCATCCTTAGTGGTGTATACCTCAGGGACACACACATACACACACACACACAAATTAAACTATTTTCAGTAATCATATTGCTTCTAATTAATGTTGGTATTGTTATCCTGAGGTGGATGAGTGTGTATTATAAGATAAGACAACTTAGTAATTATTTTGATGTCATGGAGAACCAGGATTTTTCACTTTGGAGAAAGGAGATACATATGGATCAATTAAGTTTAGTAAACTGTAATAGTCCTAAATTTGACTTGGAAGGAAAATTTTTTAACTCAAGATGTATTTTGTCTTTTTAAAAATTTACTATTTCCCTTGGGCTTCCCTGGTGGCGCAGTGGTTGCGCGTCCGCCTGCCGATGCAGGGGAACCGGGTTCGCGCCCCGGTCTGGGAGGATCCCACATGCCGCGGAGCGGCTGGGCCCGTGAGCCATGGCCGCTGAGCCTGCGCGTCCGGAGCCTGTGCTCCGCAACGGGAGAGGCCACAACAGAGGGAGCCCCGCATACCACCAAAAAAAAAAAAAAAAAAAATTTACTATTTCCCAGCTCTATCCACTGGAAAGGCCTAGTAGTGAGGAAAAACCCAGTAGCAGTGAACACCCCTAGAGCCCAGATGTTTGTCTCTATACACCATCTCCCTTTAAAAGGAGCTAAAACTCCTTGGAGAAATGGCTGAGTCCAGGTCTAGGGCAGGGAAATACAGGATGATCCTGGTACATTTTGTCATACCAAAAGCAAGAAAGGTATCAAATAATATTAGGATCTGTCAAAAGTCTAGGACTCAACTTGAAAAGGCTCCTATTGGTCACAGATGAGACAATTGGAGCCTGAGTAAGAATAATAACTGAAATAGGTTGAAACATATTAATATGTTTATATCAAGGAATTCATAATTATACAACTAAAGAAGTCTATTGGTCAGCCCTGAAGGATACTAGGAGCCGACTCATTACATAGAAAATTAACAAATAAAAGAAAACAGTAAAGTACGTAGCCTGTCTTTCCTATATGAGCTATACCTCAGGGTAAGAAAAGTTGATAAAAGGAAGTTTTCTTCATATATATTACACTGATAATTGAAGAATAAATAATAGAATTAGAATATCACAATTTAAAACCCATTGAAATTATGGATCTAGACCATGATTATAGAACTAATGGTTGCTAACATCACAGATAGAAGAACACTAAAAATCACATGCCTCCTGATCAAACTACCCACCACTTATGAAGCACTTTTATTTTTTAAAAAAGAAAAATGAAAAACTTTAATCTGATCAAAATTCTAAATAAAAATATTAGCAAATAGAATCCAGCAATATATGGGAAGTATAGTACATCATGACCAAGTTGTTTTCCTTCCAAGAATTCACCAGATACATTAAAGGAGAAAAATTCTAAAGTCACCTCATAAATGCTTTAAAAGAACTAGTAAATTCAGTACCAATTCATAATAAAAAATTTTATTACAAAATATTTCATTAATGTTAAAAAAATTTTACTAGCAAACTACTGATAGAAGGAACCTTTATTAATCTAATAGACAACATCTACAAAAAAGCAAACATTATATCAATAGTTAACAGTGAAATATTGAAACCTTTGCAATATTGAAAACATGGGAAAAAGATAAAGATGTTTGCTATCACCACTTTCATTCAACTTTTTGCTATGGGTCCAAATCTTCGCCCATTAAATATGCAAGAATATGTTCTCACTGAGAATAAAACAAGAAATAATAGGTATAATGATTGGAAATAGAGAAATTAAACTGTCACTATTTGCAGATGACTGATGTATATTTAGGGAAAAAATATTCTACAAACTCTAAACAATCAGAATCAATAGACAAATTTAGCAAAATCACTAAGTGCAGTCAATCTCTTAATAAACAAAAACAATTTTATTTCTCATTGTTTATAAGCAATTAGAATTTGAAATAAAGATGATACTATTTGCAACAGCACTTAATATCCTACAATACCTGGAAAGAACTCTGTATTACTGAAAGTAGTTAAAGAAAACCTAAACAGGTGGAGAGATATATCAATACCATGTTCCTGGATTAAAAGACTCAACATGGTGAAGATGCCAGTTCTTTGATCTATACATTCAATTGAATCCTAGTCAAAACCCCAAAATGATTTTGGTGAGAAACTTAGCAGGATGATTTTTTAATGTATTGATATATGGATATGGATATGCAAAGGGCCATGAATAGCCAAGACAATATTGAAGAATAAAATTGGAGGACTTAACACTATCAGATATAATAAAGCTACAGTGGTTAACACAGTTGTATTGGCAAAAGGATGGAGAAAAAAAGACCAGTGGAACATAACAGAGAGTCCAAGAAGAGACTGACACACAGACACTTGATTTATAACAAAGGTCGCTCCACATAACAATGGCAAAAGGCTTCACTTTTAAATAAATAGTACTAGTCAATTAGGTATTCACATAGAGAAAAATTAATCTGGACCTGTACCTCACACCATACAAAGACATGAATTCCGGGTAGACTGTAGATCAAAATGTGAAATCATCCCTGGTGGCGCAGTGGTTAAGAGTCTGCCTGGGGCTTCCCTGGTGGCGCACTGGTTGAGAGTCCGCCTGCCGATGCAGGGGACGCGGGTTCGTGCCCCGGTCCGGGAAGATACCACATGCCGCGGAGCAGCTGGGACCGTGAGCCGTGGCCGCTGAGCCTGCACGTCCGGAGCCTGCGCTCCGCAAAGGGAGAGGCCACAACAGTGAGAGGCCCGCGTACCACAAAAAAAAAAAAAAAAAAAAAAAAAAAGAGTCTGCCTGCCAATGCAGGGGGCACAGGTTCGAGCCCTGGTCCGGGAGGATCCCACATGCCACGGAGCGACTGGGCCCGTGCGCCACAGCTGCTGAGGCCCGCGTGCCTGGGGCCTGTGCTCTGCAGCAAGAGAGGCCACCGCAGTGAGAAGCCCACTCTCTGCAACTAGAGAAAGCCCGCTTGCAGCAAACAGGACACAACACAGCCAAAAATAAAATAAATAACTTTATTTTTTTTTTAAAAATGTGAAATCAGAAAATCCTTTAGACAACGTCAAAACGGAATGTGTTCATACATTTGTGGTAGACAAATATTACTTACGTGGCACAGAGTGTACTAACCTTAAAAGGAAAGTCTGATTGATTGAACTATGTTAAAATTGAGAACTTTTGCTCATCAAAAAAAAAAATTAAGAATAAATGCCAAACCGTACAATATGGGGGAAAATATTTTAAACACAAATAATTGATGAAGGTCTTACATCCAGGAAACATTTTTTTAAGCTCCTATAAATCAATAAGGAAAAGACAACCCGATTTTTTAAGTGGGCAAGAGACTTGAAGAGACCCACAACAAAAGAGGATAGCCAAGAGTCCAGTGACCATAAGAGAATGTGATCATTCCCTTCAGTTATCAGGGAAATGGACATTTATATCACAATAAGATAACACAAAATAGTCATCACAATACCTAAATCTGAAAGAAGGATAAGAACAAGTGTTGGTGAGGATGGGGAAAGACTGGAAGGGGCATAAACGGAACAACACTTTTGAAATACTATTTGGCAGTATCTACAAAAGCTGACTTTTCTATACCTAGCGATCCCACTCCTCAGTATACACCCCACAGAAATGAGTGCATGTAGCCACAAAGAACGTGTATAAAAATATTTATAGCAGATTTATTCAGAGTAGCCCCAAACTGGACGCAAACCAAAGCTCCATCACAGCACAGAATCAATCAATAAATGGAGATATTTTTACATGGTGGAATACCTACTACACAGCAAGAGCAGTGACTGAACCACCGTTTCCTGCAACAACGTGCACAGAGCTCACAATGTTGGGCAAAGAAGCCAGGCATGAAGAGTAGGGATCATATGATTCCATTCATATAACATCAAACATGGGTGTAACTAGGAGTGGCCTTAGAAGTCAGGACGGCAGTTACCTTTGGGGAGGGAGATGGGGGAAATGAGTGGGAGGTGCACAAGGGGGTTTCTTGGGTGCTGGTGTGTTCTGTGTCCTTGTCTGGGGGATGTCGCATGGATAATTTCACTTTGAAAACAATCTTTGAGTTGTATACAGAAGAATTGTGCACTTTGTAAAAAATGTTTAATTAAAACGAAAAAGAGGGGGACTTCCCTGGCGGTCCAGTGGTTAAGACTTTGCCTTCCAATGCAGGAGGTGTGGGTTTGATCCCTGGTCGGGGAGCTAAGATCCCACATGCCTCACAGCCAAAAAACCAAAATATGAAAACAGAAGCAATATTGCAGCAAATTCAATAAGGACTTTAAAAATGGTCCACATCAAAAAAATCTTCAAAACAAACAAGCAAACAAACAAACAAAAAGGAGCACACCCATGTTTATAGCAGCGTTATTCACTGTAGGTAAAACATGGAAGCAACCCAAGCTGCTAAGCAAAATGTGGTCCATCCATACAGTGGAATATTATTCAGTCTTAAAAAGGAAGGAAATTCTGACACATGCTGCACCTTGGATGAACCTTGAGGGCATGATGCTAAGTGAAATAAGCCAGTCACAAAAAGACAAATACTGTACTGTTTTACATACTTACATGAGGTCCCTAGAGTAATCAAATTTATAGAAACAGAAGGTAGAATGGTGGTTGCCAGGGGCTGGGGGAGGGAAAAGGGGAGCTGTTGTTTAATGGGGACGGAGTTTCAGTTTTCTAAGGTGAAGAGAGTTCTAGAGATGGATGGTGGTGATGGTCGTACAACAATAAAAGTGTACTTAATGTCACTGAACTCTACACTTAAAATGATTAAGACGGTAAATGTTATGTTCTGTGTATTTTACCACAATAAAAAGATTGAAAGAAAAGCAACAATAACAAAAAGGAAACCACCCGTATGTCTAACAATAATGGAAGCGTTTGGTGACTCTAGTCGTATCTGATCCACTTCTGCTTGGCCAGGAAGGATTCCTATGCAAAGCGCACCTGCAGGGGGCAGGCAGGGGGCAGGTCACAGAGCTCCTGCTCCTTTCTCCACTGCAGAAGGAGCACTTCCTGAGGAATAGCTGAAAGGATTAACAGACCCAGTTTAAATGATTTCATCTGACTCTTCAGTGCATATGCTATTTTAGATCCTGCTCTTTTCACCTAGCATAACTTAAGCATGTCGTCAAAATGCTCTTTTGAGGATCTCATAATATCTAGGACAACTGGCTTATGCTCAATACCTGGCCAGCACATGTGGAGGGAGCTGCCAATACCTTTGCTCCAGGTACCCAGGCACAGACTTATCAGCCACCTGGGGAGGGGAGATGTGGGCAAATCACAAAGCCACCACAGGTCCTGTGAGCCTCTTAGAGGTTAGGTAGCCTCTAATTCAATTGCTTTTACACAGATCATTGAACTACGGTCCCAGAGGAAAATGACTTGGTCAAATGCCATCAAGCAATTGCAAAGCAGAAAACAACAGAATCCATGTCCTCCAATCTCTAATTCAGGGCTGTCTCCCACTTTACAGGTCAGAGTGGATTCAAACCACACTGGAGAGGATGGAATACAGCTGTGAGATGCTGCTGGCCCTAAAGATGCCAAGATGCCTGTAAGGGGATGAGGTTTGTATGTGGAGATGCCATCTCCCTCCATCTCTAATGCCACCACTTGTATTCATTCAGCCCGGGCGTGTGGCTGCCATTTTAGTCTTTATTGCTGCATAGAAAATTACTGCAAATCTATCAACTTAGAACATTCCCGTTTACTAGCTCACAGCTCTGCAGATGAGAGGTCCAGGAACAGCATGGTGGGGTTCTCTTCACAGGGTCTCAAAGGCTGGAATCCAGGCGTCGGATTCTGTGTTCTCATCTGGAGGCTCGACTAGGGAAGAATCCACTTCTGAGTTCGTTCAGGTTGTTGGCAGAATTCAGTTCCTCATGGCTATAGGGTCGAGGCCCCTGCTTTCTTGCTGGTGGTAGGCCAGGAGCAGCTCTCCCCTCATGGAGGCAGCCCACGTCCTGTGCCACGTGGTCCCCTCCAGCACATGTGGATCTCACTCATGCTTTGATGCTCTGACTTCCTGTCTCTGATGTCTAGAAACTTCAAGGGTCATGTGCTTAGGTTAGGTCCACACAGTAATCTCTCCAGTGCCTTTAACAACCTGATCATGGGAGTGAAATCCTTTATATTCACATATTACACAGGGTGTCTACACCAGGGTGGGATCGGGGGCTATCTTAGAATTCTGCCTCTGGCACTGTCCTGAAGCAGCCCCAGAGAGCCTAAACACTGGTCCACGGACTTCACACCACAGCATTAGAGCCATTGTTCATGTTGGAAAGGACCTCAGAAGACAGGAAAGCCGGAGCCTCAGCTCTCCAGGTCATGGTGAGTTTGACCTTGATTCTAGCTGGGGGAAGGCAGCTCCAGTTCAGTCAAAGCATAACCAATTCCCTGCTCTGCCTGCTTGGTTGGACTCAATTTTTTAGCATTTCCAGCTTTTTCCTCCACCTGCAAGAACCCTGTGGAAATTATTCCTAATGGTCCATGAAAAGATCAAGGACCAAACCAAACTCAAATGTCTTCAGTCACCATGTTCTAATTTATTGGCAATATGTTCACTAATGCTTTCCTGATTATTTCCCAGTTAGGTGGCTTTACCAGATGAAAATGGTCAAAGACAGTTATTAATTAAATGAAAATGCAGCAACCAAATGTGAAGATCTCAAACTCTTTTATTTTAAAGTATCTTTTTTTTTAAAGAAACACTGGGCAGGAGAAAAAATTGTCATACCTTTTTAGCTTATAAATTTATTCTCAACATCCATATGCTACTAACTTCTGGCTTCATTTCCTATCAAACGAGTCTTTAAACTTGTTTTCCTTCTAAAATCATCCCAAATAAATTTGAATTAACTCATGAGTCAGGCTGCTTTTGTTAAAGAAACACTGTGGAAAGAAAACTGAGTCCATTTCCAAAGTTGAAGCGGAAACAGTGGTGAAAGAATAATTTATAAAATGTTACTTCACTGCTAAATTTCTGATGCTTGTCTTGTCTTTTTGAGACAATGCTTTAAAAATCCTAGCATTTTAGAGGCATAAAGAGACAAAAGGATGCTCTGATATGACTTCTTTGTCTTACAGATAAAGAAATTGAGACAGAGAGATGAAGTGGCTTAAAGTCACACAGCTGGTTAGTGACTAGCCCCAAGAGTCCAGATTCTCAGAGGCTCTTCATGTGGCCAGGTCATCTCCCTGACCCCTGGAACAGGGCCCAGGAGCCACCCTAAGATGTCTCCAACCCACTTATGGTTTCATGCAGAGGGTGTTGCTAATGGAAATGCAAAATGACGTAAATTAGACCGATTCTCATGTGTTACTGTTTTGAACAAAGACAGAACATCTGTCTTCACTTTGCCCCTTGCAGGAGAATCTTCTGCATGAGCTGCTTTGGATGCATCCTGATGATCCTTTGCAGGGTAGGCCAAGCAGTGAGAGTGAGGGATGAAGCGACGGATCTCAGGGTTGGCATTGGGCTCCTAGAGCCTTCACTCCAGAATCTGATGACCATTATTTTGGGGAAGGTCTGATGAATATCCAAAACGACTTCCCAGGCATGCCATTTCGTTCCTTTTGTCCTTAAAACCTATAATCTTTCTTATCAAAGAGTCAGTAGTAGTTTAATAAGTTATTCAATGCTATTTTTTCTTATTAATAAGGGACATTTTGTAGCTTAAGAATGACTTGCAAAAAATCAATTTAAGTGTGATGTGTTGGCATAAAGCATTGATAGTACTTTTGTGTACAAAAAAATGAAAACAATTTTAAAAGTCTATGAGTATTGGAATCAAGAACTTTTTTATTGAAATACAGTTAATTTACAATGTGTTAGTTTCAAGTGTACAACAAAGTGATTCCTTTATATATATATATATATATATATATATATTCTTTTTCAGATTATTTTCCATTATAGATTATTACAAGATACTGAGTATAGTTCCCTGTGCTATACAGTAGGTCCTTGTTGGAAAAAAAGAACTTTTAAATACAGGGCCTGTCAACTTTGGCACCATTAACATTTGGAGCCAGGTAGTTTTGTGTGCGTCTGTCCATCCTATGCACTGGAAGAAGTTTGGCATCATCCCTGGCCTCCACCCACTAGAGGCCAGTAGCATACTCTCTCACCCTAGTTTTAACAAACAACAATGTTTCCAAACATTGCCACATATCCCCTGGGAGCCAAAATGGCATTGGTCAGCATCTAACAGAATACTGGCAGTGCATTTCAGATTTGAACAGGCATAGCACCTGCTTCTATCCAGACCCAGGGAGCCCTCAAAGGCAGTTTTACAATAAAATCAATATCTAATATCACCAAATAGCTTTCTAAAGTTCAATTTAAAGAACTTCCTAACAGGCAGAGCTGCCCAAGGAAATAGAAGGTTGTTTATCAATAGATGTATCAGCAAGGGAGGAGTGTCAGGAAACTCTCTGGTCCAGACTGATGTGGAGAGAGGTTCCTGACAGCAGGTAGGAGCAGGTCAAGAGGGCATTTAGCCATCTCAGTTCAAGAGATTGGCATCAGCAAGTTAAAAAAAGTTACTTATCTGTAAAATATTTACTACTTAAAGCCCAGCTTTCCATCTCTTAATGTTTTTAGACTGATTAAAGTAATAATATCATATTGTAGAAATTTTGGAAAGCACATAAAAAGTACAAAGAGATATAAAGCAATCACCCTCAATCTGACCAAAAGGAATTGCTCTTTGACATACATGTATAATTCTGTTCAGATGATGTTCTATGCATATTTTCTCATTGTTGAGCTCACTTGTTTTGCTTTAAAATTCTGTATTCAGGAGTTTTCCTCCTATCAAGAAAATTCTTTGGAAGCAAAATGTATCATAATTTAATTAACTATCCTCCTATTGTTGTGTTTATAAAAGTCAACAAAATAAAGCAATTTTTGTTCCTGATAGGTTTGTCTCATGCTTGTAATATACTTAGCTCAGTACTTAGCTCAATGCATAGTAGGTGCTCAGGGAATGAGTAAGCCCTTGTTATTGTGTTGTTAGGTTGCTTCCTTGAAAAGTAAAACTCTCACCAGCAGTGAAAGAGTTTCTGTCTCATAAAACCTTCACAAGCGTTAAATACTACCATCTCTTCATTTTTTGTAATTTAATGGGTGAACATAAAACTCATCATTATCTTAGTTTAATTTTATTTCTTAACTACCAGTGAGGTTGAATACTTAAGTTGTTTATTAAACATTTTCTGTCATAGATAATCTGCTTATGAACTTGTTTTGAATTTCTTGGAGACTTAGTTCTTATTTACTTGCATGAATCCTTCTCTTAATAAGGATTTTAAACATTAACCGTTGTCTTTCACTGATGTTTATTTCCTTATTCTTTAATTATACAATTACACACAAATTTGCATGAGGGAAAACTCCCAGGCAAGATGAAGTTTCAAATAAAAAACATAAAACACATGACAAAATCTATTGCTGTAAGACACATTAATAGAACCAAATCATGGGAGAATTCATACTTAATGAAATAAGAAGGAAATAAAGCAATTTGAAAAAGACTTTTAAATTAAATTGTTAGCATTTTTAAATTGTTATAATTTACAGAAATAGAAGGAATAACAACTATTAGAGGGAATAGAAATTTCAGGATTAAGAAGGATTCATTTGGAAATCAGGCAACTTAAAAACATTGAAATAAACAAAAAATCAATAAATGGCTTAATTACAATACATTAATAGATAGAACAAAAGAGATAATCAATGAATTAGAAAACAGAACTAAGGATATCACTCAGAATGCAGCACAGAGAGATGAAAAGTCAGCTCAGAGACATGAAGGATTGGTTGAATCCAAGCTACATCTAATAGGAGTTCCAGAAGAAGAAAATAAAGAAAATGGGTGAGTGCAAACACTTCAGCAGATAACAGCACAGAATTATCCATAACTGGAGAAATATATATGTCCTCAAATTGAAATTCCCTGAGACATGAGAAGGATTTTTAAATTTTTAAATATTTAAAAAGGAATCCAAACATAGACATATGATGAGAAACATCAAGGGAAAACTAAAATATTTAAAACGTCAGAAAGAAATGACAGATGAGCAGCAGAGTTTTCATCAATGCAAATAGATTCCAAAGCCTTGAAGTAACAAATGCAAAGGGAAAATAACCACCAACATAGAATTCTATGCTCAAGGATATATTTAGACACACACATAGACACATATAGATATATTTAGACACACAATGATTAAGAGCGTTTCTATGCTTATACCAGTGGTTTGCAAATTTGTCTGCATATTGGAATCATCTTAGAAGTTCCATGATAGCTGATGTCCATGTCCCACCCCCAGTGATTATGATTTAGTTGAGCTAGAGTTTGGCCTGGGCATTGGGATTTTTATATTATGCAGACAAGTCTGGCAATCACTGGCATAGACCCTTGAATTAACTACTGAAGAATGAACTTTAACAAAAAGTGAACCCAAAAAACAATAAAGGAGTATAATAAAATATAGTGAGCAAAGAAATCAGCAAAATGTTAGTCAATTAAACATTGAATTTTAAATAATACAGTAAACAATCCAAATTGTATCTTCATTACAAAATAAAATAATAATAGTGAAAAACATATTTCATTATAGTGAAAAATGCCAAGAACTAAAGTTCTAAATAATAATGTGGACAATAGGAAGTAGGAAGTCAGAGGGAAATTAATGTGTTCCTAGATTCTTATCTTCTTTGTGAAGAGGGTTTAGAGTTAATTATCAAATTAATTTAAAAATATAAAGTTAAATCACTTGTTTAAAAGTTATAGGTGACCATTAAAGAACAGATACGAAATGTCTAACTTTCAAGTGGCAGAGCAGGGGACAGGGAAATAAAGAAAATGTTCTAACAAAGTCATTAAAGAGAAAAAGAAACAAAGACATTAATGTTGACTAGAAAACAGAACTACAATGCTGGCAATAGTTTCAAATGAATCAGTAACCACAATAAGTGTAAATGAATTATAAATCACCTTTCTAAAGACAGATTTTTTTTTTTAACCAGACAGACCCTAAAATTGAACTTTTGATTAGACACCAAGTTAAATAGATGTGAAAATCCTATCAAGTGTCAGATTCACAAAGGAAATGTTTGGGGACCAGTCCACTGCCTCTGAGCTCACACACACTCAAGAATATCATGGGAACTGAACAATGGAGGGATCATGGACTTGTGGAGTGCAGCTTTGGTGAAAGTGGTGCTTACAGCTCAAGCCTTCCTGACCCAAGAAAATGGGCTCAACTGTAGCCCCTGGAGAGCCTGATGTTCATAGTCTAGACTGCCTCCTTCCTCCTGCCTGCTGACCAGAATAGAGGTTCTGTTCAGCTGCTTTAGCAGGTGCGTGAAGAGAGGGCTGCTACATGGGGAAGACTTATACAACCAGATGTTGTTAGGACAAGATGTTCTCCTGTACCAGCTGTGGGCCATGCAAAAGAGAGGGGATGGAAGAGGGGGAGACAGACTGGAAACTGAAACAAGAAACACATGTGTGTGTGTGCACACACACACACACACACACACACACACACACAGGTTCAGGTTCTGCCCCAGAGGACCACCTGAAGTGTCTGAGGACCTTGAGCAGCAGACCTCTGAGGTCCAGCACAGGAGCACCAATGATGGCATGAGCAACCCTGAAGAACCCCAAAAAGGTCCCACCAGAACCAGGGTAAAACCTCTGCTAGACCCACAAGGTAGAAACACTCCCCCACTCCTCTCCTCTCTCCGTATGCTCCAACTGGGCCAAGGGTAGTGCCTTGGGCTATCAACTCACCAACTACAAGACTTCGCTGGGGTGTGTGGTGGTAAGTGAATATGAGGGTTTTGATTAACAGTTCAGCCACATTTATTCATTTTGAATTGAGATGTGTTTGAGGACTTGGTGGCAACCTGAAAGACAGAGGTGAGTCAGGACCTGCCCAAGCCCACGACTGTGTAAGATGACAGCCAATTAACAAGCTTTAAAGAGACAGAGAACAAAAATAAAGTCCTTCTTTAATTACAGCATGAACTGTTTGTTCCACATACTAGTCACACAATATTCAGCTATATACGCTCCATGAAAGAAACACCCAAGCTCATGGAAACTGAGAGGTTGAAAGTGAAGAGATGGGAAATGACAAGCTATTGCTAAACAAAAGAAAGCTTGAATGGCTTTATGAATATTAGGCAAAAGAGCTTAAGAAAAAAATATTATCACGGACTAAAAGATCATTTTTAGTGATAAAAGCAATAACTCTATAAGATTGGTAATCATCGATACACACACACACACACACACACACACACACACACACACACGTCGAATAAGATAGCCTCAACATACACAAAGCAAAAACTGACAGAAATATAAGAAGTTAACAAATCTATAACTGAAGTAAAACATTTTAGCACACTTCTCTTACTAACAGATAAATCAAGCTTTCAAAATATCAGTGAGAATAGAAAAGATTGAAATACCATAATTGATCTATGGGATATAGTAGATAAGAGATGGAGATGGAGAGAGAGAGAGAGAGAGACAGAGAGAGAGCTCTCAGACTTCCACAAATACAGACTACACATTCTTTTCAAACACATAAAATATGTTTTTAAAATTTGAATACGTACATAATGGATCACAAAGGGAGTCTTGAAAAATACCAAAGATCTGAAAACATGTGGTCCACAATGAATTTAGAAATAAAATTTTAAAGTCAGTTAAAATGCACCCATACATTTGGAAATAAATAACACTTTCAAATAATTCATGGGTCTGGAAGAAATTGTAATGGAGATTATAAATACTGAGAACTGAATGACGACAAAAGAACTTATAGGCAAAAATCTGTGGAAAGTAGATGAAAGGGGATGTTATAAAGAATTTATAATATTAAACATATATTTTAGAAAACAAGAGAGATTTTTAATTAATGAGCTAAGAATGCAATGTAAAATTTTAGATAATACAAATCAGTGTAAAACCAAAAGAAAAAATAATAAAGGTTAAAATTATGGAAATAGTAAAGAAGCAATAGGGAGAAACAAAAGAATCAAAACATGATTCTTTATAAAGGACTAATAAAAATTCAAATTTTTCTTGATTAATTAATCAAGAAAAAGGCATGAATAAATATTAGAAATGAAAGAGAAGAATAATTCTGATAAGTTGTGATTAAGATACAAAAATAAATGAAAATTTTCAGGCTAATATATTTGAAATGTTATATGTAGTGGACAATTTTCTTTAAAAATTAAATTACTGAGGCTTCTATTCTGACTAATAGTTAGTCTAGTCCAAAGTCTAGAAAAGGAGGAAAGACTATCTTCTTTTACAAGGCAAGCATCCCCATGGTAACAAAACAAGATAAGGCAGGAAAAAAGAGAAAATTATGAAAAATCCTCTGCACAGCAAAGAAAACAGTCAACAAAATGAAAAGGCAACCTATAGAATGAAAGAAAATATTTGCAAACCACACATCTGATAAGGGGTTAATATCCCCCCAAAAAATGTATTAGGAGCTCAAACAATTCAATAGCAAAAAATCCAACTGACAAATGGACAGAGGACCTAAATAAACATTTTTCCAAAGAAGACATACAAATGGCTAACAGGTACATGAAAAGGTGCTCAATGTCACTAACCATCAGAGAAACGTGAATCAAAGCCACAATGAGATATCACCTCATACCTGTTAGGATGGCTTTTATCAAAAAGACAAGAGATAACAAGTGTTGGCAAAGATGTGGAGAAAAGGGAACACTTGTGCACTGTAGGTGCAAGTGTAAATTGGTGCAGGCACTATGGAAACTATATGAATGTTCCTCAAAAAATTAAAAATAAAACTACCATATGATCCAGGTATTTCACTCCTGGGTATATCCAAAGGAAGCCAAATCAGTATCTCAAAGAGATATGCATTCCCATGTTTATTGCAGCATTATTTGCAATATCCAAGATACAGAAACAACCTAAGTCTTAGGTGTCCATCGATGGATTAATGGATAAAGAAGATGTGATAGAAGATGATAGATAGATAGATAGATAGATAGATAGATAGATAGATAGATAGATTGTTATTCATCCATGAGAAGAAAATCCTGCCATTTGTGACAACATGAATGGACTTGGAAGACACTATGGTAAGTGAAATAAGCCAGAGAAAGACAAGCACTGTATGATCTCACTTATATGTGGAATCTAAAAACAAACAAAAAATATAGAACTCATAGAAACAGAGAGTAGAATAGTGGTTACCAAGGGTTAGAAGTGGGGGAAATGAAGAGATATTCATCAGAGAGTACAAGCATTGTCGAAAGATGAATAAGTTCTAGGAATCTAACATTCGGCCTAGTGACTATTGTTAATAATATCACATTTTCTACTTGGATTTTCTAAGAGCATAGATCTTAAGCATTCTCACCACAAAAAAAGTAACTGTGTGCAGTGCTGGATGTGTTAATTAGCCTAATTGTGGTAATCATTTCACATTGTGTACGTATATCAAATCATCCCATTGTACACTTTAAATATATACAGCTTTATTTGTCAATTATAACTCAATAAAACTGGGGAAATTAATTAATTTTTAAAGGAAAATTATGAACACAGACTCACAGACTCAAAAATTCTAAACAAAATTCTAGCAAATAGAATCTTAAAATGCATGAGAAACAAATATAAATCATGACCAAGTTAGTCGTATCCCAGGAATGCAAAGATGGCTTAAGATTAGAAAATCTAGTAATGCAATTTACCATAAAAACTGATCTAAGAAGAAAAAAATGATCATCTAATTAAATGCAAAAGAAGGCATTTGATAATACTAAACATCCATTCACAATTAAGGGAAAGAATCCTTGTAAAGTAGGAATAGAAGTTATCTCTTAATCTATTAATAGATATCGACCAAAAACTTTCAAGAGATATTCTAATGGGAACATATTAAAATGTTCCCTTTAAAAATCCAAATTGAGGGACATGCCGCAAAAATAACTGGTCTGAATTCTTCAAAAAGGTCACAAAAGACTACAAAGGGAGTGAGGGGACTGGGCACTGTTCTCAGTTGAAGATTAAAGAGTGACAGTTAAATACAATGTGTGATCCTTAATCGGATCCTGGATCAAGAAAAAAAAACAAACAGCTGTAGCAAACCTTACTGGGACAGTTGATGAAATTTTAAATACATAGAGTGTAATAGATAATAGCACTTTTAGCTATGTTAAATTTCCCAACTCTGGTTATGTAAAAGAACACCCTGTTCTTAGGCTATTTCTACTAGAGCCATTTAGGGTGAAATATTATGATGTCTGATACCCAAATGGTTTAGAAAAAAATAATAGAGAAATAAAACAGACACATGTTAATAACTAGTGGATCTAGGTGAAGGGTTTGCAGGTATTCGTTCTTTTGTCTTTTCTGAGGTTTTACAACGGTTCAAAATGAAAAGTGGGGAGATGTTTTGCTCTTTCCAAAGGATCAAGACAAGGATATGCTTATCATGCATCTATTTAACATTGTTCTAGAGGTATGGACAATGCAAGAAGACAAGAAAGATAAATGAGGATTGCAAAAGAAAAAAATAAAATGTTTTTCACATACAACACAATTTTATACATAGAAAAATCTCAAAACAGAAGACAAATACAAGTAAATAGCTTCTTATACATGCCAGCAACCAATTAAAAACTGTAAAAATCAAAACAGCAATAAAACTGTAAGAAATAAATCAAAAAAATTGGAACAAGATCTATATGAAGAAAAGTATAACATTTTATTAAAGGACATAAAAATGGTTGAAAAAAAGAGCATCATGTTCACGAATGGGAAGACAATATCATAAAGATAACAAATTAATGTACACATGAAATGCACTTCCCACCAAAATCCCAAAGAATGTTTTTCCCCTGGAAATTTTCAGGTTGTTCCTAAAATTAACAACTATGACTGTTTAGAAGAATAATAGAGAAGAGATATACCCTAGCAGCAATCAAGACGTATTTTAAAGCTGAGAGAATGTCATATTGTTAGAGGGAGAGTTGAACTGACCATAGGACAGAAAAGAGAACCAGAAACAGACCTCTCTGTATGGGGAAACATGTAACGTGACCAAGATGTCATTGACCATTAGTGGTGCTTGGAATACTGAAGGAAAAAAGTAGAGCTGGAGCTGGGCAATGAGCCGGCCTGCAGTCTGGCCTGATGGAGGGTCAGAGTCTTCCTGCCAAGGGCTACTTGAAAGAGATCTAAAACTCTGACACCTCTAAGGTGTAACAACAGAGGTGCTTTAGCAACGGTGCCACACAGAGGGGAGGTCACTGAAGTGAGGACCCTGCCTCTCGTATAGCCCACCAAGCCCCGGCGCCTGGGCCCTCTCCCGGAAGGGGATTTGTTAACGTGCTGGGGGCCTGTGCTCACAGTGGGAAGAATCCTACACGACAAGGAATTCAGAAAATGGAAATTTCAGATGCCCAGAGAAGACGGCCAAGAGATTTGGCAAATACAAGGGAGGTTTCAGCTGAGCTGGCCGAAGGCTGGAAGATGGAAGGATACATTTGTTTATTCCAAATTATTGAGACCAGAGAGCTTTATTCTCCAGCAACAAAATCCTTCCAGGGAAAGCCCCAGATCTCCACAGCACGCACGGGATTCCTATTCACATTCATAATCATCTTCGGCACCAGTCTGATGAGATGGTTCCTTTTAAACTTTAATCTCCTGCATGTGGCCTCCTACTTGGCCAACTTTTCAACTAAAAATAAAATCTGCCTATCAACAAATATTTTAATATTGACTTTGCTGCCTGAGTCAATGCTGGTTACCAGATTAGGTAACCATGTATAACAGAACACCATTTGTGATCAAGTATTAAATCAAATGACACTCAGTAACATTCGCATTTCTGGAGCCCTTTTCTTTTTTTAATGTGTAAAACATAACGGACATTCCACTGTGAAGCATTTGCATTGTGAGCGGAGGCCAGGGCCATCCTGAGCTGGAACTGGGGGACCTCCTTGCTTCTCCACTCCCAGCTGGGACCTCACCCAGACCACACCGCTGAGCGGTACCTCCCAGTACCCACCCCTCCCAGGGAACCCCAGATGCAGTAGTCACACCATGACTTGACCTACCTAGTCGCCTGCGTGACTGGCTACAGAAACGGCTCGGTGCCAGGGACGGAGAGTACAGCACACTCAGCGGGGACACACCGGGGACGGTGACCTGCCTCTCCCGATGGTGCAGTCACCTCACCCTCTGTTCTTCTCTAAGCTTCTCTGCTTCTTGAGATTCTCGTCGGGGCCACATTTGGGCGCATCAGGAGCTTCCTTGGCAGCACGAGCTGTGCATCTCAGTGTATTCCAGCCGAGGCTACATCAGTTTCTACCCGATTTCTCTGGAGACTCAGTCGTGCTTACGCTTTTGAGTTACTCCTTAGAAAAATAATTAGGTGAGGAAACTCTTTCCAAGAAATGGTTTTCCCTCAAAAGACCTTTTGATAGCGAAAAGTCAAACTCAAAATCGGCATTCATTTGCTCATGTGATTTGTCAACTCCAGAGGGGAAGAGTTGAAGCGTTTCGCCTCTGCTGGGGGCGGCCAAGTCCACCACAAATGAATGGGAGTTCCTCCTAAAACTGTCAACGAACTAGCTCCCAGCATTGGATGGGGAGATAACCTGAATGTTCGCGTCCTTTCTCATGCAGCTACTTGGTTTTCTAAACGGTAGGCACTGGGTTGAGGTTGAAGAGGGTGTGGAAGGGGTTGGTCAGGATACCAAGGCCGGGGCAGTTTTAGTTGGTTGTCCGAGGTTTTAATAAAGTACCTTTTGATTACTTTAGACCAAAAGACCGAAACGAAGGGGGTAAGAGGAGAAATAAAGACGTTGAATGCAGTCGTGCAGCGACACAGACGGGGGAAGACATTCAGAATTTCGCCCCCACCCTCCGTCCCTCCGCCTGAGCGGTCGCCACACCACACAGCTGTGTGTCATCCCAGCGGAAACCCATGCTGTTCTGGGGCCACCTGCCCTCACCATCTGGCGGAGCTCGGGACAGAGGAAGAGGTTGGAGAGCCTGTCGGGACCGGCAGCCTCCCTCGTCAGAGGACTGGCTCCCCAGCTCAGGAGGTGTCCTCTGGGCTCACGGAGGTGCAGGGGGGCTCTTGGGAAAGTCGTCATCTGCAGCGTGTCACCTGAGCAGACATAGCCTGGCTGTGGAGGTGTCTGATGCCTGTGCCCTCAGAGGCATCTGGGCAGCACAAGTGCACTGGTTCCCTATTGCCAGAGCAAATCACCATTATCTTACAAATGACCTCACACTTCTGGAGGTCAGAAGTCTGACACAGTCTCCTTGGGCTAAAGTCAAGGTGTTGGCAGGCTGCACTCCTTCTGGAGGCTCTGGGGGCCAATCTGTTTCCTGTTGGTAGAACTCGGAGCCGTATGGCTGTGGGGCTGAGGTCTCCGTCTCCCTGCTGGCTGTCAGTCCCCAGCCCCGCTGATCTCAGAAGGGGCAACGTGGCACTGAATCCTTCTCAGGTCACCTCTCTCTCCACTTTTAAGGACCCTCGTGATGGCCCTGGGCCCAGCTGTGCCATCCAGGACCAGCGCCCCATGTCAAGATCCTTAACTCAATCACACTTGCACAGTCTCCTTGCCGTGTGAGACCAGGTATCACAGGCCCTGGTATGAGGGCGAGGGTGCGTCATCGAGGGGAACACGAGTGTCCGGACCCCTCGCTCTGGCTGCCACCTCACCTGCGGCTCAGCTAGGTGCTGGGACACACCACAGTCACAGCAGCAGCCTGCCATGGGTCATGGGTAACACACCGGACTCCCCATCCCCAGTCGGGTGCTCTTCTGTCGGGAACCGCAGGGACCTGAAATGTGTAAACGTGCCCAAACTGACTCAGGAGCCCTCTCCCCCAGTGACCCACCCTGTGTGCTCCCCCTGCCTTCCCTCCACCCTGGGCACCTGGCCTCCCTATGAAGCACTTCTCTGAGCCCACGGCTCACCTCCACTTCCACCAGGTGAGAATCCCCACGCCGCCACTGCTGGCTCGCTGTCCTGGGACACCATACGGTTTATTGCCCACATGGGACACTTTTGAAAACTAAAAGGGCACTAAGAACAGTGACACCAATACATCCAGCAGAAGCCAGGACGGTCCTGGGCAAACCAGGATTTGGGTGACTCTACCTTGACCTTCTGAGCCTCAGCTTCCCGTCCATTAAAGGGAGCTAGGATGACACCTTCACCAACAGAGGTGCAGATCCTGGATCGTGGCCGAGGCCCAGTAACGGTGACCCTCACTGACTTGTGGGTCACAGCCTCCTGGTGCCTGCAGCCGTGATCCTGTCTCTCTCTGGCTTCAAGATCCTCAATACTTGCTGTGCCCATGAGAGGAAGCAGGAATTCCCCCCCAGCGGCTGTGCTGGCTTCCCCGCCCGCCTCCTGTCCCACTGCTGTCCTTCCTTGGCCAGTCTGTTCCCTGGAGGGTGACCCCACAGGCCTGCAGCTCCTGCCATCAGAAAGCTTCCCCAGTCCCACCTCAGCCCTTCAACCCTGGGGTGCTGATAGCTTCTACCACTGCCAGGCTCGGGGTGCCACCCAGCCCCTGTCCCTTCATCAGTGTCTCCTCATTTGAACCCTTGGCGATGACTTTTGATTTCTTCTGGGAACCTGGCTAGAGCGCCCAGGAAGAGACCCTCGGAATAGGATGTGGGACCAGGGGGCTCACATAACTGACGAATGCATAGATGACCCTTCACCCGAAAAAAAATGGGATCCAGGGAAACCACCATGGTCAACGGGGGCCACGGTTGGCCAAATTGTCATTGGAGGTGGCAGGAGATGTGTGCTGCACGAAAGCAAGGCTGAGGGTCACTGTGATGACAGTGGGTTCCACACTCTGGGTTGCTTTGCTCCTGGACGTCAGGTGAGCTCAGGTTGGTGGAGGATGCGGCAGGGACCGAGGGAGTCGTCTCTGCTCTGGGTGCAGCCAGCAGCGGGTGCTCCGCTGGCGGAGGATTTTAAGCTGGTTGCTTCACCATCTAAGTCCATCTGCTTTGGTGATCGCTCTGCACCTGCCGTTCTAAATAAGTCGGAGAAGAAGCACTCCTCCCTCAGAGCCGAGCTCCCCTGCCCACCTGGCCACAGCACGAACGCCAGCCGCGGGCTGCAGGGACAGAGGCAGGGCTCTGTGCTCAGAGGTCTGGGGCCGGGGCTCTGGGGCCCAGGCTCCAGGGGCGAGTGGGAGCAGGAAGTTAGGATTATGACCAGCTGCAGAGCAGGATCCAGAGCAGCTATGCGTGGCCTCTGTTATTTTTTTCTCTCTCTTTCATCCTCTGCCCCAGCTACAGCTCACATGAAGGGTACCAGTGGTGCCAGGTGTCGGGCACAGGCAGGGCCATGACCGAGTGACCTCATCCTGCAATGACACAGCGGCTGATGAGACTTGTCCCCCCGGGAGGGGGTGGAGGTTTCTTCATCTGGACAAAGAGCAAGGATGGATGCTGGGTGGTGAAGGGCACACGGGACACTGGCCATTCTGCAGCTGACACCCCCGCCCCGTCTGTCTCCCCAGCACCTCCGCTGACTGCACCTCCCAGATCCCTGGGGGCTACTCCCCCTCCCCAGGTTTAGCCAGTGGGACGAGGGGCAAGAGTCAGGGCGTTTGCGCCCTGCGCCCTCCCCACTTCGGTGACACATCTGCCTCCATCCACAGGCCAGTCGGCCCTGGGGGTGCTGCGGCCCCCCATGGGGTTCCCGGCCGCGAGTCTTCCCTGCGGGATCCCTCACCCCAGCCTTCCCACCACGGCCCTCACTGGGTTGAGCCCTGTTTCCTGCCCGGCCTTGACTGACACTGTACCTCCCGCAGGCCCGCCCCATGTCATCTCCTGAGGCCCCCCGCTGAGGTGATGCCTGCAGGCACACATCTGGCCCTTGTTCCTCACCCGGGCTGCACCCGCCTCCTCTCCGAAGCCCGGGCTGCCTGCCCCTCACCACCCCCAGGCATGAGCTTGGTCTTGCCACACCTGTGCCATGCCTCCCTGTCATGGGGTCACCCTGGACACCTGTGTCTCCATGACCAGGGTGGAGTCTCTAGGTCAGGGTCAAAGTGCAGTGTAGACCACGCATCAAGCTGGATCTGCAGGCTCTGGGAAACCCTCGGTCCTTCCCCACCAGAATTTCTGCTGGAGGAGCCTGGGACCTCTTGCTGAGCAAGATGCCCTGTTACTTTCTACCCGCACCGATATCTGAGGAACACCATCCTGGGGGCCAGTTTTCAGTTACGTCTGTATTTCCAAAGCCGCATGACACGTTGACGTGCACATATTTTCAGCTAAAGTTTTGAATTAGGTGGGAGCAGAGTTCTACACACTGAATGGTAAGGCCCCCACAGTCTCCTTGGTCGTGAAGTTCCAAGGACATGGATAGGACATCAGAGGGGTCCCCTCTTCAGAAAATGGTTGGCTCAAGAGAAAAGACGCCCTTATACTGACATAGGGGAGAATCAGCTCCCTCCCCATTACCCCGCAGTGAGACCCGCTGGCCCACGCCCTCCACACGCAGAATCTGATATGAATGGACAGCCAAGGCTCACCATTCATTTGAGTGAAGCATTTAACATCAAAGGCAGAAACCAAAACCAATAAAGAGACTAAAAAAAAAAGGATCTCAGAAAAGAAATGCATAAAGGAAAAAGGCAGAATGAAATTAAAGAAATATAACTAATACCCTCCGAGAGATAAGAGAAGACTCAGCACCCATGAAACAAAAGCACGATGCTATAAAAAAGGGGAACTTTTCAAAGTTCCTTAGTGAATCACGATGATTGTGCTTTACTTTTTCGAGGCAAATAAAAAGTAAAGCGGGAGCCCCCATGAGGCCCCCACGAGCCACGCCTACTGATGCTACAAGACAGATGAGTGGCCAGGCTAATCCTGAGCAGTTTGGCGTCTTCTTTTCCTTCTCTTTTTGACGCTGCTCTTAGTCTCCTTTGGAAAACTGAATGAAAAATCTACCACATACACTTTGTCCTCAACAGCAACTCAGTCCTGTCGGTGGTCTTGGGGTGGCCTAAGTAGGGAGGGAAAAAATGGGGGAAAGGAGGACTTGATAGACAATGTATTCAAGTTTGGCTTCAGAAAGCATTTTGAAATTGTCAATCAAGGTCTTGTCAAGGATCCATGAGCTGGAAATCTGAGCGTGGGGTGGATTCTAAACCAGGATTTACCACTTACTAAGCAGGTTACCTTGGAGCTAGGGAGGGAGCATCATGGAACCTCTCCAAGACTTGGTGTCTAATCCCTAAAACAGAGATGTTATGGTCCTCGCCCACCGCCTGGCGATGTTGGAAGGCGGCAATGACGTAACAGACACGTGGGCGGAACCCTCAGCTCTACCCACGCTCCAGCCCGGGAGGCTGTCAAGCTTAATGACTTGCACCTGGGCCTCCAGTCACCCGGCCTCCACCTGTCTCTTCCTTTCCCATCACCTTCACTTCCTGACTCCATCCTCCCCTCTGCCTCAGTTGCCAGGAAGAGGTAGTTACACTTTCTTCCTTCCAAAGGCAGTGGAAAACTTTAAAGTCCCATCATTTTAAATTATTGAAGATGCTTATGGCTGAAGTGGAAGTTCAAGCCTGTCAGGAAATTTCACCTTCAAAGTCCTTGAGCTGGTTCAAAAATCCCTCACATGCAAAGTTTCCTTGATGGGGTTTCCAAGCCCCTCTGAGCCTGTCTGAAGTGAAATGGTCCACACTGGGGCCCTTCTGGGGGGATATGACAGAGCCCTAGAAACTGTCGGCATCCTCAGTTTGAACCAAGAAAATCACACACCCTGGTCTGAAACATATGCGTGCTTTCTGAGGAGTCATTCTTAATGCTGACCTCACCAGTTAATATTGGAAAGTCAAGAATCCAGAGGTTTTCTGCAAGAGTGAAGAGCAGGTAGGGTGGCCTCCTGGAGAGGCTCATGCTTACCCTAGAGTGGCTGGCGGGCACACCGTGGCCTTTCCGGGGCTCTGGGCCTCTGCCCTTCAGGCTCTGACAGCCAGAAATCCAGCCAACACCAGAGGAACTGCACCTGGAGAAGGTTGCCCAGAAATCCCATGACTCTTGGACAACAGCAAAATATTTGCCTCTACAGAGGTTGAAATGGAGTCATGATTAGTTTCCAAAATTTCTTTACAAAAGGAAAGTTAAATTTTTCATGTAAAAAAAAAATCATATCAACTGAATGCAGGTTGGTGGTTGCCAGGGGCTGCAGGGCGGGGAGAGGGGAGAAACTGTTTAATAGGTAATGGGTTTTACTTTGGAAAGATGGAAATGTCTTGGAACTAGACAGAGGTGGTAGGTACACAACACTGTAAAAACACTCAATGCCTATAAGTTGCTCACTTTAAAAATGGTTAATTTTATGTTGTGCAAATTTCACCTCAGTAGACTATTTTAAAAATTATTTCAAAGTTCTCTCCCCTGTCTTGCAAGGCTCATCAACTCTGGGTGAGGGTGGTAGGAACGTCTTGTGATCCAGCAAGCAGAGCTCGAATCTGGCATCTTCCAGACTGGGGTCCCTTTCCCAGCTCTGCTCTGAGGTCGCTGGATGACCCGGGCAGGTCTACCAATGCTGCTCAGTCTGATGAGGCCAGAGAAAGTTTTTTAATTACACATAAATTTTTCTGGTTAATAAAATCATATATTGTAAATATGTTATACATATATTAAAGAAAATTAAAATCATCCGTAATTTCACTACTTAGAGATGACATTTTATATTTTGAGGTAAAGCCTTCTAACCCTTTCATGTTTTATACACTTTTTTAAGGTGCTTTTGGAACTCCATACTTTTTTCACAAATCCCTTGTTTTTTGGACTCTTGTGTGCGATGTCGTGCAGAAGCTTCTGGATGTCTCTTTCCTTCGCTCTTAAGATGTGCGTCCCCAGATGGGAGTGGGGAATTGGAAAGATCCTCGAGTTGCCTGCCATTGAGATTTGCTCTTTCAAATCTCTACTTTTTTCCGTTCCTTCCCTTGTCTTCACAGTTTTGATTGAAACAATACCAGTGTTCCATCTCTTCTGAGGCATCTGTTTATTTTCTCTCCTTTGACGTTCAGAAAAGTTAACGTATGACTCATTTGTATGTGGTGTGTGTGCGTGTGTATATGTGACTCATTTATATGTGTGTGGGGTGTGTGTGTGTGTGTGTGTGTGTGTGTGTGTGTGTGAAGCAAAGGAGAATAAAAAGGAAGTGAAGCCTGGGATAATTATTTGAACTTGGTTCTCCTGCAAATATTTCAGTAAGAAATAAATCTTGTTTCCCTTGACCGGAATTTGCATGTTTTCTAAGAGCCAAGACTGTGAATCTGGTCAGAGCATCTTCCAGAGAAATTCGCAGCTCCTGGCAGCTGTGGAGTCCACCCTGAGGGCTCCCGGGCCTTCAGGACCTGACCCGGACCCAGGCCCCCTCACACATGCGTGCAGAGTGGGTCAGCCCTGCCAGCCCGTGCAGAGGGACACTCCCCAGGCCCATTTCTCCCGTGGGGCCTGTTTCCTCTCTTCAAGCCCCTCCCTCCAACTCGCTGGTGCCTCATGGCTCACCCCTGCCTGACCCGAGTGAGGCCGTTCATTGTCCACTGTCACCAAGACGCAGCTGATGGGGTCAGTCCCACCCAGTGAGTGACTAAGCCCCCCTTGCAGGTCCACTTCTCTCTGACGCTGGACAACAGAATGACTAAAACAAATCGATCTCCAACAGCGGAGCCTAAGGGTCCAGTGAGAGGTGCTGGGCTGGCCATCCTGGGGTGGGGCCAGCGTGGAAACTGCTCGTTCTCCACATAAGATGAGGGAGGGGCTGCTAAGCAGACGCCGTAGGAAACCCTCACCAGGAAGGGAGTCCTCTTCAAAGAGACCTAGAAGCTCCATTTGCTGAGCTGACGTGGACTGTCCCGTACTTGCCCCGGGTGTCTTCATCTGTGGCTCCGCATCACCTTCGAGTTTCCTGAAAAGTCTCAACGAGCAAATAAGCATCTTCACTGTTTTCTGAGAGTTTCCCCCAAATCCCGGTGTTGTTTTTCCTTCTGCTTGGAATAAAACCTCTGCTCTGAAAGGCAGGGCTCATCTGACTTGCTGCACTTCCCCCGCTTCCCTCATGGTGGCGCTCCACCTGAGCGGGATCCCACCGTGCACCTGAGAGGGTTCTGCTCAGACAGACCCACAAGGAACAGGAGCAGATGGCAACGAGGTCCCGCCTGGTATCAGCAGGGCTTTAGTAAAGTTCTGTTGCAGCAGGTGGCTCAGATGGAGGCTTCAAAAGAGGGGCTGCCTATCCTGCTAAACCCAAGTCTAAGCCTTGGTCTTCAACCGTCCCCTGCACAGGACGAGGTCATCTGGGTGACACCTGCATGCCCATCACAAGGCAGCAACCCTCTCCGGGAGGAGAGTAATCATGTCTGGAACCCAGGATACTCTTCAGGGTGCCTCTCAGCACCTCCATGCCCAACAGGAAAGGTCAATGTAAAATTACAGCAACCAAAGAAAAGAAAACATAATCAAGGATTCAGACACTTCCTGAATGAAAGTTTGGGTCACTCCACTAGCTAAGGAACGCCCACCAGCTGAGGTCCTAGCTACGCGTGGGGAAACTCTGAATGGGTCATTGGAGAAGGAAGCTATAGATATCAACTCACGACCAATTACAGAAATGAGGACTCTAGTGGTTTTGCATATTTTCTGTTTGCATGTTGTGTGTGCGCCTTATTTAGAGGTGCTGACCATTTCCTTTTTCTCTCTTCTTGTTACCACTATTATTTTACAGACAAGCTGCCACAGGTTAATTTTACAATTTGGTCTTTAAGGAACATAACATCCGTTGGGACTGTGCCACATTCTTTCTAAGAAGGTCTTAAGGGAGAATGTACTTTCTCTCCAACTTTTTTCTTCCTCTGTTGCTCTGCCTCAGCCCAAGGTAGTGCTTGCTCCCCATACCTGCTGTATTTTTTGCAGAATCCTCTTTACCCCTTTGTAGTTAACCTCTCTTAGTAGTTAGAATTCTTTATATTAAATGTTCCCTGATCAAATTACTGGTGTGTTTCTGTCTCCTGATTGGACCCTTAATTACACAAATGGTATTACATGAATGTCTTAGCTTAAAGTGAAACTTGAAAAAAAATACAAAACTCCCCAAATCCAAAAATATATACCAAAAAATAGAAAGAGGATGAATAAAATAGACTTCATGGGGAAAAACAATTTATAGAGAGAATCTGGTTTAACATTAATAATGTTAAATGAGTAAAAATTGGGTTAACTCATCCATAAAAGGGAAAGATTTTGAGCTTGAACAATAAAGCAAAATCCAACACTGTGTATACAAGAGACACATCTGAACCAAAGAAATTCAGAAAAAGTAAAAGTAAGAATGTGGACAAAGATGTACCAAAGGCCAAAAGAAAATAGGGATAGTAATCTTGGTAGCTGACAAGATAGAATTCACACAAAACAAGATCAAAAGTGACAATGTAGCATAACTTATAAAACTAAAGTCTACAATTTGCAGTGAAGATATACAGGCATACCTCGTTTTATTGTGCTTCATTTTTATTGCATTTCATAGACATTGGGTTTTTTACAAATTGAAGGTTTGTGGCAACCATGTGTTGAACAAGTCTATTGGTGCCATTTTTCCAACAGCATTTGCTCACTTCGTGTCTCTGTATCACATTTTGGTAATTCTTGGCAAACTTTTTCCCTATTACTATATTTGTTATGATTATATGTGATCTTTGTTGCTACAATGACTTGCTGAAGGCTCAGATAATGGTTAATATTTTTAGCAATAAAATATTTTTAAATTAAGGTATGTACTTTTTTTTAGACATAATGCTATTGTACACTTAATAGACTACAGTATCATGTAAGCATAACTTTTATAGGCACTGAGAAACCAAAAAAATTTGTGCAACTCACTTTATTGTGATATTTGCTTTATTGCAGTGGTCTGGAACCAAACCTGCAATATCTCCAAAGTATGCCTGTACACACCAACTTAAGTACAAACTTAATGAGATGTAAGAAGAGATAAACTGAAATACATTTACAGAAGAATTTAATGCACATCTCTCAACAAAAGATAGGCCAAGGAGAAAAAAAGTACAGATATAGATGACCTAAACAACAAAACCAAAAAACAATAAGTAGATTTTATACACATATAGAACCTTGAACTCCAATATTGCAGAATATACATTGCTTTCAAGTGTACATAGAATGTTACAAACAAAAACCTCAATACACTTTAGGACCTGCATGGAAGGGGAGAGACAATACGTCCAAAGGGGGGGCCTCTGGAGTGTGGAGTTCCAGAGTTTGGAGATACATCAGAAATACATCTACACGTGGAACTGCTCCTATAGAACACCCACTGATTGCTGGCAGAAGACCTCGGACCTCCCAAAAGGAACAGACGCCCTCAGGCGACCTACACGAAGAGGCGGGGCCAAATCCAAAGCTGAACCCCGGGAGCTGTGCGAACAAAGAAGAGAAAGGGAAATTTCTCCCAGCAGCCTCAGAAGCAGTGGATTAAAGCTCCACAATCAACTTGATGTACCCTGCATCTGTGGAATACCTGAATAGACAACAAATCATCCCAAATTGAGGAGGTGGACTTTGGGAGCAAGATATATTATTTTTTCCCCTTTTCCTCTTTTTGTGAGTGTGTATGTATATGCTTCTGTGTGAGATTTTGTCTGTATAGCTTTGCTTTCACCATTTGTCCTAGGGTTCTGACCATCTGGGGTTTTTTTCTCTTTTTTTTTTCTTTTTAAAATTTTTTTCTTAATAATTATTTTTTATTTTTTATTATAATACCTTAATTTTATTTTATCTTACTTTATTTTATTTTAACCTCTTTCTTTCTTTCTTTCTAATTTTTCTCCCTTTTATTCTGAGCCATGTGGAGGACAGGCTCTTGGCGCTCCAGCCAGGTGTCAGGGCTGTGCCACTGAGGTTGGAGAGCCAACTTCAGGACACTGGTCCACAAGAGACCTCCCAGCTCCATGTGATATCAAACGGCGAAAATCTCCCAGAGATCTCCATCTCAACACCAAGACCCAGCTTCACTCAATGACCAACAAGCTCCAGTGCTGCACACCCTATGCCAAACAACTAGCAAGACAGGAGCACAACCCCACCCATTAGCAGAGAGGCTGCCTAAAATCATAATAAGGCCACAGACACCCCAAAACACACCACCAGATGTGGACCTGCCCACCAGAAAGACAAGATCCAGCCTCATCCACAAGAACACAGGCACTAGTCCCCTCCACCAGGAAACCTACACAACCCACTGAACCAACCTTAGCCACTGGGGACAGACACCAAAAACAACGGGAACTACGAACCTGCAGTCTGCAAAAAGGAGACCCCAAAAACAGTAAGATAAGCAAAATGAAAGGACAGAAAAACATGCAGCAGATGAAGGAGCAAGGTAAAAACCCACCAGACCTAACAAATGAAGAGGAAATAGGCAGTCTACCTGAAAAAGAATTCAGAATAATGATAGTAAAGACGATCAAAAATCTTGGAAATAGAATAGAGAAAATGCAAGAAACATTTAACAAGGACCTAGAAGAACTAAAGAGGAAACAAGCAACGATGAACAACACAATAAATGAAAT
>NC_041215.1:136565826-136566487 GCF_002837175.3 Physeter macrocephalus | reverse complement strand
AGCAACACAATCATAGTAGGGGACTTTAACACCCCACTTTCACCAACGGACAGACCATCCAAAATGAAAATAAATAAGGAAACACAAGCTTTAAAAGATACATTAAACAAGATGGACTTAATTGATATTTATGACATTCCATCCAAAAACAGCAGAATATACATTTTTCTCAACTGCTCATGGAACATTCTCCAGGAAAGATCATATCTTGGGTCACAAATCTAGCCTTGGTAAATTTAAGAAAATTGAAATCGTATCAAGTATCTTTTCTGACCACAATGCTATGAGACTAGCTATCAATAACAGGAAAAGATCTGTAAAAAATACAAACAGATGGAGGCTAAACAATCACTACTTAATAACGAAGTGATCACTGAAGAAATCAAAGAGGAAATCAAAAAATACCTAGAAACAAATGACAATGGCGACACGATGACCCAAAACCTATGGAATGCAGCAAAAGTAGTTCTAAGAGGGAAGTTTATAGCAATACAGTCCTACCTTAAGAAACAGGAAACATCTCAAATAAACAACCTAACCTTGCACCTAAAGCAATTAGAGAAAGAAGAACAAAAAAAACCCAAAGTTAGCAGAAGGAAAGAAATCATAAAGATCAGATCAGAAATAAATGAAAAAGAAATGAAGGAAACGATAGCAAAGA
>NC_041215.1:136548701-136563255 GCF_002837175.3 Physeter macrocephalus | reverse complement strand
GGACCCGGAGTCTGTCATACAGAGTGAAGTAAGTCAGAAAGAGAAAAAGAAATACCATATGCTAACACACATATATGGAATCTAAGACAAAAAAAATGTCATGAAGAGCCAAGGGGTAGGACGGGAATAAAACAGAGACCTACTAGAGCATGGACTTGAGCATATGGGGAGGGGGAAGGGTAAGCTGTGACAAAGTGAGAGAGTGGCATGGACATATATACACTACCAAACGTAAGGTGGATAGCTAGTGGGAAGCAGCCTCATGTCACAGGGAGATCAGCTGGGTGGTTTGTGACCACCTAGAGGGGTGGGATAGGGAGGGTGGGTGGGAGGGAGATGCAAGAGGGAAGAGATGTGGGAACATATGTATATGTATAACTGATTCACTTTGTTGTAAAGCAGAAACTAATACACCATTGTAAAGCAATTATACTCCAATAAAGATGTTAAAAAAATTTTTTAAATAAAAAGGCCCCTCTATCTAGAAAAAAATTTAAATGCTATTTAAAACTCCTGTATCAAATAGAAAACATAGCTCATACTGCAGGTTTTCTGGAGAATAATAATGAAAACCTGACATATCTGAATCTATGGTATATAGGTAAAACAATTATCAAAGGAAAATTTATAGTATTAAATACATATGTGTGTGTGTATATATATATAGATAGATAGATATCTCAATAGATATATATATATCTATATATAGATATATTCCCATAGAACAAACAGAAGTAGAGTGTTCCCCTCAAAAACTACTGTAAAAAGATGGTTTCACAGGGAAATTCTATCAAACCTTTAAAGACTAGATAATCCCACTGCTAAATAAATTATTCTACATCCTCAAAAGTGAAGAAACCTCCCAAAGTCTTTCTATTAATCAAGCATAGCATTAATTCCCAAACATGATATAGAATACTAGAAAACAAAGAGCAAACTATAGACCAAGCTCATTTGTGAATATCAATGCAAGTGTCCTAAATACGTTTGCAAACAGAAACCTAAGCTCAATCTTTAAACCTAAATCTGTCTTAAATTTAAACTGGAAATAATAGAATAAACTCATGATTCATTTTATCCTTTTAAAAAAACTTTTAATTACTAGCTCTGGGACTTCACTGGTGGCACTGTGGCTGGGAATCCACCTGCCAATGCAGGAGACACAGGTTCGAGCCCTGGTCTGGGAAGATCCTACATGCCACCGAGCAACTAAGCCCATGAGCCACAACTACTGAGCCTGTGCACCACAACTACTGAAGCCCATGCGCCTAGACCCCATGCTCCCCAACAAGAGAAGCCACCGCAATGCGAAGCCTGCGCACCGCAACAAAGAGTAGCCCCCGCTCACCACAACTAGAGAAAGCCTTCGTGCAGTAACAAAGACCAAGTGCAGCCTTAAATAAATAAATAAATAAAACATTAAAAATTACTAGCTCTGTCTGTTGAAAGTCCCTAGACCCAAAGATTGTCCAGGGGCCCTGAGTACTCCAAGGGTGCATTGATCTCTAAATACTATTCCTACTAAAAGAAACCAGGGTTACTCAGAAAAATGGCTGATTCCACATCTGGAGCCAGGAAATTTATAGGATGAGCCTAGAACATCTTCTAATAGCCAGAAGCAAGGAAGCTATCTAGAGCCGTGGAGTGGGGTCCAAAGCAGTCAGGAGAGCCTCTCATCATGCAAAGATGAAACAGAGAATCAATAAAGGGAAAGCTGCAGTGATTTGAACCCACCAAGAATATTTGCACTTATGAGTTTATAATACTTTTAAAAACAATCATTGGGAGTTAGGGTTTTTTTGAGCACAAGCCACCTGTTCTCCTTGCTTGGCTCTGTAATAAACCTTTCTCTGCTACAAAAAATTTTAAAATAAATAAATTTAAAATTTTTAAAACACTCATTGGTCAGCTTGGCAGGATGCTAGGAAATCAAGGCATTACTTTGCAAACTGAAAAAAGAGAAAGAATCAAGCGTCTGTCCTGCTTTTCCTACACAAACTCTCCCTCAGAGTAACTGGAGGGAAGTTTCTCTTTCTGGAGATACTTCAACTAATTAAGTAAAGGAATGATAGAATAGGATCATTTTACAATGAAATAACAGATTCAGCAGTGATCACCCACGCCTGCTACCATCATAGACAGGCAAGCAAATAGTACGGGCCTGTAATGGAAAAATACACACCCATCTGCAAAGGATTCCTGTCGAAAGGTCACATGTGAAACCCAATAGCTGGTCTGTATCTTTCAGTGCTACGCATATCGGTTATTGGTCATTGACCATACTGGACACAGGGAGAAGGGCAATATTTTATTTTCCTTCTTCTTCTTTACTTTCTGGTCCAGAGAGAGTTTAGGGTACTGTAGGATCCTGGATGTGGTGTGGCCACAGTTGAAAGAAATAAGTTGCATGGTTGGATTTCAAAGTGCAATAACCCGGGAGACAGGGATTCCTTTTAAGCCTTTTACAGATGAAGAAAATGACTTCCCTAAAGGCTATAGCTAGTTAGCTGCAGACCCAGGATTCAAAACTAAAACTTTTTTTAATTCCAATATTGGAGCTTGCCCCAAACCTTAAGTTTCCTCAATAAGGAGACTTGCTTAGGATTTCTGAGCTCACCATAAATGTCATAGTCTCATGTGTTCTTTTCTTTGTAAGGGGAATAATCATGAAATCAGAAAGAATGTATCTTCAAAAAATGTTTGTGAATTTGGCATTTTATTTATAGATTTTCTTAATCCCATCTCTAACGCATAAGCCGTGTTTGTCTTGCAAAGCTTGGCTTCATAGAAAAAACAAACAAAACAAAATCTTTGAAACATGTGTGTTGTCGTTAAAAACAAACAGCAATCATTGTTGCTATAGTCATGGAAATTCTGAATGTTTTCACCAATGCATAATTCCATCGCATCTGAATACACTTTATTTCAAAGTTTCTCCCAAAGTTGTCTTCTACTGATTGATATCTTCAACATGTCCATTTGTTTGATTTTTAGCAATTGGCTCTCAGTATTATATAAAAATGGGAGGAGGAGGATTTGAGGTGAATTTATGAATTCTCTGAGCTGTTCCATGTGTCCTTGCTTTCTGATAATTTTTTCAAGTGGTATACGTGTTGATAAACTGTTTACTTTTATTCTTGATACTTAGCATGACGTGACCTACCAGAAACAGGACGGTCATGAAAAACAAGGCATGCTTCTCAGCTCTCCAGAAATGTCCATCTTCATGGTGTTTCATCAGAATGGCATAATCTGAAAGGCAGTTTGATGGGGTTGGTCCTAGGAGTCCACCGTGCCCTTCCTCTGCATCCCATTCCAGTAAGAGTTCTAAGGATGGACTTGACTGTCAGTCATAAGCACCAAAGTTGACCAGTTCAGTAAGAAAACCAAAAGCATTCTGTTCCTTCCTTAGACTCACTGCCATGAGCTGACCACAAAAGCGTGGAAGTCAGCCCAGACTTTACTATACCAGAAATCACAATGCACGGGGACATGTATGTGATGGCTTGTTCTGGATTGATAGAATCTTCTGGAAAAGTGGAGCTACCCAGAAAACTCTTCTTTTCAACTTTCTCATTTAAAATATTTTAGTTCGGGGCTTCCCTGGTGGCGCAGTGGTTGAGAGTCTGCCTGCTGATGCAGGGGACACGGGTTCGTTCCCCGGTCCAGGAAGATCCCACATGCCGCAGAGCGGCTGGGCCCGTGAGCCATGGCAGCTGGGCCTGCCCATCCGGAGCCTGTGCTCCGCAAAGGGAGAGGCCACAACAGTGAGAGGCCCGCGTACTGCAAAAAAAAAAAAAAAAAAAAATATATATATATATATATATATTTTAGTTCACTTCTCTGCCTTAATTTGTACAAGAAGGAAAGGCCACTGAGACTTTATGTGATAATCACATATCATGAGTGAGCCCATGGGAATAGGGAAGTGGACATTCCCTGGCACCAAGCAGGCAGCTGCAGAAAGAGCAGATACCGGGCTGAATGCACTGGAGTTTCTTTTAAATGAATCCTCAAGATAAGTTCTATTCCTAGTGCTTTTCCTCTTTCTCCTGAAAACTAAAATGTACTAAATTTTTTTCCACCTCTTTGAAGGCTTCCAACATTGGAATTCAAATAGTTTCAAGATCTCTTGCCTACCGCAAAAAAAAAAAAAAAAAAAAAAAAAAAAAAATATATATATATATATATATATATATATATATATATATATTTTAGTTCACTTCTCTGCCTTAATTTGTACAAGAAGGAAAGGCCACTGAGACTTTATGTGATAATCACATATCATGAGTGAGCCCATGGGAATAGGGAAGTGGACATTCCCTGGCACCAAGCAGGCAGCTGCAGAAAGAGCAGATACCGGGCTGAATGCACTGGAGTTTCTTTTAAATGAATCCTCAAGATAAGTTCTATTCCTAGTGCTTTTCCTCTTTCTCCTGAAAACTAAAATGTACTAAATTTTTTTCCACCTCTTTGAAGGCTTCCAACATTGGAATTCAAATAGTTTCAAGATCTCTTGCCTATAGACTGAATTCTAAATGTTGGATAAGTTGAATCTTTCTACAAACATCAGCTTCAAGGTGGAGATGGACCAGGAAATTCCATTTCAACAAGCACTGAAACGTTGGGAAAAGTTCATATTCAGAACCCAAGCTGTCAAGAGCTGTCTGGGGTAAATCTTCCGATGATGAAAAGACGCTTTGTTTTTCTTCTCAATAACATCTAACAGCTGAGGGCATCTCATTCAGACTCCCCAGAAAATTGAAGAAAATTCACCTTTCAGGGAGATCAAGCAGAGAAAATTTGAGTCTCAAAGGGGAGATTTGCTAAAGGTCTCGGGCAAGGACAACCAGGTAGCTCAAACGCAATTCTGAATTGTTCCAAAGTTCAGCATTTCCCTAAAAAGAGGCTGAGGAAACTGTCCTGCCTATGCGGACGGACATGTCATTTTCCCTGCTCCAGCCACCTGGCGATGGTCTCCCCAGGCCTCTCCTCCTTGCTTGTAAAGAGAGTGTTTTGGTGACGCTGTCCTGGAGTTGGAGCCCATTGAGCTATGTGTGACTGAGGCCCAAGGCGGTGAAATACCTTCCTCAGGTGTGAGAAACTGCGTCTACACCTGGATAGCCATGAACCTGTCGGCTGCACTACTTGGATGCAGGTAGTGATGAACCTGCATCTCATGATGGGCGTCGTCCCCTTGGTCTCTTGACAGCAAACCCCATTTCTCAAATGCATGCATTTCGAGCCAAAGGGAAGACAGCATGTGGAATAGTTGCTCTGGCCCTTCCCTTGCATCTGCCAGACAGTCCTGTCCCACAGGCAAAAGTGAGTCCTATAAAGTCTCACCGGGCTGAGTTAGAAACTCCTGAGAAACTGTCCTTTGCTCAACTGAGTGATGTATCGTGTGCCTACAGCACACGAGCTACTCCAGAAGAAGGTGCCATCATCCCCAGCTCCACTTGGAGGCTCAGCTCCCTGGGGACATGGGACATTCCGTCACCTGATGTCTCACAGGGGCTCCACGTCCTTGGGAAGTCAGCCCTCTGAGGGCGGAAAACTTCCAAAGGCACCGACACAGGGAGTACCAGCTGCAGACAATTTAGCCCATCAATCAAGCGCGGGCCTGGATCACATTCACTTACATCCAGACGCGACTGTTACATGTCCAAATGACAGCTGTCAGGACAAAAGAAAAGGCACAGGGGACAGGTTCCTGAAGCCCTTGAAAGTCGGGGTGACACCTTTGTGCCATGTGCACGGGATGCCCAGTGGATGGGTACTTTCACCCGTGCCACATGGCTCCACCAGAAAGCAGCACGTAGGTCCATGGCACAGAGCTCCCAGCCGTGGATTCAGATCAGCCCTGGATTTGCCACGTCCCACCTCTGAGGCCCTGGGAGGGTCACTGCTCTGAGCCCCCAGCTTCTCATCTCCCAGGGAAATGCCAGTTGCACCCCAAAAGATCAGTTTTGGGAATTTCCTTGGTGGCACAGTGGTTAAGAACCCGCCTGCCAGTGCAGGGGACACGGGTTCAAGCCTTGGTCCGGGAGGATCCCACGTGCCGCGGAGCAACTAAGCCCATGCGCCACAACTACTGAGCCTGTGCCCTAGAGCCCACATGCCACAACTACTGAGCCCACATGCTGCAACTACTGAAGCCCTCCCACCTAGAGCCCATGCTCCGCAACAAAAGAAGCCACCACGATGAGAAGCCCGCGCACTGCAACACAGAGCAGCCCCCGCTCGCCACAACTAGAGAGCGCCCGCGTGCAGCAACGAAGACCCAACACAGCCAAAAAATTGAAAAAAGAAAAAAGAAAAAAAAGAAAATTTAATTAAAAAAAAAAAAAGGTCATCTTTGGTTTCTTCTCTTTTTTTTTTTGGCCACGCCACGCAACATGTGGGATCTTAATTCCCCCCCCGACCGGGGATCCATCCCATACCCCCTGTACTGGAAGGGCAGAGTCTTAACCACTGGACCGCCAGGGAAGTGCCTTCACTTCTTTTTTCTTTTTATATTCATCAACTCCCAACGTTTAGGAGCTTGACAGAAGACCAAACGTCAACCGTGAAGGCTTTGTCTTTCTTAGAATGCTGGTAAAGCAGGGCCAGGCCCACCCAGAATAACCCTCAGGCATTGCTGGGCCACCAGGTCAAAGCCCCAACAGAAGATGCAATTCCATGGGTCACAACACCGACACACCCAGGACCCCCGTGGTCAGAAGCTTCGAGGGGAAGGTGGAGTTCTGAAACCCAGACCTTCCCAGGGTAGGTGTGTTCGTGCATATGAATAATTTGCATATGAAAATAAAAGCGCCCCGCTGCCCCCCACACACATACCCATCTCATAAGTAATCATCCCCAGGAGACCACTGTGTCCTGGAAAGAGGCCCCTTAGGGAAGCTGCTCCTTACCTATGTGCTCGTGCAAACAGCAGGGGCCCAGAGGCACAGCGGCCCACGGCTGGGGCACATTTTTCCAGTCCATCCTCAACTGGACTTCAGCTTGACACAGTGTGTGTCGGGATATACTTTCCTCCTGCCCCAGCGGACACGACTGTACCTGGGCTCTTGCTGGCAGGGCTGGGGTCACCCATCTGCAGACGCCCATCCTCACCCCCGGCAGGAGATGCCCCACGGCCCTGGGCCCTCCCTGGTATGAAGGCCGTTCCGCTGGCCAGCCTCCCTGCTCGCCCGCTGGCGAGTGTCCACTCTGGCTCCGGGCCGCTCCACCTTCTTGCCTGAGACCCTCACTTCGATGCCCCATGACGTTCCTGCCATCCCTGCTCCCGGCCCCCAACCTGTCCACACCCTGGCGGCTCTGACACGCAGCTGATCTGAAAGCCCATCCTGGTCCCCACTTCTGCTGGACACAGTTACCAGGCCTCTGGGTAAGGGCGCCGTTAGAATTGTCAATCTTTTGCTGCAGTTGCCATCCTTTATCTACAAACTGGCAGAAGCTTAGGTAACATCCTTTTATCTCTGAACAGCATGAGCCAACCTGACAGTGAACCTGGGGGCAGGAGAGGGGCTCTTCTGCACAGGCACGGCCCCCATAGTAGGGGAGAGGCCACCATGGCAGAGACCATGGTGTCCATTTTATCAGTGTTGTTTCTCGAGTGACAAAATGCCACAACCTTAGAGGCTTTAAACGGCACGTCCTTACCACCTCACAGTTCCTTTGGATTAGGAGTCCGGGCACAGCTTAACTGGGTTCTCTGTTTCAGGATCTGACCAAACTGTAATCCCAGACTGAGGAAAGATCCTCTTCCAGGCTCCCGACCGTGTAGGCAGGATTCCTCTCCTGGGGTGCAGGGCTGAGGTCCATTTTCTTGCTGGTCACCAGGCAGGGTCCCCCCAGTGCCTGGAGGCTGACCCGCCACACGGCCGTGTCCCTGGACCATCTCACGGCGTGGCAGCCTCCTCCTTCGAGGCTGGTCTGCTGTGATAGCTTCACACAGTGTGACAGAGGGAGGTGCCATCGTCTGTAGTTTAGAGGCAAGCTGCAGGGGGTCCCCACACCCAAGAGGGGCTGCCAGGAGGCAAGGGGCCACAGTCACCACCACACTGTCCTCCCTGAATCCAGTGTTCTTGGCAGCTTCACTGGTGTCGGGTCTGTTTCCTTGTTTGGGGTGTTTCGGAATGAACGCTGCCCCAGACCACGGGATTGTAACATTAAAGCTGGAGGGACCTGGGGTTGGCAGGGTCCAGCCCCCTAATTTAGACCCGGGCACTGAAGCTCCAGAGAGTAAAAGCTCCCGCAAGACTGGTAGATCCCCCTGGAGTCTAGGCTGCGATGAAATCCAGGACACTTTTTCTACTGTGCCCACAAGGATGCCGTGCCTTTGCCGTCTCTAAGTGTCATTTGCCTCTGGCCACCCGAGACAAGCTGACAGTAGCCAGCATTTCAAATTAGCAACACACTTGGTCCTTCCCTTTTGCCGCAGAAGATGGCTAGCCTTGAGGTCCTGGTACTTGGCTTCCAGAAAGAGCTAAACAGTTACAGACCTTCTCAGGGACTGTATTGGTGTCACCCCTTCTCTGGTTTTGTCCACATGGGTAGTAACCAGCACGGGGTCCTCAGACGGAGCTCCCGGGGGAGTCGATTTACAAGGGAGCAATGCAAGATGGGGAAGTTTTTTAAAGGAAATAGCAATCTCCTTTGGGATCCTATAATAATTTAACCATTCTTCTGAGACGTCTGAGGTTTGTCTGAAGGAGGGGGAAAGTTGCTAACACATGAAGAATGTGAGCAATAAAATGGGGTCCGGAATGCCACGCTCGGCCTCCGTGGGGAGCAGACGTCTGCAGCTCGGAGGCCTTTCCAGGTGTCCCCAACTTGGGGTCTGCTGTGTGCGCTGCTCACAGGACAGCAGCCACACCTGAGGGCCCCAAGCAAAATAAGGACAAATACAAACGTGCAGCAATAAGCAAGGGATGGCAGCTCAGAATGGAGATGTTATCTGTGCAAAATGGCAGCAGGGACTCCATACACAAGGCCGGAGAGTTCTGTGAGCAGACAGCCTGACCCCCCGCCCCCATTCAAGCCGGCCAGGGTCGCACAGCGATCCCTTTCTACTTCCTTCTGGTCTTTTCAGAAAAACAGGTTGAGAAGCCCAAGGAAGCAGATGGAAAACAGAAACTCCGCCTTTGGATGGGGAATGCAAAAAAATCTTTGTAGATACCTAGCTCAAGCACCCAAATTAGGTGCGTTTCAACTAAAGTAAACCCTGGCCATTCCACTCCCCATCACACAACACAAGAACCTCATAAAGAACCTTCTGGCAACTTCTAACCCATGTTCAGTGCTCCCCTCCACCTCCTGGGACATCTGTTTGTGAAAGCAGATTGCATTCAGCTGATGTATTCACCAGATGAGTGGGACGTGCCCCTCGGCTTAAAATTGTTGAGTGTGTGCTTTTGGGGTCGGGGGGGAGGGTGGTGAGACACAGATGTCAAGCAAACTTTTTTAGCACACAGAACCTCTGACGCACGAGTGTCCGCTGATGTTAATTCGGGCCGGCATCTCTCTCCATGACTCACCGGTGGGTGGACGGGAGAGCCGCCTGCTGACCTCTGGAGCCTTTTGGGCCCTTCAGAGTGTGAAATTTCAATTTCTACATCAGAGTTTTGCAGGTCAGGCCCAAAAAAACGGTTCATGTGAGAGCAACATTGATGCTTGCCAGGCCGGCGTTCTGGCTATGGAGAGCAGGAGAGAAGAAAGGGAATTATTTCTGCCAGGCACACATCAAGTTTGCAACTGTGCTTAGTAAACACAGCAGCCTCCCAGCTCCCCACTTCAGGAAGGACCCAGCTCCCCAAACCCGTATGAGGTCGCCGGGCTGCATCCACATGCTGGGGTTTCACCCAACTCCAGCCCATGGGCTCCCGTTCTACCCTGTCTGCACTCAGACATGAGAGGGGCCCCGGCTCAAAGGCAGAGCAGAACCCACAAAAGCTGTGTGGTCCTTCCCGGCCCGCACAGAGGCAGGGGTGTGCTGGAGGGCTCACCCGGGTCCCAGCCCCTCAGGCCCCCACAAGCCACATCTCCCCGCAGGTCACATCCACTAATTTCCAAGGGCCCCTTCCTGCTCGGAAGTCCGTGGTGCAAACTCTGATGGCCTCGGGGTCCTCTGTGTGTCCCAGAAAGTGGAGTCTGGGGCCTCCCTGCCTCCCAAAGGCTCCCAGTCTTCTCTCTGCTGGGAGGGAGGACCCAGGCATGATGTGTCTAACCCTGAGGGAGCACTTTGTAAACCAGCCCGTGAGGTCCTCGCTGGAGGAGTCCAGGCATTGGGAACTGCAGGTGTCGGAAACTAAGGTGTGACAGTGGCAGTGGAGCAAAGGGACTTGCCTGCAGAATACAGAGGAAGTAAATTCACCAGGACTCGGCGGCTAACTGGACAGAGCGAATGAGGAAGGAGAAAGACCCAGGGTCACTCTAGATGTGGGCCTTGGGCACCTGGGACCACGATGGCCTCGTTCATGCAGGAGAAAGCCCGGCGGGCGGGAGGAGGTGGTGACGGTAACCCTCACGGGAGCTCTAGGTGCCTCCATGACAGCCAACTTCCTAACAGCTGGGAGACCGGGTCAGAGAGAAAGATCTCAATTCATAAGCCATCAGAGTAAAAAGGTTCTGCTGGGATTTTTACACTAAGTCTTATTACCTGAGGTGTCTGGACCGAGATATATATTTGTATTTTACTCATCTGTCTTTCCTGCTGCCTCAGAGGTGACAATTCAATGCACATGGAGCTAAGGGGACATGATCCAAGCAACAGTATGGGACAAGTTGAGTCTCTGGGTCCATGGTCCCCAAATAAGAAGTGACAGCCTGAGGGCACAAGGTGACTCTCTGGGGTTTGGGGAAAATATTGGATTTTTAAAACAAGAAATTAAACTTTACTAATATCTAAAATACAGATCGGGTGGTATATGTGTAAAATACATACCAAAAAATGACTAAAAACTGTGGTGATTAGGATCCACTGTCATAATAGTTTAAGGGGAGAAATAGCTGGTTTGGAAAAGACAAGCCCCCAGCAGTGGCCACAGCAAAGGGGTCTCGCACCCTGGGCTTGAGGGAGTGAGAGGAGGAGGGGGAGGGGGAGAGTGGGGAGCTCGGGAAGCCAAAGAGGTTCTCCTCTGTGTGAGCACTGCAAGGTTTTTCTTTGAATAACTCTAAAAAAATTAATCTTGGATAAGAATCATTGCACAGAGTCTCGGGTCAGAAGCTTCCATGGCTCCTCAGCACATCAGACTATGGCTACTCCTTGGGGCCTAAGGGAGTCCCTACACATCACACACACAGATACACACCAAACACACACACACACCACACGACTCGTACACACACCACACACAACACACACACACACCAAACACACACACACCACATGACTCACACATTCAACACACCACATACACACCACACACACACATACATACACACCAAACCACACACACACCTGGTCAGGGAGTGAAGCACTGGCCTAGGTAGACGGTGTTCCAGAGCCAGTCTTCACACTTCAGGTAGGAAGAAAGGGCTTCTACATCAGATCCCACCTGAGAAGGTGGCCTTTGGCCACATAAAGCGGGGAACCTCTGGTCCGGCGATAGTGTCCCGCAGAGCTGGGCCAAGATCCCCTGCCCGTCCCGCGGGCCCAGCCCCCGGCGCGCTGCGACCACACGCTGGCCGGCCTGCTGCTGCAAGGGCTCGGCCCACCCCGGCCCCCAGCATCCTCTGAGAAGCAGCGCGGCCGCCTCCCCGAAAAGCCTTCGCGGGTCAGCTCGTGGCTCCTGCCCCCACACCATCGACTTCCCCGGGAGAGCACCCAGGTCAGGCGTGCACGCGGTCCAGGAAGGCCTGCCCCCTCCCCGCCGCGTGTTCTAGGGCGGGGCCTGGGCTGCAGCGAAGGCCCCCCACAGCCCGTCCCCGGGGACCAGGGATGGGACCCTGGCTGGCTCCATGCTCCCGGACTCCGCCCTGTCAGATGGGGCCCCTAACTGTCACAAGAGCTGTGTTTACGAAGGACATCACGGCCCAGCCCAAAAACAGCAGCCGTCTCAGGCTCATCGATACTTGTCAATCTCGCCCAAACCCGGGCAGTTTCAAAGCAATTAGAAACCGGCTAAACATGGAACCGGGCCCTGGCGCTTTCCGAAGGAGTTGGCTGACCTTGGCCTGGTCCCGGCGCAGCAGAAGCGGACCCGCGGGGAGGCCGGGCTCCAACCAGCTTTCCTGCCTGTTTTCAAGCCGTTGCTGGGCCCTAGGCTCTGCCGAGTCTCGCTCACTTCTGTCTGAGTCGCGCTCCTTGCCGGCCCTAATCAGGTCCAGTAGCCCTTTTCCCCGCTGGAGGAAGAGGTGCGGACCCGCGGTGAGACAGCAAGCGTCTCCTCTGGGCCCCGGGACCCCTATTTGATCAATCAACTGAGGGGGGCGGGGGGAGAATGCAGGCGGGAGGGCAAGGCCCGGGCGTGCCTGGCGGGAGTGGAAGGGTGTTCGCGGGACACGCCCCGCTCCCCGCTCCCCGCAGCAGCAGGACGCCGTGTTGACCCCGGGTCTATCTGCTCAGGGTGGCAGAGCGCTGCCCCCTCCTCCTCCTCCTCCCAGCAGCCCCGCCGGGCAGGAATCGCCGTCACCATGCTGCATCCGCAGGAACTCACAGCCTCGCGCACGTCTCACTGTGGGAATTCCCTGTTCAAACGCAGGTGTGTCTGGCTTTAAAGGTGACATTCGGAACCACAGCGAGGTGCTGAGGACTTGCGCTTTAATTCAACCCGCTGCCTGGCAGGCCCGGGCCGAGATGTCGGGGGAGCAGCGAGGACGGCGGGCAGCCTGCTGAGCGCTAACCCTGCGGCCGGCCCGGGTGGGGGCAGGGGTTAGGAGCACTGCCGTCCCCTGTCCCCATCAACGGCCCCTTACCGCAGACTCCCGCTGAACGCCAGGTCCTGTCTAATCAGCCCCAGGCGGCCTGTCAGCCACTATTCCGCATGCCGGGATTCCACCGTGCAAGGGAGCCCCAGAGCTCAGCTAGGAAGGACCAGACCAGAATCGGCCCCATTTTGAGCTCGTGCCATTGAGGGAGGCTCAAAGCCTCTGCCTAGAGAGGAGCCAAGATGGCGGAGTAGAAGGACGTGCTCTCACTCCCTCTCGCGAGAACACCAGAGTCACAACCAGCTGCTGGACAATCCTCGACAGGAAGACACTGGAACTCACCAAAAAAAGACGCCCCACGTCCAAAGACAGAGGAGAAGCCGCAATGAGACGGTAGGAGGGGCACAATCACAGTACAATCAGATCCCACAACTGCTGGGTGGGTGACTCACAGACTGGAGAACACTTAAACCACAGAAGTCCACCCACTGGAGTGAAGGCTCCGAGCCCCACGTCAGGCTTCCCAACCTGGGGGTCTGGCAACGGGAGGAGGAATTCCCAGAGAATCAGACTGTGAAGGCTAGAGGAACTTGATTGCAGGACTTTGACAGGACTGGGGGAAACAGAGACTCCACTCTTGGAGGGCACACACAAAGTAGGGTGCACGTCGGGACCCAGGGGAAGGAGCAGTGACCCCAGGGGAGACTGAACCAGACCTACCTGCTAGTGTTGGAGGGTCTCCTGCAGAGGTGGAGGTGGGGGGTGGCTGTGGCTCACCGTGGGGATAAGGAAACTGGCAGCAGAAGTTCTGGGAAGTACTCCTTGGTGTGAGCCCCCCCAGAGTCCGCCGTTAGACCCACCAAAGAGCCCGGGTAGGCTCCAGTGTTGGGTTGCCTCGGGCAAAACAACCAACAGGGAGAGAACCCAGCCCCACCTATCAGCAGTCAAGTGGATTAAAGTTTTACTGAGCTCTGCCCACCAGAGCAACACCCAAATCTATCCACCAGCAGTTCGTCCCATCCAGCCTCTTAGAGAGCCTCATCCACCAGAGAGGGCAGACAGCAGAAGCAAGAAGAACTACAATCCTGCAGCCTGTGGGGGGTGGCTGTGGCTCACCGTGGGGATAAGGAAACTGGCAGCAGAAGTTCTGGGAAGTACTCCTTGGTGTGAGCCCCCCCAGAGTCCGCCGTTAGACCCACCAAAGAGCCCGGGTAGGCTCCAGTGTTGGGTTGCCTCGGGCAAAACAACCAACAGGGAGAGAACCCAGCCCCACCTATCAGCAGTCAAGTGGATTAAAGTTTTACTGAGCTCTGCCCACCAGAGCAACACCCAAATCTATCCACCAGCAGTTCGTCCCATCCAGCCTCTTAGAGAGCCTCATCCACCAGAGAGGGCAGACAGCAGAAGCAAGAAGAACTACAATCCTGCAGCCTGTGGAACAAAAACCACATTCACAGAAAGATAGACAAGATGAAAAGGCAGAGGGCTATGTACCAGATGAAGGACCAAGATAAAACCCCAGAAAGACAACTAAATGAAGTGGAGAAAGGCAACCTTCCAGAAAAAGAATTCAGAATAATGATAGTGAAGATGATCCAGGACCTCAGAAAAAGAATGGAGACAAAGATCGAGAAGATGTAAGAAATGTTTAACAAAGACCTAGAAGAATTAAAGAACAAAC
>NC_041215.1:136545470-136548649 GCF_002837175.3 Physeter macrocephalus | reverse complement strand
GGAAATAGCCACCCAAGTCCAGGAAGCACAGCAAGTCCCATACAGGATAAACCCAAGGAGAAACACGCCAAGACACATAGTAATCAAATTGGCAAAAATTAAAGACAAAGAAAAATTATTGAAAGCAGCAAGGGAAAAATGACAAATAACATATACGGGAACTCCCATAAGGTTAATAGCTGATTTCTCAGCAGAAACTCTACAAGCCAGAAGGGAGTGGCATGATATACTTAAACTGATGAAAGGGAAGAATCTACAGCCACGATTACTCTACCCAGCAACGATCTCATTCAGACTCAATGGAGAAATCAAAAGCTTTACAGACAAGCAAAAGCTAAGAGAATTCAGCACCACCAAACCAGCTCTACAACAAATGCTAAAGGAACTTCTCTATGTGGGAAACACAAGAGAAGAAAAGGAACTAATACACAATGATCAAGGGATCAATCCAAGAAGAAGATATAATAATTACAAATATATATGCACCCAACACAGGAGCACTTCAATACATAAGGAAAATGCTAACAGCTATAAAACAGGGAGTCAACAGTAACACAGTGGTAGTGGGGGACTTTAACACCTCACTTACACCAATGGACAGATCATCCAGACAGAAAATTAATAAGGAAACACAAGCTTTAAATGACAAAATAGACCAGATAGTTTTAATTGATATTTATAGGACATTCCATCCGAAAACAGCAGATTACACCTTCTTCTCAAGTGCACACGGAATATTCTCCAGGATAGATCACATCTTGGGTCGCAAATCATGCCTCAGTAAGTTTAAGAAAATTGAAATCATATCAAGCATCTTTTCTAACCACAACGCTATGAGATTAGAAATGAATTACAGGGAAAAAAACGTAAAAAACACAAACACATGGAGGCTAAACAATAAATTACTAAATAACCAAGAGATCACTGAAGAAATCAAAGAGGAAATCAAAAAAATACCTAGAGACAAATGACAATGAAAATACGATGATCCAAAACCTATGGGATGCAGCAAAAGCAGTTCTAAGAAGGAAGTCTATAGTTATACAAGCCTACGTCAAGAAACAAGAAAAATCTCAAGTAAACAATCTAACCTTACACCTAAAGCCTCAAGAAATAAGAAAAATCTCAAATAAACAATCTAATGTTACACCTAAAGGAACTAGAGAAAGAAGAATAAACAAAATCAAAAGTTAGCAGAAGGAGAGAAATCATCAGGATCAGAGCACAAATAAATGAAATAGAAACAAAAAAACAATAGCAAAGATCAATAAAACTAAAACCTGGTTCTTTGAGAAGATAAACGAAACTGATAAATCATTAGCCAGACTCATCAAGAAAAAGAGGGAGAAGACTCAAATCAATAAAATTAGAAAGGAAAAAGGAGAAATCACATCTGATACTGCAGAAATACAAAAGGTTATAAGAGATTACTACAGCAACTCTGTGCCAATAAAATGGACAACCTGGAAGAAATGGACAAATTCTTAGAAAGGTATAACCTTCCAAGACTGAACCAGGAAGAAATAAAAAATATGAACAGACCAATAACAAGTAACGAAATTGATACTGTTATTAAAAATCTTCCAACAAACAAAAGTCCAGGACCAGATGGCTTTACAGGTGAATTCTATCAAACATTTAGAGAAGAGCTAACACCCATCCTTCTCAAACTCTTCTAAAAAATTGCAGAGGAAGGAAAACTCCCAAACTCATTCTATGAGGCCTCCATCACCCTGATGCCAAAACCAGACGTAGACACTACAAAAAAAGAAAATTACAGACCAATATGACTGATGAATATAGATGCAATAATCCTCAACAAAATACTAGCAAACAGAATCGAGCAACACATTAAAAGGATCATACACCATGATCAATTGGGATTTGTCACAGGGATGCAAGGATTCTTCAATATACCCAAATCAATCAATGTGATACACCATATTAACAAATTGAAGAAGAAAAACCACATGATCCTCTCAATAGATGCAGAAAAAGCTTTTGACAAAATTCAACACACATTTATGATAAAAACTCTCCAGAAAGTGGGCATAGAGGGAACCTACCTCTACATAATAAAGGTCGTATACTACAAACCCACAGCAAACATCATTCTCAATGGTGACAAACTGAAAGCATTTCCTCTAAGATCAGGAACAAGACAAGGATGTCCACTCTCACCACTATTATTCCACATTGTTTTGGAGGTCCAAGCCACAGAAATCAGAGAAGAAAAAGACATAAAAGGAATACAAATTGGAAAAGAGGAAGTAAAGCTGTCACTGTTTGCAGATGACATGATACTATACATAGAGAATCCTAAAGATGCCACCAGAAAACTACTAGAGCTAATCAATGAATTTGGTGAAGTTGCAGGATACAAAATTAATGCACAGAAATCTCTTGCATTCCTATACAGTAACAACGAAAGATCACAATGAGAATTTAAGGAAACAATCCCATTCACCACGCAACAAAAAGAATAAAATACCTAGGAATAAACCTACCTAAGGAGGTAAAAGACCTGTACTCAGAAAACTATAAGACATTGATGAAAGAAATCAAAGATGACATAAACAGATGGAGAGAAATACCATGTTCTTGGATTGGAAGAATAATATTCTGAAAATGACTATACTACACAAAGCAATCTACAGATCCAATGCAATCCCTATCAAATTACCAATGGCATTTTTTTACAGAACTAGAACAAAAAATCTTAAAATTTGTATGGAGACACAAAAGACCCCGAATAGCCAAAGTAATCTGGAGGGAAAAAAACAGAGCTGGAGAAATCACACTCCCTGACTTCAGACTATACTACAGAGCTACAGTAATCAAGACAGTACGGTACTGGCACAAAAACAGAAATACAGATCAATGGAACAGGATAGAAAGCCCAGAGATAAACCCACGCACCCATGGTTAACTAATCTATGACAAAGGAGGCAAGGATATACAATGGAAAAAAGACAGCCTCTCAATAAGTGGTGCTGGGAAAACTGGACAGCTACATGTAAAAGAATGAAATTAGAACATTCCCTAACACCATACACAAAAATAAACTCAAAATGGATTAAAGACCTAAATATAAGGCCAGACACTATAAAACTCTTCGAGGAAAACATAGGCAGAACACTCTATGACATAAATCACAGCAAGATCCTTTTTGACCCACC
>NC_041215.1:136480727-136545439 GCF_002837175.3 Physeter macrocephalus | reverse complement strand
ATCTCGTGCATTCCTATACGCTAACAATGAAAGATCAGAAAGAGAAATTTACGACACAGTCCCATTCACCATTGCAACAAAAAAAAACAAAATACCTAGGAATAAACTTACCTAAGGAAGTAAAAGACCTGTACTCAGAAAACTATAAGTCACTGATAAAAGAAATCAAAAATGGATGGAGAGATATAAGAGATCTACCATGTTCTTGGATTGGAAGAATCAATATTGTGAAAATGACTATGCTACCCAAAGCAATCTACAGATTCAATGCAATTCCTATCAAATTACCAATGGCATTTTTTACAGAACTAGAACAAAAAATCTTAAAATATGTATTGTGAGAAGCAATGGGACCGTCCCACAAGACTGGGGAGCGTGAGGAGGTACAATTGTGGGGACAACACTTTACCACGGTCAGGTACACAGGAGAGGAACAGGACAGTTTTCAAAGATTTCTTTATATGAAAACAGAACATTCTGAAGTTCTTACCATACTTTGTTAGAGTACTACCCCAAAGGTACCCTGAGTCTAATCCTTGTGACCCATGACATTCTATTACATGGGAAAAGATACTTTACACGTGGAATTAAGTTAAGGATCTTGAGATGGAAAATGGCCCCGGAGTATCCGGGTGGTCCCTCCATGTAATCTCAGTGTTCTTATGAGAGAGAAAGAGGCAGAGGGAGGCTGGACTGTAGGAGTGTGGCCGTGGTCATGACAGCAGGAGAGAGCTTCTGCTCTTTAAAGTACACTGTTAAGAGAATGAAAAGACACGCCACAGACTGGGAGAAAAGATTCACAAACCACACAACTTATAAAGGACTTATACACAGAATATATAAAGACTGCCCTCTCAAAACTCAATAATAAGAAAGTGGCTCAATTTTTAAAATTGGCTAAACAATTTAAGCAGATACTTTACCACATAAGATATACATAGATGGCAAATAAACACATGTAAAGATGTTCAACATCATTAGTCATTAGGGAAATGCAGATTAAAACTACAATGAGGTATCACCTCACACCAGTTAGAATGGGCATCATCAGAAAATCTACAAACAACAAATGCTGGAGAGGATGTGGAGAAAAGGGAATACTCTTGCACTGTTGGTGGGAATGTAAATTGATACAGCCACTATGGAGAACAGTATGGAGGTTCCTTAAAAAACTAAAAATAGAATTACCATATGACCCAGCAATCCCACTACTGGGCATATACCCAGAGAAAACCATAATTCAAAAAGACACATACACCCCTATGTTCATTGCAGCACTATTTACAATAGCCAGGTCATGGAAGCAACCTAAATGCCCATCGACAGACAAATGGATAAAGAAGTGGTGGTACATATATACAGTGGAATATTACTCAGCCATAGAAAGGCATGAAATTGAGTCATTTGCAGAGACGTGGATGGATGTAGAGACTGTCATACAGAGTGAAGTAAGTCAGAAAGAGAAAAACAAATATCGTATATTAACACATATATGTGGAACCTAGAAAAATGGTACAGATGAACTGGTTTGCAGGGCAGAAGTTGAGACACAGATGTAGAGAACAAACGTATGGACACCAAGGGGGGGAAACCGCGGTGGGGTGGGGATGGTGATGTGATGAATTGGGCGATTGGGATTGACATGTATACACTGATGGGTATAAAATTGATGACTAATAAGAACCAGCAGTATAAAAACAAACAAACAAGCAAACAAAAAACAACTAATACTAAACTTTCTTTGGGTTATTTGTATGGAAATATGTTAATATAAATGTTTCAGACATTACATGAAATTTCTAAAAATCTTATATGTTCTGGTATAATGTTATAAGTCATAATTCTAGTTATTACTTTAAAATGTATATCTCAGAAATAACTAAATTTCCTTGTCAACTGCATTATTATGAACTTTAATCAAATCTTTAACTGTGGTCATTTTTAAGTCTTTTGTCATTTACAGACCGTTCTGGGTGTACTCTGATGCTTTTGCAAAAATGTTCCTATAAAAGGGTTTCATCTTCAAGGAATTCATGGAAAAGACTCTGACAAGTACAGGTTTCTGGTAACTGACTATACTTCAAGGAATTCATGGAAAAAACTCTGACAAGCACAGGTTTCTGGTAACTGACTGTACTGCTGAACTGAATGAATAAGCATTTTCAGAACTCTAATGGAAAACTGATGAATTCATAAAAGTGCTAACAAAAGATCAAGAGTAAAAAAATTAATTACATGGAACTGAGTGAACTGATGAGGATGATTATAATTTTTATGACTTTCTGTTTGAATTTAAGAAAAAAATCCCACAAGGACTCAGAGGCAAAAAGTATACAAATCAATTTTCACTGCAAAGTAAAGTAGCTGTTACAGTGGAGGATTACTGGACTGAATGTCAATATTATGACATAGTATGAGTGTGTTTCGTGTTTGGTAATTGCAATCATTGTTGCTTTTGTTGTGGTCATCCATTTACAATGCTTGGTGTCAGTTTATTTATTTCTTGTAAAAATAAAATACAGTGTGTGTGAAAAAAAAAAAAAAATCTCTGCCTAACAAACGCCTTCCACAAGCCCTTCCTCTGGAGACCCCTCCACGAAATTTCCAAACGACAGAATTATTATGATCTGGGCGCCAGTTTTGGATAGATTAAAGGATGAGTTTATTTCATTAAGCAATAAAATCAATATCGCCTGCTTCCCTGTGAAATAGCAAGGGTATCTTTTATTTCTTCAAAAATAAATAAGGAGCATTAAAAAGTAAGGAATATGTTATCTGAAGAAAAACAGTGAACAAATTTTTAACTTGTGAAATGCCAAGTACCTTCAACCTGTCACCTGACGGGACCTAATGTCACCTGACAAAGAGACACTGGATTCCCTGGAAGAAACGACTATTTTTATGACACAGGAGTTGAGTGTGGATTCCTTTCCAATAGTGTTTCCCAAACTGAAGTCTTCAGAAAAGCAGATGCTCATAGCGGTACTAAGGGGAAAAAAATTAAAAATACTCTGGCTCTGCTAAGTTTGAGAAATCTTGTTTAACCCAAAATTAAACACCATTCTTTTCTCTGCAGGACTTATCAGAGCCTTTATTGTGCTAATAAGCATGGTAAAGCTCCAGGAGGGAAAGGTGTTTTCAGACTTATTCGACCCCCAGGATCCTTTGGGTGTGAGTGGTGGTGGTGGATCCCAGGAGACCATTCATTCAACAGAACAAAGTTCAGGAAATTCCACAATTCTGCATTCTGCTACTGCCAGTTCCAGAGGGTATCCAAACAAAGCTGTCTCCCAGAATCGGTGGGCATGCTCTGCCCAAGTTTGCTGGAATATTCCAACTCTGCTGCATCTCCTAGTTCTCGTGGCTGCACCTGTTCAGAGGCCTCCGGGTAGACCACGGAATCGGGACTGTAGTTAAATCACCAAATAGCTCACCTTCAGGGACATAGATTAGGATGCTTTGCTCGTTCTATGGCTCTTCAATTAAAAATAAGAAAAAAATTAAAGGCCATCCTGCCATTAGTTACTTGTGCGGCCACTCATGAGCCACTTAAATTCTCTGAGTCTCAGTACCATACTCCAGTGATCTGGAGTGATCTCTACAATCCCAATATAACATCCCACATTTTCGCAACTTCTTGAGCACAAAGGATAGATCATAATCAAAATAAATATAAATATCTAGATACAATTGGCTATATCTCTCTTCTTTCACAGCTTTCAGGCAGCTTTTCCACTGCCATAAGGACATCCATCATTTACTGAGCTGTTCCTAAGATCCAGACATGGGGCTAAACACTTGAAATCCTTACTGAGTGTCCTCAACGACGCTACCACTCTGGCCACAACAGCCTCAGAGTGTTTATCCCAACACAGCCGGTTACCAGCGAGGCGTTGTGTGCCTTGCATTCTGCTTACTTGCAAGGAACAGAATGGTAGTGCCCTGTTGGACACACACTGGGCTGAGTCACCTCAACCCCACGCCCCTAGATCCCAGATGCCGGGGGTCCATAGACTGTGAAATTAGCAAAGGGTCACACACTTGTGAGGGGACAATAACGGACACATCACCCAGAGCTGCACCGTGCCAGAGGCCAGAAAGGTGTTAGGATTTGCAGACATTTAAAAACTACACAATTGAAATCATCTGCAATGAGTGTGTTTTAAATAAGTCATGTATTCACTGTAAATTTTTTCCTAAATACAAAACAGATTCTGGTATATTGTGTGTCACTGGTCTGAGAGCCCACGTGTAGAACCGTTGGTGAAGTCCCAGTGGGCCTTCCAGTTGGTATCCCCCATCCCCCATGATCAGAACTCCCTCTGGCCCCAGGGGATCTGTTTCCAGAAAAGCTTTAGCTGCTAAGCCCAGTGTTGGCCATGTCTGCTCACTGAGCTGGACAACTGAATGGAAACTGATTACCTACTTCTTCAGCACTTATGCACAACATAAGTTCAGACAGAATATGCACGAGGCATGTGCAACAGGGGAATTTCATATTTAGAGCTTCCTTATGATGTTCAGGTCACGCCATCACATTCTCATGAGATGGAGTCAGAGCAGCGCCAAGCTTTCCATTAGCTCGGAATCACAGCGTCCGGGCTTCAGAGCTGGAAGTGACAGCAGAGCTCCACTTCTCAGAAGGGTCATTTTACAGATGAGGAGACAGAAGCCACGTGGGAGATTCATCTTATCTATAGCTACAGGGGCTGGTTCAGTTAGCGGGTTGTGACTCCAGGCCCTCGGATTTCAAGCCCAGTTCCCATGTCCGGAGATCACATAAACATGGTCTTCAAGCCACATGGGAATCAGATCACAAAATGAGGTTTTAAAATGCTCCAATATGTCTTCTATTGTTTTACAAAGGCAGAGTGTTTATGGAAAATCACCTCCTCAAAAACTTTATTTTTTTAACCATCCTCATCTGTTTGTGGAAAAACATAACTCGATGATAAACAATGGAATAAAAACTCTGGAGCAAACCAGAGTTCTTTGTTTGGGTTTCTTTTGCTGTATACAGAGCATTTTCATTCTTGCCACCCTTGTTTACTGTGTAGTTTAAAACTTTATCCCAATCTGCATGGCTCTGAGCTAAAGATAACTATCGTTTCCCACTGAACATAGAGCAAACGTGAGAAACTTTCTCTGTCAAGCACCAGACAGGAAATAATTTGGGCTTGAGGACCACCTGGTCTCTGCTGCATCTACTCAACTCTGCCCTTCTAGAATGAAAGCAGACAATGTGTGAACAAATGGGCATGGCTGTGTGCTAATAAAACTTTATTTAGAAAAGCAGGCAGAGGGCCAGATTTGGCCTACATGTCCGAGTTTCCCAGCCCATTTTATATGATGCCAATGTATTTGAATGGAAAGTTCAGTGAATCTTTGTAGTATCAGTGGATGTAATTTGGAATTTTACAAGCATTAATTAAGCACTTTAACAACTTACTGACCTTTTAACATCTTACCTGAGCTTGCTGTCACTGTGTGTCATAATCAGTGTCACATTTGAGAAAGTTTTTCAAGGTACACTGTCATGAAGAGTTGTAGAGATGCCAACATTCAGGACATTCAAGGTGAAGGGTCAGGAATGAGTGAGCCATGAGTATTTTTTCTAGATGTTCTACAAAGTTAAGAAGCATGTACAAACACATCAATAACTATAAAGGTCTAGGGCCAGGAATTTCTTTCTCTCTCATGACCACTTTGTGAAATAATCCTAAGCACTCTTTTTCCACATTAAGAATATTTCCAGTGATCTCTAGAAAACTTTGCCCCTGGACTTCTGCAGCGTGGATTTTGAGACGTTCATGTAACCGCACAGCACAATACCAGCCAGCTGGTGCAGACTGCATGTTAGGGAAGATCCCGTCAAAACTTTCTTAAGAAAATTTACCTTCCTGAAATATATGCCACCCTGAACCTGGCTGTTCCTTAGAGATCTGGTGGTGTCAGTGCAAGGCTTTGTTCCCCTGGGTGCCCTGGGAAGAGCACGAGGGAAAGCCCAGGGGATGAAAGAGCTGCAGACCATCATGGGCATCTAGCCTCTGTCATATAGGGTAATTCACTCCTTTCTGCATCTCCATTCCCTCCTCTACATACGGGGTTGAGAACCTTCGCCCCACCTCATCTCCCAGCGTCTTAGGGCGGATGAGACGAGGGAGTCCAGTGAAGGTACGTGTAAATGTCTCTCCTTCCTACAGAGAACTCTGTATCTAAATTACAGAAAGATCGAAACAACAGGAAACTCTCACAATGAGCCAAATTTTACACGCCAAAAAATAAAAAGTGGGCTTCCCTGGTGGCGCAGTGGTTGAGAGTCCGCCTGCCGATGCAGGGGACGCGGGTTCATGCCCCGGTCCGGGAGGATCCCACATGCCGCGGAGTGGCTGGGCCCGTGAGCCGTGGCCGCTGAGCCTGCGCGTCCGGAGCCTGTGCTCCGCGACGGGAAAGGCCACAACAGTGAGAGGCCCGCGTACCGCAAAAAATAAATAAATAAATAAATAAAAATAAAAAGTTTATTGACAGCCTGAATACACAAATGGACCATGTCCAGATCATCTGTGACACTAGAACACCTACCCACAAGCCCTGCAGTGACCAGCCCAGGAAGCCAGAGCAGCAGCTGGGCCAGAACGGCCAGGATTGGCCAACGATTACCCATTTTTTTGCCCTCATTTTTGCTTCCACTGCCAATTCAGGACTGGTCAGCAAAAGCCAAATCTGCTCCCCAGTCACCTGGGATGCCCCAGCCATAGTGAGCCCACCTCCAGCCTCCCCACACCAACACCTCCCTCAGGGCACACCTGGAGCCATCCATTTGTCCCCTCTCCCTGCCAGCCTGCAAGTCTCTGCAAGCACAGTGGGCAGGATGTGACCATCCCATCTCGTTGGGATTAAATTATTAAATTCCTCTTCTCAGCTCCTCTTTGGTCGCTAGCCAGCCTTTCACAGATGCCAAAGGCTCGAGTCATCATGCCGCAATCACCAAGACCTGGCCCCAGGCCCCATCCGCGTCACCAGAGGATCCCTGTGCAGCTTTCCAGCAGCCTGACCTCCAAAGCCCAGACCAGATGCCCAGGGGCCCGCCTCCCGTGTCCCCGCGCTCATGGCTTTCAGTGCTTCCTTGCTTGACCTTCACCTGCTCCCCAACCAGCAAGAGCCTTCCCTGCCCACCCTGAGACCCCAGAGTCATCTAGAATCAGCCCTGCCAGCCTCATCCAATCACACCTCCACGATGCCGGTAACTCAGACACGGGCTCCCCTGTGCCTGTCTCAGCAACTATGCACGCCATGGCATGGACTTAATGTACCCCAGCTGAAACTAAAAGTTCTGTCCTTTCACTCCAGTATTTTTTAATCCACTTACGTGTCTCCATCCACGGCCCCTCTCCCAGCTCTGCCATCTCTAGCGCCTGACTAAAGAAGCCTTCCTAACCAGACTGACGTCCGGGGGGGAGTGGCTTGAGCTGAAGGAAGTCTGCGTGGTGATTAACCAGGTGGAGAGAGAGGGGACAACGTTCAAAGCACAGAACACCAGGGCAGAGTTCCCACGCAGGCTGAGCATGGGTGCGCAGGGAGCAGAGGGAGCCTGGAAGGGGACACCCCAGGCAAATACAATCCCAAAGAAGCCAAGAGAGCCGTGGTCACATCACACAAAGTTGACTGAGACCAAAACCATCGTCACAGACAGAGATTATCACAACAGAATGACAACATGTCTGAGTCACCACAAAGATAACAATTGTAAACTTGTATAAACCTGAAAAAATGATTTCAAAATCTGAAACAAATTTTGACAAATCCACAATTATTGTGGAGGTAATACTATCATCTCAATAATAGGCCAAGCACAAAAAAATGTTAATCAAAACATAGATGAGAACATATTTAACAAGCTTAATTTAATGGACTTACGTAGAAGTCAATCTACAGCAGTTAGGAGGATATACTTATTCTAAAATAAGTGTACGGGACTACCCTGATGGTCTTGTGGTAGAGAATCCGCCTTGCAATGCAGGGGATGTGGGTTCGATCCCTGGTCAGGGAACTGAGATCCCACATGCCACGGGGCAACTAAGCCCGCGTGACACAACTACTGAGCTCTCGCCCCTCAACTAGAGCCCACGCGCCACAAACTACAGAGCCCATGTGCTCTGGAACCTGCACGCCACACCTAGAGAAGAGAAAACCCACATGCCGCAACAAAGATCCCACGTGCCGCAACTAAGACCTGATGCAGCCAAAAATAAATAATAAATAAATCTTTTTAAAAATTAAAATAAAATAAGTGTACATTAATCTTTTACAAAAAACTTTCTATGATCACATTGTAGGCCACAAGCAAGCTTCAGCAAATTTCAAGAACTATCATTATGCAGACCATATTAGTAGAATACAGTGAAACTGAGTGAGAAACAGGAATTTCTTTGCAACCCATACATTGAGAAAAAATTTTTTAAACTCATGTGAAATCACAAATCATTTTGGAAGCTTATATATTTAGAATTAAACAATAATGAAAATGCAATTAGTTGGGATGCAGCTAAAGTTGTTCTCTGTCAGAAATTTGTAGAAATGACAGATTGAAAATTAATGAACTAGGTGTCCAACTGAGGTTAGATTTTTTTAATAGAATAAATTCAGAGAAAGTAAAGAGAAGACAATATACAAGATAAAGGTTATATACAAATGTAAAGAGAAGATAAATATACCATAGAAAGGACAAATAAAAGCAGAGTTATAAAATAAACAAAAATGTCCAGCTAGATGAGATAGAGAGAAAACAGAAATAAGAGGACTATATAAAGGAACATAGGGAATTCCCTGATGGTCCAGTGGTTAAGTCTCCATGCTTCCACTGCACGGGGGGCCTGGGTTTGATCTCTGGGGGGGGGGAACTAAGGTCCTGCAAGCCACACTGTGCAGCCAAAAAAGAGAAAAGGAACATAATTAAATTATGCATACAGCATAACAACTATGAACAACTTATGTAAATAATTTTAGTTAGGAAGAGTTTCTTCTTTATTAATCTCTGAAAAATAACATTTTTCTATCAGTCAATTTCATCTATTTTTTATCTTATAAGGCCAATATAACTTTGATATTAAAACTCAGACAAGGACAATATGAGAAATGAATACTGGAGTTTACAGAATCTGCATTTATGAACATAATAGAAGAAACGTATAAAAAATAGCAACAAGCCAAAGGCAGCAATGCTTAAAAAGGATAAAACATCACGACCAGGTGTGCCTATTATAAGTATATACATAAATAGTTGCATTTTATCATTTAACTCAACACATTTTAAAGAGAATTTTAAGTTGTTTACATTTCTTGTAATCAAGATGACTAATAGGGCTTCCCTGGTGGTGCAGTAGTTGAGAGTCCGTCTGCCAATGCAGGCGACATGGGTTCGTGCCCCGGTCCAGGAAGATCCCACACGCCGCAGAGCGGCTGGGCCCGTGAGCCATGGCCGCTGAGCCTGCGCGTCCGGAGCCTGTGCTCCGCAACGGGAGAGGCCCCAACAGTGAGAGGCCGGCGTACCGCAAAAAAAAAAAAAAAAAAAAAAAAAAAAAAAAAAGATGACTAATAATTTTCGACACTTTGTATTATGTCTCCTCTTTTGTGCTTTCTAGTTCTTCCCTTTGTTTTCTCACCGTATGGATTAGTATTGTATTATTTTTGTCACCTGTAGTTATTTTGAAGAATATGCACCCTATTTTAAAATCTGTTAAATTGAATATCTATTAACACATTTACTTCTTTAACATCAAAAATAGGCCTGTGACTCTCTTCTGTACGCACAACACGGAACTCGGCATATTTGTTATTCCTTCTGCCCACAGCTTTAGTTATTATTCTAGAGCTATGTTTATCACACAAACCTGGAATTTTTTGATTCCTAACTCACTTTTCTATGTGTACTACAATTGTATTACCGAAACTCTAAATGTGTAACTCGTGGTATTGCTTGCTGCTAGCCTTTTTTGTGTTAGGTCTACCACTTCTTGATCTTTCTCCTAGTTAGTTGAAGTGTGTCTTTGAGAAATGTTTTGGGGAAGGTGTTTCATGTTTAATCTTGTGAGCCCTTGTCCACCTGAGCCTCCTTCTGTTGCCCTCACCTTGAACAAAATGGCTGCTGTGGGATGCTGAGTGAACCATCCCCTCCCCTCTCCCCAGCACTCAGGGCTGACACCCAGTGCCTGTCTGGCCTCCCAGCTCCATTGACTTCTGTCAGCAGAATGTCTGAACTTATGTAGAGGAGCGGAAACAGATGTGAAGGTTCTGAAATCCAGTGGGAGCCTCCTAAGGAGGTGATCGCCCCCCTGCTTTTCAGACCAGAAAAGCTCTCAACCCCAAGTTAGATCCCGGAAGGAGTAAGTGAGCCCAGATGGTCCCTGGCCATCCCTGTGGTCATCCCTGTGCTATGGTTCAGAGAAAGGAGAGATGCTCTAAAGAACAAGCAGTGTGGGAAAGCATGTGCTTAAGGTGAAATTCAGTAACCAAAAAAAAGGCATTAACCAAAATCAAGATGACCAAAAAAGGAGAGTCCGTATATAAGGTAGAATAGTAAGCTGCATTAAAAATCATGTTGTAGAAAAAGACTTAACCCAAAATCTTAATGTTGATTGGGAGTTGTTTTCACTGGGAATTAATTTAGGAGCTAAAGAACATAATTCTTTACACATTTAATGAAAAACAAAGAATACAAAACCATGTTACAGTGAAATTTTATTCTTACATATAAAAATGTATATCATAAATACATGGAAAACTTCAAGAAAAAAATAACATAGAGTTAATAGTGGTTTGAGGGACTATGGGTGAATTATATTTCCTTCTTTTCAATTAATTGTACTTTCTTATTTCTACAATAAACATGTTTTCCTTTATAAAATAGTTTTCCAAAAAAAAAGTTTTCTTCTGTTGATCAGTAACTTTAATTATATCTGCAAAGTCTTTCCACACAGTACCTAACTTACTGTTTAATTAGGTTATCTTTATGATGAGAATAAGAATTTTAGGGAGACTTCATTAGAATTCTACCTAACACATACATACATGAAAAAAATTCACTCGATTTCACTCATAAGGGAAATATAAATTAAGCATATACTGAGATATCATTTTTCACCACTACATAAGCAAAGATCAAATAGTATAACATACTGATAAAGAAGAGGGGTAACAGGAACTTGGATATATTGCTAGAAGGAGAAAAATGAGTTATTTTTTAAATGAGATTATGAAATAGAATTACCATATAATTTCTAGGTATATAGATGAATTATAAGTACAGTCATAAAAATATAATCAGATGTCAGAGGAAGAACCAAACATATCATATATGATTATAACTTATGAATGTTACAATGCAAAATAAAGATAACTATGCTATCTCAGTGCCAAATAACATAACATTAAAATATTTAAAGTGTAAGCTTTTCATAACACAAGGAGAAATTGACAAAACATGATTGTAGTGGAAGACATTAATAAGGATCTTACAAGTCAATCAAATCTTCAATAAGGGTATTGAGGATATAAATGATACAAAGGCTGCTTTAATAGATGTATTAAGATTTGCATCTTTTAAACCTGAAATACGTATTATTTTTTGCAAACTCATGAAACATTCACAAAAATATATCATATATCCAACAATGAATAATACCTTGATGGATTTAAAAGGGATATAGGAAGCCCATTACCCTGATACAAAATTCAGACAAAACCACTACAAGAAAAGAGAACAAGAAAAGGATACATACTAATATCCATTATGAACATTGAATGTCAAATCCTCAATAAAATACCAGCAAATTGAAATCAGCAGCATATTAAAAGAACTATATGCCATGACCAAGTGGGATTTATTCCTGAAAGGCAAGGATGGTTGCATGGATCAAAGTGATCAATATAATACTCCATATTAACAGGATGAAGGGGAAAAAAACACATGATCATTTCAACTTGACACAGAAAAAGCATTTGACAAATTTCAACACCCTTTTATGATAAAAACACTCAACAAACTAGGAATAAAAGGAAATTCTACCTCAACAGGATAAAGGCAATATACGAAACCCACAATGAACAACATACTCAATGGTAAAAGACTGAAAGCTTTTCCTCTAAGATCAGTAACCAGGCCAGGATACCCACTTTCACCACTTCTATTCAACATAGTACTGGAAGTTCTAACAAGAGCAATTAGGCAAGAAAAAGAAATAAAAGACATCCAAATTAAAAAGGAAGAAGTAAAATTTTCTCTTTTCACAGATGATATAATCTTAAATGTAGAAAACTCTGAAGATTATACACCAAATAAATTGTTAGAACTAATAAATGAATTCAGCAAAGTAGCAGGTACAAAGTCAACAAACAAATCAACTGCATTTCTATGCACTAAGAATGAACAATCTGAAAAAGAAATTAGGAAAATAATTCCATTTACAATAGCATCCAAAAGAATAAAATACTTAAGAATTAACTAAACCGGGATGACAAAGGACTTTATATATACAATGAAAACTGCAAAACATTGCTGAAAGATATTAAAGAAGATATAAATAAATGAAAACACAGCCCATGTTCATGGATTGGAAGACAATATTGTTAAGATATCAACACTACCCAAAGCAATCTAGAGATTCAATGCAATCCCCATCAAAATCCCAATGACACTTTTTTGCAGATATAGAAAAACCCATCCAAAAATTTATATGAAATCTCAAGGGATCCCAGATAGCCAAAACAATCTTGAAAAAGAAGAACACAGCTGGAGGACTCACACTTGTGATTTCAAACTTACTATAAGACTGCAGTAATCAAAACAATGTGGTACTAGCACAAAGACAGAATAAAGACAAATGGAATAGAATGGAGAATCCAGAAATTAACTCTCACGTATGCAATCAAATAATTTTTGACAAGAATGCTAAGACCAGTCAATGAGGAAAGACAGTATTTTCAACAAATGGTGTTGAGAAAACTGAATATCCACATGCAAAAGAATGAAGTTGGACCCTTACCTAACACCATGTAAAAAATTGACTCAAAGACCTAAATGTAAGACTAAAACTATAAAACTCATAGAAGAAAACAGGGGGAAACCTTCATGACACTGAATTTGGCAATGATTTCTTGCCTATGATACCAAAGCCAAAGGCAACAAAAGGAAAAAAATAGACAAATTGGACTTCATGAAAATTTTTAAATTTTACACATCAAAAAACACTATCAAGAGAGTAAAAATGTAGCCCACAGAGTGGGAGAAAATATTTGCAGATCATATATCTGATAAGGGATTGATATCCAGAAAATTTATAGAACTGCTAAACTCAACAAAAAAACCAAAAACCTGATTCAACAATGGCAAAGGACTTGAACAGACATTTTTTTAAAGAAGATATACAAATGGCCAGTAAGCACATGAAAAGTTCGGCATCAATAATCATTAGGGAAATGCAAATCAAAACTACAATGACATATCACTTCACACCCATTAGGATGGCTATTACCACAAAAAACAGAAAATAACAAGTGTTGATAAGGATGTAGAGAAATTGGAACCCTTGTGCACTATTGGTAGGCATGTAAAACGATGCAGCCACTGTGGAAAACAGTATGGTGCTTCCTCAAAAAATTAAAAACAGAATTACCTTATGATCCAGCAATTACACTTTTGAGTATATATCCAAAAGAATTGAAAGCAGGATTCCAAAGAGATATTTGTACATCCATGTTCAGAGCAGCATTATTCACAATAGCTAAAACGTGGAAGCAACCCAAGTGTCCATCAATGGAAGAATAAACCAAATGTGGTCTATACATACAATGGACTATTATTCAGCCTTAAAAAGAAAGGAAACTGACACATGTTACAGCATGAATGAACCTTGAGGACATTGTGCTAAGTGAAATAAGCCAGTCACAAAAAGACAAATACTGTACGATTGCACTTACATAAGGTATTTAGAGTAGACAGAACCATAGAGACAGAAGCAGAATCATGGTTGCCAGGGGCTGGAGGGAAGAGGGGAATGGGGAATTATTGTTTAGTGAGAATAGAGTTTCAATTGTATAAGATGAAGAGTGTTCTGGAAATGAATGGTGGCGATGGTTGCACAACATTATGAATGTATTTAATACCGCTGAACTGTACACTTAAATACAGTTAAGACAGTAAATTTTATGTTATGTGTATTTTACCACAATAAAAGAAATTGGAAGGAAAAGGAGATGACACAGGTTATATTATTAAACAGTGACTTATAGAATTACAAATAAATAAAAGTTTGTAATATAGAATCACAAATAAATAGAAATTTACAAAATTAAACCACTTGAAAATAATATATACATACATACAACACATGGTTGATTAATAAATAAAATAATTAAATATTTGACTAAAGAAGAAATAGCCATCACAAATGCAGAGTATTTTTTTATAAATTTATTTATTTATTTTTTGCCTGCATTGGGTCTTTGTTGCTGTGCGCAGGCTTTTCTCTGGTTGTGGCAAGTGGGGGCTACTCTTTGTTATGGAGCATGGGCTATAGGAGCACGGGCTTCAGTAGTTGTGGCTCGCAGGCTCTAGAGCACAGGCTCAGTAGTTGTGGCTCACGGACTCTAGAGCACAGGCTCAGTAGTTGTGGTGCACGGGCTTAGCTGCTCCACGGCATGTGGGATCTTCCCAGACCAGGGCTTGAACCAGTGTCCCCTGCATTGGCAGGCGGATTCTTAACCACTGCCCCACCAGGGAAGCCCCCCAGACTATTTTAAAAAGTAATTATAATTACAATACTACATATCAGAGTGTATGGCATGTGCCCAAAACTGTACTCAGGAAACAATCCAAGTCTTAATATATTTTGTTTGTTCTTATTGTCATTTTTATTAATGGTTACCATCTATAGAGTGTTTATTTCCAAGTACAGTGATAAGCATTGTGTGTGCATTATCTGATTTAATTATTTCCCAAATCTTACCAGGTGTTAAATTACTAGCATGAAGGTGAATTGGGGAAGTCTCCAAATCAAGGAGCTAGTAAAAGGGTATCAAAATATCCTTAAGGAGTACATACAGAACATATGAAGGGACTTCCCAGGTGGTCCAGTGGTTAAGACTCCATGCTCCCAATGCAGGGGGCCCAGGTTCAATTCCTGGTCAGGGAACTAGATTCCACATGCTGCAACTAAAGATCCCGCATGCCTCAACGAAGATCCCACATGCAGCAACTAAGAACCAGCACAGCCAAATAAATAAATAAATAAAACATATGAAAAGAAACAACTAAGATGGAAAACAGGAAATAATGAATGAGTAAAGAAAAAAACTGAACTTGATTAATAAATCCAACAGTTGGTTCTCTGAAAAGATGAAAAAATAAGTAAACCAAAGAGAATCCTATTTATTGAGAAAGAATACACACCACTGGGATTTACCAAAGGGATATAAAAGATATAGTGGAAATTTTAAAATGTTAACAAGTGTTATAATACCGTATTAGGAAACAAGAATCTCAAACAGAAACTTCTCTAAAATTAAAATTTGCTGACACTGGTTCTATAAAAGAGAGATAATTTGTAAGATTTAGGGACCTAAAAAATACACTATTGTTTCCTCCTAGGGTTCAGAACCGATTAAAAGATAGAGGGGAAAGACAGGCAGATGTCGAGCACAACATCAGTCTCAACACTGATACACCAGCGAGGACAGTTAGCTTCACAGCCCAAAGGACTTCTTGACACCCCTTCACACGCCCTCCCCACGTCTTCCCTCAGGTAGCCCAGCTGAGGGTGCTGTCACCAGGATTGTCTCCCTGCCCTCATCTGGAGGAGACAGGGAATGAACACCAGTGCTTGGAGCCCCATAGTAGATTAGAAAAGGGGTGGACTGGTAGGGGTCCATTTCCCCGCCCCAGCCTGAAAGCCCTCCTCCCCCCGGAGAATGTGAGCGAGGGAGGAATGGGAGTTGCCCGGACTCCTCCACCTGGGCATGGAGCCTGTGAAAGGAAAGTGCCCTCTCTCCAGCGGTTTGGGCAGAATAATGAAAAACAAAGAAACTGAGAAGAAAAAACACGTCAAAATCCTACCTCCAAAAGTACCTCGTGAAGACGGTCTTACTGGAAAATTATTTCAAGTTTCAAATCACACATAACTCCTGTGTTAAATAGTCATTCAGAATATAGTAAAAAAATTAAAATAAGTAGAAATGTTTACAATTCATTTCAGAAGCAAGCATAATTCTTTCTCCAGATTTCTCTTAGAAACATACATGCCAAATTCCTGTATAAGGAACTAGGAAATAAAGGCCAGTGGTCTAGAGCAGACAAAGAATACACTATTACCAAGTAGAGATTATTCCAGGAATGCAATATAAGAAATCTATTAATATAAATCATGTCAATTGATAAAAGGATAAAAACCATATGATCATCTTAATAGATGCCAAAAAGTCTTTTGATAAAATGTAATATGCATTCCTCATTTTACGTGTGCACACACATACACACACACACAAACACACTCCAAGACTGGGGTTACCTGCAAGCAGGGAAGATTGCATTTTATCCCCTGGTTAGACTACTCTTAGAATATGAGGCTCTGGTCTGTTCATATCTGTTCATATCAGAGAGCTGGCCGTGAGAAAGAGGGGTAGAGAGGAGCAGTGCAGCAAGAACGTGAACCCCCAAGTCAAGAGCTGCCTTACCAGGACTCACCCAGAGGGAAGCCTGCCGGTAAGAAGAGGTGAAAGAGATGGGGTCTGCCAGAGAAAATACAGGACACCCAGTTAAATTTGAATTTTAGGTAGACAACAGTAAGTGTTTACTGTATGTCCCAAACATTCCATGGGATATACTTACAATAAAAAAAAATTTTTTTGTCTGAAATTCAAATTTAACTGGGTGTTTTGTATTTTCATTTGCTAAATCTAGCAATCCTACTAAGAGCCAGAACTGCACTCCCATATCAGAGAACCATGCAGCACAGCAGGCCAGAGGGCGCCCAAGAACTCAAAAATACTCAGCAAGGTGAAAAAAGCCAGCATTTGTTCACAGCCAAAAGGGATATGGATGACGAATGTAAGCCAGTGATGCAGCCATAGCCCAAAGGATAGATTGCAATCAGATCTCTGTGTAGGGAAGCAACACCTGTACCTTGCTGTCCCTTCCCGCACACTCCTGAAAGCATAGAGTTCAAGCTGCTCCATGGACACTCCAAGGAGGAGGGGGGCTTGGGACACAGAGTAAAAGGTCATGCCAGGTCCCCTCCTCACTTCTGGGCCTTCAGATCACAGCATGAGGGATGGGGGAGCTTTAAATAGGACTTGAGCTTGGTTGGAGTTTAATAACCAAAACTGACCAGGAAGTTGTAGAATCTGCCCAAGATGTCATTGAGCTATATGCTGCCATTCAACTTGAGCAGAGAAAACTAAAGTCTTTTCTAATTTAACCCAACAGCCAACGTCTTGATTAATGATGAAATACTAGAGCTAGTCCCATTGTAATAAAAAAAAAGCTACATCCACTGTTTTATTAAATAAGAATTAAATATTAGTAAATATTAAATATAGAACTGCTAGCCAATGCAGTTAGAAAAGAAAAAGAAATAGGAAATGGTGTATTGGAAAGGAGGTAGCAATTATTATGATTTGCAAATGATACATTTTTCTAACTGAAAAATTATAAAAATGAGGGTTCAGTAAGCTGCCAAAATAAATATGTAAAATCAACAAGTTTCTTCTCTACACTGAGGTCTGTGGACCGCCAGGGGGCAACCAAATGTATTTTCAAGAGTCAAAGGTTCATCTACAAGTGTCAGAGGGATGAAATATTTGGAAATGTATTTGTGTGCATTCTTCTCTTGCATGTCTAGGTATCTCATCTCTTCCTTAGTCAAGAGCATTCCCTGACCTGGAAAAGAAGGGATAGGGATTAGGATTATTATAGTAGGAAAGCAAATTTTTTAATAAAGATATAACATTCATCTTCTACTTGAAAAATAGGAATTTGGTATCTCAGCCAGAAAGCAAGACTTTGTTGAGACAGAAAAAGCATTTCCTGAATTGATTTCCCACTTCAGGTACTCAAGAGGCAATCTATCCAGTTTCACGATAGTTCTATATAAATGAGACCCTACCCCACCGGGAGTAAAGAGAACTCCCCCCGTCTGACAGGAGGAGAATTGCAGGTTGGAGAATGAAGAGAAAAGGAGAGGAAATGGGTGGGCAACAGATGGACTGGAACTCCAGCATGAAGAGGAGTGTGTCTGAAGCTGAGGGAAATACCGGCAGCAAGGAGCTTCTGCCTGCCTTCCTGCTTGGAACCCCAGAAGAAGAAGGCCTGCACACTGGCCATCATAGGTGGCCATGTCTTTGTAAGCCAAGCATGATGACTGTGCCATCAAAGACACCCAGAACCCCTGCATGCCTTGTGGAGGCCAATGGGAGCGTACTGCATTCAGAGCCAGTAGCTGCCACTGCGGGGTGGGCCGGGGCTGCATGACCCTGCAGCAAAGTTTACAAAGGAGTCCAGGGCAGTTGTATGAGGGGCCAATGCAGAGTGTCTCTAAGGTGCAGCAGCCAGGGTGGGTCACGTAGCAAAGGGCAATGGCAGCGACCACCAGGAACACGACCCGGCACAAGAAGCAGACCGGCACTGATCCTCACCACAGTGGTTAGAAACACACACCAGCAATGCATCACGGGGACCAGTCCAGGAAGCAGAGGGGCCACTCTGCAGAAGAGGCCAGCAAGGCTCCGGGGATCCACAAGGACCAGCCACACACCTGCCCCCAATCCCTGATGCCAGCTCAAGGCAAGCAGGGCAGGGATGAGGATGCTCTAAAGATGCAGCGTCTGCCTGAGTCATCCAAAGAGAAGCTGGAAAAGTGTTGGAATTATTGCAGAATGCTGTATTGCTCTCCCCTACAGCCCAGTGCTGTTGTGCAGGAGTGGTGAAAGAAGAAATAAACGTTTTGTTTGCGTGTTAGTGTGTTATATGAGTGAATTCACAACTCTATTCAAAATAATGTTTTGTGTTGTTCATTTGAATTATACTCTAGGAAAATTTTAATGCAAGCATATCCGGAGTCACATGGATAGCTTCATTTGAACCAAGCAATGCCATATGATCTCAGTGCCTACATTTGTTTGGGTGTTAAAACCACATTGGCACTAAGAACTTTAATATTTTTAATTGAGGTATAGTTGACATATACTAGTATATTAGTTTCAGGTATACTTTAATCATTTTAGATAACAGAAAATAAGAGAGGGAAATTAATATTTATACATTTATTCTCTCAACAAATATTTGCCAGACATATGCCAGGCACTGTACTAAGTGCTTGGGATCCAACAGTAGTGAGGGAGATGGATGGGTAGGATAGATATATATGCACATACATACATAACTTAGGTGGATGGGTGATAGATGTTAGATAGATGATGATAGATAGATAGATAGATAGATAGGTCGATAGATCGATAGATAGACGATAGAATAAATAGGCACCAAGGAATATAGATACATAGACACATAAAGTATATAGAAACTTATACATATATTCTATGCTCAGTTTTGATAAGCGTGTGTAAAAATCTGAGTGGAATAACCCTAATAAGGATTTCCAGTGCAGGAATTGGAGAAAGTTGGGTTTCTTCATTTTACATCAGATATTTTACACTAGGTGGTCAGGGGGGTGCGCTGTGACAAAGTGACATTTGAGCAGGACTGGTGAGGAAAGGAGGGCATGAGCTGAGCAGACCTACCTGGTGTTGTGGACAAGCCGCACACACCAGTCCTGCTGGAGCACATTTCACTGGGCAACCTCCAAAGACAGGGTGAGTTACAGGTGTGCAGGTCCCTGCACAGGAATCTGGCAACGATAGGGATCTGGAAGTGCCAGGAATGAGAATCAGGGGGAGGGAGGCTGACAGCTGGACTACAAAACTTTGAATTTTCCTGATAACAAAGTGGCAACCCACCTTGGTGGGATCAAGGGCAAGGATACAACAGCAGTGTGATGAAACAGAATCTTGGCCCAGCACTGATCATGAGGGTGGGGGGCAGGGTTCCTTGAAGAAATGTTCATATTATCTTATTTAGGAGGAGAAGGTTGAAAAATACATGTTCAAAAAAATTCTAATTTTAACAAATATCTCTATATATTTATAGATACGCACAAATATTTATGTATATAGAGAGAATAAACAAAATGCACAATATTATACGTATTATAATACCTAAAGAATAAACACAGACTATATTTTATAATATGAAGTGTGTGTGCATGTGGAGAGGGCAGTTATAACAACCATTACTAGGGGTTACCTCTCTGATTGGATGAAAGGGAGTTATTATTTTCTTCCTTATTTTCCAACATTTCTGCAGTGAACATAATGAACATGAATTCTGTAATAAGAAAAATAGAATAATTATTTTGCTTATTTTTTAAATGAAGATAAAAGCGGGGATCCGGACATGACCTGAAGTTTGTGTCAAGTTGGAGCTGGCGAGCTCAGGTGTGTTCAGGCAGACCCCTGGCAGGCCAGGTAAGCTGGTGGGAGCTGGATAAGGGCAGACCAGACTGGAAGCTGGGTGGGTGTGTCAGAACCCAGGGGGTTTTGGAGCTCCCACTTCTGCCTTCCTGATGCTGAGAAAACCTTGACTCCTCAACCTGGAAACGCTTCCTCTGGGCAGATTACTGGCATTTGTCCCTGTTAGTCCTCTAGCTGTGAGGCTACCCAGTTGTTCTGGCAGTGGTTAAACATGGCTTTGTGGTGAATTATGCCACAGAAACTGGGCTCTTTTAAGAAAGGCTACAGATTCAGGTTGGTAAGTGACTAATCCAACTTCGTCTTGATCTATATATTGATCTATATATTCATTGCTAGGCCCCATGTGTTGCTATTTTGTTTGAACTTTTTGCATCTACCATCATGAGTGCCTTTAGCCAATAATTTGATTTTCTCGTGTTGCCCTCAGCCTGGTTTGGGCACCAAGTTTATACACATATACAAAATGAAGCAGCAAGTGTTATACAAACCGTTTGTATAGATTGAGATTATGTTTCTTGAATATTTGGTAAAACCTATCTAAATTGTCTGGGCCTGGTAGGAATTTTGTGAATAGATTTTTAACTATCGATTCCATTTTACAATAGGTGCATGCAGGGTTTCTACTTCTTAAGTCAGTTTTGGTAATTTACATTTTTCTAGGGGATTGACAATTTTGTTATACATTTTCATGATTATCCACAGTATCATCTTATTATTTCTTAAAAAGCTCAACTTTATCTGTGTGTCTGTGCCCTTTTTTATTCCTATCATTGTAGTTGTTTATTTGCTTTTCTCTCTCAATATCTCTGTCTCTCATTCTCTGTCTCTCATCCTCTCTCTCTCCCTCTCTCCCCCCCCCCCTCTCGAAATATAGCCAGAAAATTTTCTAAACTACTAGTCTTTTCAATTAACCATCTTTGCCTTGTATGTGTCCCTTCCTGCTCCTATATGCATTATTTCCTTTCTTCTCTTTTTTTAAACTTTTCTGTGTTGTTCTTTTAATTTCTATTATATGAACAATTTCAAGTCTTCCTTTTTTCTCATAAATGTGTTTATTTACTGCTGTTAATTTTGCTTTAAATACTACCTTAACAGCATTGCAGAAGTCTGGATATATGATATTTTCATTATCACTCAGGTCTTAATACATTCTTATTTCTATTATAATTTCTTCTTTGAATCATGACTTACTTATAAAAATGTGCTTTAAAATATCCAAATGTATCACTTTGTTAAATTGATCAACTTTTAACAATTGCATTGAGCAGAGAAAACATGACCTGCATGATCCCAGTTTTTTAATATTTGTTGAATCTTATTTTATGACTTAGTATGTGATCACTACAGTGGTTCCATGTGTGTCTGAAAAGAATATGCGTTCTTCATTTTCAGGTGCAACATTATATCATTAGATCAAACTTCTTAATTTGTCTTTTAAAAATCCATACCCTTACTTTGTCATACTGCAAGAGCGAATTATAAACCTCTCCTTATAATTCTGTCAAATGAGGCTATGTTTTTGGGGTAATCTTCTGGTGAAATCTTCCTTTTGCCATTTTATAATGATCTTCTTTGTCATGCTTAATGCTTTATTACCTTAAAGTCTATTTTGTGTGCTAATGTAGTTAATAGCTTTTCTTTTCATTTGTATTTGCCTGGGATATCCATTTCTCCACTTTTATTTTCCACCTTTCTATTTTACTTGCGGTTTAAGTATTTGCCTTACAAAAGCATAAAGTCATATGTTTTTTAATTTATCTAATCTATCCGTCTCTGTCTTTATCCAGCAAATTTAATTAATTTACTTTTCTTGCAGTTACTAATCTATCTGAATTGTTTTGGCCACCTTTGTTTATGCTGTCTCTCTTCCTAGATTTTATTTCCTTTCCATTCTCCTAGAGCAGGGGTTGATGCACTACCACCTACAGCCCAAGTCCAGTCTGAGGTCTGTTTTGTAAATAAAGTTCTGTTGGAACACAGCCATGCCTATTTGGTTAAGTCTTCTCAGCCATCTGCTTTCACACTGTAATGCTGTTGAATAGTTGCAACAAAGCCCATCTGTCCAGAAAATCAAAAACATTTACTATCTGTCCCTTTACAGACAAGTTTGCTGACCCCTGTCCTGTAGGATTAGAGGGTTCTTTTTTTTTTTTTTCATTTTTTCTTTACTGTTTTGAAAGTTACAAATTCTACTTCTGCTCTCTTAATATCATGATTAAAACTGTAACTTGTGCACTTGACCTGACAGAGTCTACATTTCCTCCATTTGTTCATGGGGTCCTTCAAGGATTTTAGAATCCTTGGATTATTCTCCTCCCACCTTACAGACTGCTTAATCTAGTATTTCAGATCCTGCATATTTTTATACATTTAAAGTAAGTCATTAATATTACTACTGTTTACACTGTCAATCTTGTGTAGGGTTACCCACATGTTTCCTAAGTTATTTGCTCACCACTCTGCTTATGGTTCTCTCCTTCCTTCTGGGTTCAATGATCTTCTTGCTAAAGTACATCCCTAGGGCTTCCCTGGTGGCGCAGTGGTTGCGCGTCCGCCTGCCGATGCAGGGGAGCCGGGTTCGCGCCCCCGTCTGGGAGGATCCCGCGTGCCGCGGAGCGGCTGGGCCCGTGAGCCATGGCTGCTGAGCCTGCGCGTCCGGAGCCTGTGCTCCGCGACGGGAGAGGCCACAGCAGTGTGAGGCCCGCATACCACAAAAAAAATAAATAAATAAAAAAAATAAATAAAGTACATCCCTAGAAGTTCTTTTAGTGAGAATCTGTTAGTGATAACTTCTCTAAGGCTTTGTTTTTCATCATTTCTTCCTAATTCTTGTATGACAGCTTGGTTAAGTAGAGATTTCAATTTTCCTTCAACACTTTGAAGATCTAATTTCACTGTCCTCTGGTTACTGTTGAGAAGTGGCAGCCAAATTCATTGCCATTCTTTTTTAGGTAATCTTTTATTTCTGGCTATTTTTAAGGTATTTTGTTTGTCTTTGGTGATCTTGCATAGCTCACTGTTATATATCCAGATGTAAATTTCTTTTATTTACTCTTCTTAGAGTTATTTTTTTTTCCCTGAATCAGAGAGTTCAGGAATATCCCCAATTTTGGAAAAATTTCAGTCATCATCTCTTTGAACATAGACTCACTCCCCTTCTCTCTATTCGCTCCATGTGGAATCCCTGTTGTGCTTTTCTTGGACCTTCTTAGCTGTTCTCCATGCCTGTTAACCTTGCTGCCATCTCTTTATCTCCACATGCTCAGAGTGATCTTCCACTTTACTAATTCTCTGTTTAGTTGTGTCTAATCTGCTTTTTAACCTAACCATTCTGGATTTGTTAAATTTCATTCTCTGTTTTTTTTATTCCTAGAAGTTCTCTCTTGTCTTTTAAATCTTCCTTGTCTTTCGTTTTCCTTTGTTGGTGGCTTGTTTTTTTTCTCATTTTTAAAATTTTTTCACTGTGTCTTTAATCTTAACTACTTTATAATCTCTGTCTGATACTATTGTTTCCTGGAGCCCTCAGGGATTTAATCCTACTGTTTGTTACATCTATGAAACTATTCAGAGTTTATTTTTCTCCTCAGATTGGCACTCCATCTTCACTGGGGTTTATCTGTGAGAATTCTTTTTTTTTTTTTTTTTTTTTTTTTTTTGGATTTTATTTTATTTATTTATTTTTTTATACAGCAGGTTCTTATTAGTTATCCATTTTATACATATTAGTGTATATATGTCAATCCCAATCTCCCAACTCATCACACCACCACCACCCCACCACCACTTTCCCCCCTTGGTGTCCATACGTTTGTTCTCTACATCTGTGCCTCTATTTCTGCCCTGCAAACAAGAATTCTTTGTGTGCATCCACAGAGGTTGTGTGCTTTCTCCTGCCAGGTACTCCAGAGGTACCAGTCCAGGGTTAATTTTATCCTAATCTCTCAGATTGGGGCTCCATGCCACTCAGATAGTATAAATTCAAACCCCAGATACTCTTGAGGACAGCTACTGATTACAAATCTCCAAGGCAACCATTTTCCCTCTTCAGAATCAGACCATGGTTGACAGGGTCATCTCCCTGTGCCAACAGGTGGATTTTTTTTTCTGGTCCACCTTTTCACTGAAAGTATAGCTCTTCAGGGGAGCAGGATGACTCCTGTGTAGGAATCTCAGATCTAACCTCCAGCCTCTTATGAGCTCAAAGATTCATCTCCTGTTTCTGTACAACCATTAAAACAAACAAAAAAAATCAGTAATTAGAAAGACCCACGAAGTAACCTCTATTCCCATCTTTGCCACGCTCGTGCCTACCCCCAGCACAGCCCAGCATCAATTCCCGTATATTTCTGGTTTTCATTCCTTTTTGGATTTGGGCCCTTATAAAAGATACCTTCAGTGAGTGTTGTCTATCTGTTATACTTTAGCCAACATTCCCAGACATTTTGTATCAAGATGGTGTTCATGTTCTCTGATTCATCAGATTTCATCAGAGATATAAAATATATATTAAAACTAAACTATTTTAGACATAATAAAGCAAACTCTAACATCCAGATTAATTTGTCCCTAGTTTAATTATGAAAAAACCGACATGGATGGACCTAGAGATTATCGTACTAAGTGAAGTAAGTCAGACAGAGAAAGACAAATATTGTATGATATCACTTATATGTGGAATCTAAAAAAATGGTACAAATGAACCTATTTACAAAACAGAAATTGAGTCACAGATGTAGAAAACAAGCTTACGGTTACCAAAGGGGAAAGGCGGGGAGGGGTAAATTGGGAGACTGGGATTCACATACACACACTACTATATATAAAATAGATAACCAACAGCAACCTACTGTATAGCACAGGGAACTCTACTCAATACTCTGTAATGACCTATATGGGAACAAAATCTAAAAAAGAGTGAATATATGTATTTGTATAACTGACTCACTGCTGTACGCCTGAAACTAACACAACATTGTAAATCAACTAGACTCCAATTTTAAAAATTAATTTAAAAAGAAAAGAAAAAAGAAAACTACCTCAAAACTGAAAAAATAATCATGGGAAAAAAATGTCTGACTTAGGGAAAAGGGTCTCCCACATTATGAGGAAACTTCTTCATCCGTTCGTAGGCCCCTTCCCCACAATCTTGCCAGTGAGATTTTTCTATCATTGTAATTTCTGAAAGAGAGATGGGGGACATGGTGAAATAATCTATTATGTCCGTGAACATCTGATGTGCCAAAAATAGTACTGGGAGGAAATAGAACTGCTAATAAGGTAGCAGTCTCTCAAATCTTTCACAATGTAGAATGTTGCTCTTTTTGGTGTTTCCAAAGCACCAGAGAGTTCCTGTTGAAACCCTACCTCCAAACAGAAGCCCTCTCCAATACCATGGTCATAACAACGGTGTTTAATCAGCAGTATTTTTACATCTTAAAGAGCCCTTCCACACACCTTATCCAATGGACATCTCCTCCTTAGGAATGAAGAGAGTGAGGCTCGGGGGTTAACCAAGCTAGTGCCCTCCAGCAGCACCAGGAGTTTACTATCTTTAGAAGAAAGAAAATTGTGCTCGTATACCCTTGTAAGAAAGAATAGGAGCCAGAATCTGTTCTCCCACTGTCACACCATCACAGACACCACCTATAGGAACTCCAGCAACACTGAAAGTTAAATCAAACAGCCTTTAAAATCCTGTCCTAAAATGGAAATAGTGCGATTTCTAGCCAAGTGATGCTAGGCCAAGGACAGACCCTCTGGAGCTCGGGAGGAAACAAGAAGAGGGAGAAAGTTCCAGACGTTGAGATGTGGGTCCTAGAAGGTGAGGTTGGAGGAACAAGATGTTGCATCATCTCAAGGGGATGTGCTGGGGTCCAGAGCTGCCTGTGGCTGGCACCTGTGTCACGGGCTGTTTGGGTGCAGGGAGAGGTGTCTCACTTTTACCAGGGAAGTGGGGAGCTGCTGTGAGTCACCCCGCCTTTCATCTGCATTTTCTTCTTGGCAGGAATGATTTTCATTGCACTATACCTCGGCAAGACCCAATCCGTTTGGGGTGATGCATTGACTGAATTGCTCCTCAAAGAGAAAGAGCTCACAGCTTCCAATCAGAGGTTTTACTGCTTGAGTCATGGCTTCCTGGCTTTGCCCCATCATGAACTGGAAGTCTTAGTGCACAGACGGGAAGTTAGCCGTAAAAGACTGACCACCACCAGCCTCTTCATACCGGTGGGCCACGGGACAGAGGCTGACCCAAGCAGGAGACTCCTCTCCAGAGGCCACAGCCATGACAGAGCAGCAGGGCAAGAACCAATGCAGGAACAGAAGCCCGGGACTGTCAGACCAAGGGGCTGGCAGAGATGGACAAGCTGAGGACAGACCCACCAGTCGGCAGACAAGTGAGGCAGGAACCTGCAGGGGGATCTAGGAGGTTCCCTAAAACTGGCACGGTGGCTGCTGGCTGGTTTTCCTTGGATACTGGGACACAAAGCAGGAGTGGTGGATCTAAGTACAATGTGCCAAGGATGGGTAGGCAGCCACTAGGTCACCGGCATGGGAGGGGCCAGAATAAGCAACTGGTGGTGCATGTATGTGCCTTCCTCTCGGGGAATTCTGTGGTCATCTTCCCAGCTTGATTTCATGCTCCCCTGAAGGGGGCCGGGGTGATGGCACGGAGACCCTGCAGGCTCCCATCCAGCCCCGGCTCTTTGCTGATCGTGACCCCTCCACACTCATCCAAACGTTAATTCCCCCCATCCATCCACCCTTCACGCAGTAAAAGCCCAGGGTATCAAGCCAAGGACAGGGGTACATCTGTGGGCTGACCTAGGGCCTGAGCTTGGACTAGCTGGTTGCCCCCAGCCTCCCTGCCCTGGGAGGGAGCTCCCTGCCCTGAGCTGTTCACCCAGCTCAGCCAATTTTCACAGCCCAATCCCCTCCCACCTCTCCCCAAATCTGCAACCACCAATAAAATAAAGGGAGGCTCTGTGAAATAGACAAGGCACAGACGCCATCTCCGAGGCGCTCGAAACAGGAAAAACAAGAAATGGCAGTGGGGGTGAGAAGACCAGGTTCCCATCCCTCCATGGCCATCGAGACCTCACGGACTCAGGAAAGTCATTGAACCTCCACGAGCCTCTTGCGCGGCGGATCACTTTCGGGAGTTACTACGGGATCCGATGGAAGTGAATATAACGTGTTTCAAGGTTGTGCATTTCTAATGTAATTTCACAGGAGACCCAAGAACAGGCAGAGGACGGACAGCCCAAGGTCGGATGTGGGCTTTCTGTGGTGTCCCAGGGAGACGGGGGCCCCTGCCCCCCATGGGAAGAGCACCTCAGGTGTCTTGATGGAGCTGGGGACACCAAGCCTGACTTGAGTCAGGCCAAAGTAAGACCACCAGGCTGGGACCGCTCGCCAGCCCAGGCGGGCGCCCCGCAGCGTGCGTCTTCCCCAGCCCCTCCTGGCACCTCCCGCTTGTGCCCGCGCCACTTCGCAGCATCTGGCAGCCATGGCAGACCCTCCGCTCCGAGGGGGCCTCCCCCGGCGTTTGCGGGCGGGAGGAGATGCTGCTTTCCCCGTGGGCTCACGCAGAGCTCCCTCCAACGGCTTCCCCCGCGCCCAGGGCGGCTTCCCAGCGCATTCTTGGCAGGCTGGGCCTGTCTCATCCTGCCCGGCTGTACATGTGGGCCCCATTTGCAGGGGGCACCGCGCCGGGGTGGGGGAATCGGAGGGGTGGCTGCTGGGACTGGGTTTAAACGTTTCCACCTGAGAATGTGAGGGAGCACCCCCCAAAGTGATGAAAGGGACCCGAGATCGCGGCGCGGAGCCTCTCTGCCAAGAGGAGGGCGGCGGGGCCCGCGATGTGGGAAGGCAGGAGGGCCCTCAGGACACAGCGCGCAGTGCTGAACCCAGAGACCCCCCAGCGAGAGGCTGGCAGCGGGGACGGCGGGTGACAGCAGCGTCTGGGCACCAGCTTCACCCTCCGCCGCAGGCACAGGGCGGGCTGCGGTGCACTCGCGACTGCTCGGGGTGCACAGATAGGAGGAGACCAGGTCGCCGGACCCTCAGACCCGCCGGGTTACCGTCGCGGCCGCCGCCACCTCCGTGGCAGCACGTCAGTTGCCGAGTTCGTGAGGGCAGCAGGCTCTGCGGTGGGCGTGGAGCCCTGCCCAGAATGTGCCCGGGACCAGCCCGTGCAGCCACAGCTTTCCGACGGCAAAGCTGAAACGCAGGCGGGCAGGCGGATGCCTCACGTCGGGGCAGTTAGGTGCCAACCAGCCTAAGTCAGTGATCGCCCCCTGCGGCTCTTCCTTCTCGAGCCCCGGAGGCTCCGCACGTGTTTGTAACAGACCAGGGCCTCTGTCCTATTGCTAATATTTGAAAACAAAATGAACAAGTGGCAGGAAGGGGCCAAACCCTCCCAGTTCCGGCGGAACCTGGCACCTGCGGTCAGGTGTCGCCTCACCAAGGCCACTGCCCCCAGAACCAAAGCGTCCTCCCCCAGCAGCAAGCAGCTGCAGGGTTCCCAGCCACAGGGGGAGAACCCAGGGCTTCTCTGGGTGCCAGGCAGATGCCAACCTCATGCCCCGTCCCCCGCCCTTCCTGGAGGACCCTCTGTGAGGCTCTGCATATTCCCCCAGTTCTTCCAAGCAAAATGGACCCATTAACCTTTTCCCCACCAACCCCCACCCCTCTTTCCCAGTTCCATCAAAAATTCTGGCTTTCAATCCATCTGGGTTCAAAAGCGTATAGGCATACCAAGACAGAAAGGCTTTGGCATACTTTGATGCCATCGTCAAAGCTAAAACAAGCCAAAAAGAATGAATTGGCCTGTCACTAGGGGTTCACGAAGTGCTGGCCCCCCCCCCCCCAGCAAGGTGGGAACTGGTACATCCCCAGTTTACAGTCAAGGCTCGAAGACAGCCTGCAAGGCCAAAAAAGAGCCCGAAGGGACGTGAGGAGGGCCTGAGACCGGCTGGGGGGAGGGGGGAGGGGGGAGGGGAATAAGAGGCTGGGAGGGGTCTGGGAAGACTCCCGCTCCTGGTGGTCTCGGTGCGACTTTATTTAAAGGAGAAATGAGTTCTGTTGGGGTCTTGACAACGAGGGGGCATTTGCAGGCCTCAGGGGGAGCTGTCCTGAGGAAGACACTATATGTAGGTCTGGGGCTCAAGGGACTCGGGGTCAGGGACACCCAGGCCGCCCCTGCAGGGAGAGCGTAGGGTGGGCAAGAGGCCATGGGAGGCCCCACATGGCTGGGTCCTCGTCCAGACGGCCCCGTGGGCCTGAGGAAACTGCCCCAGGATTCGTGTTTTGCAGCTGAGGGAGGAGAGGTCGGGGAGGGGGCACAACTCAAACTCAGCCCTCGCCCGGCCCCCCACCCGGCCCGTCCACCGGCAGGTCAAGCAGGCCCGCCCAGAGTAGGATCCACACGAGGAATACAGCCTCAGAGGCTCCAGATTCTGCTCCTGTGGGTGCCCTGGGGAGAGACACTTGGCCAGAGGAAATCTGCTCTGGAAGGAGCCCCCAAAGAGCAGCCCGGGCAGGACAGGGGAGTCTGGGAGGGCCCCCGAAACCCTGAGGAACCTCAGAGAGGAAAGGACCCTCCGCACCTGCAGTACTGATTTTCCCTCTTAAAGAGAAAAGAAAAAAAGAAGAAGTTTAAAAGGGAAGAAAGAGGAAGGCGTCCTGTTTAACCTCCAGGCACACTGTCCGGGGAGGCCAGGCTTGGGAGGCGGGGCGGTGTGGCGAGGGATGTGGGAAAGCAAGGGGGGGGCCGCAGGATGCGGGGATGAGGAGGCTGGGGCGCGTGCACGGGATGAGGGAAGGCGAGGATGCAGATGCGTGGGCGCGCGGGATGCCGGGAAGGGGAGGCTGGGTGGCGGGCCGCGAGATGCAGGGCCCTGGACCCCCAGCGCAAGAAGCTGCCTGGCGCTGGCACGGGGCCGCCTGCTGACTGGGGCTTTGAAAAACAACTTCCTTTCAATAAATGTGAACAAAAGTTTGGACCCATCTTCAAAGTGATGAGTTATGCTGAAAATATGTTCCTGCGAACCGGGAGAACGGGTCCTTCCTGGCATTTGGCACTCGGGAGAGTTTATAAATAACTGCTCAGGTCTGCTTGGGTTACGCCTGCCATGGGAATGCACACCGTGCCAGCGAGGGGGACATGGAGCCCCGGAGCCAGATGTGGTCCATCACGAGGTAGAATTAGCCCGCCTGCCATTCCCAGCCTCCCCTGGCAGGGCAGGCAAGAGGGCGTCTGGAGAAAGCCAGTCCTCTTCCCGGCGAAGGAGGCCGAGGGGCTCCCCAGCCTCTGTTCAGCGCTGCGCAATGAGGAGGACACCCGGACCAGCACCCCCTTTGCATTTTGGAGGGAAAAAAGGAAGAGATCTCTTCTACATGTGGTTTCCATTGCAGAGAAAAGTAAAAACAGGTGCTGGCATTTCTAGCTGACATGGTCCTTGTTATTTTAATGAGGAAGCCCACAATTAGGGGCAAGAGTGAAAAAGAAGCAACACCAGCCTTTCTCCTGGTGCCCGGTGCCCACACCTTGCCCCCCAGGGAAACCAGCGGCCCCTGATGCCCGTTCCTCTGCACCCGTTGACCTGCCCATCAGTGCAGAAGGAGGAAGGACAGCAGGAAGAAGGCAGACCTTCCAGCCCTAACAGTTCCCGCCTCGGTGTCGAAGGTGCAGCCGAAGCAGTTCATTTGTCAGCGTTTGAACATCATTACGGCATTAACAGCCTCTGTCCGTGCCAAAGCGCTGGCTTTGCACGCCTATAACTTAGAGTATATCAAACCGGAGTTTATTGAGTCTCAGCCAATCAGAAGTAAAACTTCCATAACTTTTTACAATTCTCTGCATTCTTCCAATCATATTAAAATATTTATTTGTACCTTGCATGATATATATAAACGTTTTATTAAGAACATTTGAAGGCTGGCTCTTTAAACAGAAGAAGATACACACTACTTGCTGGTGGAGACGGCCAGTGTGGAGTCTGTCCAGTCGGTTTCATGTAGGGAAACGGCTCAATTGGATTTGCAGGGATCATTAGCAAGAACACACAGTTGGTCTCTCAGCCCGCTATTTATTTATGGCTGCTCACCTTCCCCTAGTAACTTCCCTCCGGAGCGGGTCCCTGTTTGTCTCCCCTGGTCCGGTTCTGGGACTTTATTCCAGGGCGGCAGGGCACCTCTGCCCCCGGGAGCTGCCCGCATGCTGCTGGTCACCCAGAGAGAAGGACGCCGAGGGGAGTAGGAAGCTCCACCAGCCAACATCTTAGGACAAGGACGTACAAACGAGCTGGGTATAGAACCCCAACCCCCCACCTTCGCCCGGCCCTTTCCTGGCTGTGTGACGCTGGCCCCCGAACTTCCCCTCTCTGAATCTCAGCCACCATTCGTCCTCGCCCACAAGTCATAGATGGTGACTGCCTGGTGTCTCCTTCCGTGTCATCTCCATCCCGCCAGTACCTCCCCCAAAGGGCCCTCTGCTGATGTGACATGACAGGCCAAGTTCTCAGGGATGGACCGCGTCCCAGCAGAAGGGTGCTGAGGCCTCCGTGAGCCTCTGTCTCTAGGTTTGATGATAACGCCGCCACCAAGAATGCCTCCCATTTACGGCACGCTTACAGGGTGCTGAGCCCTGAACAAGCGCCGTCCCTGTGACCCCCACCCCAGCCCCCCAGGGAGGGCCTCCAGCTGCGATGAGGTGTCAGGTGGTTGAAGGGCTTGGCCAAGGTGGCACGGTGTGCCAGGCAGGCCAGTGCCAGGGCCTGGCAGGGGACCACAGCTCTCTACTGCCAAGCATTGCAGCAACTACTGGGCAGCAGAGCCGACTGGCCGGCCTGGGGGTGGCGAGGCCACAGGCAGGATCACCAGCCAGGCCAGGCCAGGGACAACCAAGTGGGGCTTGACAAGAGCAGCAGGGAGGGGATTCTGCCCGCCACGGAAGCCCCTGCCCGCAGAGAGCACCCTGGCGTGGAAACACAAAGCTCACTTTTGTTAACATGTCCCCAACCACAGTAAAAAACCTCACAGGGTGTAATGGCTCCAGCACGATAGAAACTGACTACTTGTTTTTGCAACATCTCAGGCAGGTGTTTCTGGTCAGCAGACGTTCTGGTCCTCCAGTAATTCAGGGACCAGCTGTCCTCCTCCCCATGGGACCTCACCATAATATGCACCCCCAGCAGGGAAAGGAGAAAGAGGCTGGAAGGCACCTCAGGGGCGTCCGGGGGCCAGGCTTGGGAGTGGCACACGTCCCTGTGCCGGTGTCCCATTGGCTAGAACCCAGTCCCACAGTCACACCTATAACTGCGGTGGCAGATGCAAACGTAGTCCAGCTGTGTGTCCAAGAAGAAGGGGGAAAGCTTTTGGTGACTAAGTCACCATCTCGGCCGCAGGGACTTTCCCACGTAGCAAGAACTCAGGGGGCAGGTTTGCTGCTCAGTGGTGCCTTCACAGACCAAGGTTCTGCCTGTTATTTCCAGCCTCCATCCCACCAAATTAGCTGTTGCCCTCATGCTTGTTTCTTTGTGGTTGCAAGTGGCTGCTGAAGAACCAGACATCACATCTGCATTCCAGCCAGGAAGAAAGGGGACGGGATGGGGAGTGGCACCAACCGCATCTGTCCCCTTTTATAGGAAAGCGCACGAACTTTCCCAGAAACCCCTTCAGCACATAAAGTCTCACTGGGTCACATGGCCTCCCCTACCTGAAAGCGAAGCTGGGAACCCAGGGACAAGGACTGGTTTCCCAGGCTGGTGGTGTTCCCCGCCTGGGATGAAGGGAAGTGGGCACGGGGCAGGCAGCCAGCGAGGTCTGCTACCATTGAGAAGACAGATCTCTGTAAAATGCAGCTGCAGTTGAAGAATGTTCCCCAAGTTCACGTCCACGTGGAATCTCAGAACACGACTTCCTTCAGAAATAGGGCTTTGCAGATGTAATTAGTTAAAAATCTCGAGGTCTGATTAGTTAAGGGGTTGGGACCCAATGCAGGCTGAGCTGCCATGGACAAGAGGTAGCAGTGGAGCAGAGTTGGAAGCTAGTACTAGACGGGTCAGAAGTTCTATGTGGCAGAACAACAGCCAAAACCTTGCTGTGAGCCTTCAACCAGACAAGGGTAAATTCTGATAATACAGGCAAAACACACAGAGTCCTCATCTGCAGGAGGTGTGTCCTAGAGTCACGCCCCGGTCCCAACAATTTCATCTGCTGACCAATCCATGACCTTGTTTTATGTGTGTTTCTAGCTCAAGACACCTTATTGAATCTGTGCAGTCGGCTCATTAGTGTTGAACAATCAGAGCCAACCACACCGTAACTCAGGCCTGAGCAAAGCTTCTCTAACATATATTTTCCCCACAAGGCACATCGCAGCGTTGTCCTTAGGAACACAGAAAGTTCTTCAGCACTAGGTTGGGGGCAATTTTAAAGAGCAAAATCACCACCGACAACAAAAAAAGCACAAACCTGCAAAAAATGTAGCACTAAATAGGCCAAGAAGAGGACACGTAATGACAGGGTCACAGCCAAACCAAGAAGGCAGAGTGTCTCCTGGTTCAGCCTCACCTGAGAAGGAGTTGCAAAGAGCAGCTCAATGTTTATGCTGCTCTGCACATGTCCACAAATGACCCGAAAGCACCATGGGCATCGGTTTGGGGGTTACAAATACATTGTAGCAAGTAGGCCGGATCGCAAATACGGAGTCCGCGGATAACGAACAGCCACGGAACTATGAAGATTTTTTTTTTTTTTTTTTTTTTTTTTTTTTTTTTTTTTTTTTTTGCGGTACGCTGGCCGGAGCCCGGGAGCCCGCGGGCCTGGGGTGGCGGCACCCGGGAGAAGAGGAGCTGGGGCCGCCCCCAGCCCTCCACCCACGAGGGTCCCGCCCGCGCTCCACCACGCACCCCGCCCGCCCCGTTCTCAGCGAGCGCTCCTCCCCGCGCCCCAGCGGCGCGGTTATTAATCACCGCCCAGCCCTCCTCCGCCCCCCACCCGAAAGGCGGTGGGGAAAAAAGACCCCAGCCGGCTCCGCCCACAGCCCCGTCGGCCGCCCACCCACCCACCCACCCGCCGAGACAGGGCGAGCTGAGAGGCCTCGAAAGACCGGGGAGGAACGGGGAGGCGCCCGCGCGTGGCCTGGGTCGCCCTGGGGAGGAGCCAGCGCGGGGGAGGGTTCTGTGCGAGGGGCGGGGTCCTCTGGTGGAGGAGCCAGGGCGGGGCGGGGCGGGGCGGGGCGGGGCGGGGCGGGGTCCCCGGGGCGGGGCCCGCGCGGGGGCGGGGCGACGTGCCCCGCCAGACCCCGCCCCCGGCCCCCTCGCCGTCGGTGCTGCGCTCGCGCCCCAAGGTGTTCTCCAAATTCAGGCCGAAGTGAGCTTCTGCGGACGCGACTACCTCGCCCGAGCCCCGCAGCACCTGCTGGTCGGGGTACCCAGCTAACGCGTCACCCGGAGAAAAGACCGGCTTCCAGGGCGACCACACCGCGCGGCCCGCGGGGCTAAGAGCAAGCATCCCGGGATCCCCCTCCGCAAGCGGCGGCAGAAGAACGCGGTTTGGCGCGGATGCGGCGTCTCAGAGCCGGGGGGCTGCACCGGCCAGGGATCCGGCGGGAGGTCGTGCGGGGCGGGGGCCGATCCGAGGTCCCCGCCGGGCGCCGCGCGGGGAGGGCGCGGAGAGGAGCGTCCAGCGGCGGGACGGGGCCCCGGCCGCCCAGCACGCGCCTCCTCCAGCCGCACAACTCGCGTCGCTCGTTCTTTAGCAGTCCTCCATGCAAAGCAACGGAACGTCTCCTGACCTCGCCAGGCCGAAGCAGAAGCGACGGGCAGGAAGCGACGCAGATTTTCATCGGAATGCCAACCTGCCCCGGCCCAGCCCGCTGCCTGTGGCGCCTGGAAGATTTCCTGCCCCCCCCCCCGCCCCCCGCCTCCTACCCTGCGTCCAGGCGGCCCCGGGGCCCTTCCTGCCCATGCCCTGGGGGCACGTTTTCGGAGGCCGTTCTCAGAAAGACCACCTCCCCGCCCCCGAAACGAGAACTTCAGAATAGAGCGGCTGGGCCTAATTCTCTGCAAAGGCGGCTCCAGCGAAAGCCTCGACAGACCGCAAATACACATTTAAATGTTACAGTCCCCCAGTTCCCCACTCTCTGCCCCACTCACCTCCTCCTCGGTAACACGTTAGCGCAAGGCCCGTGTGCACTCGCCTTCCCGCTCTGGCTTCAGGGCAGGGGGCTCTGGAAGGAAGGGTGTATGTGTCGGGGGGCGTAGCGGGGTGGGGAACAGAGAAGGTTCTGAGGGACCGAGGTCCTAACCTAGGAGAGAGTAGGGCCAGCAGAAAAGCAAGGCCGAGTAAAGACCCAAAGTGGCCTCTGCGGGAGAAACAGCAGGTTTCCACTTTGATGAGTGGGAACACAGCGCCAAGCCTTGTTGGATAGCAGCGTTAGGTGGGCAAGAACAATTTTCAGAGATTGAAATGCATACCTTTAATACCTTGTTTTCTTGCTATAACACTTTTAAAATATGTCAGTGCGTTACAGTTCTTGATTCTATAGAGTTAAACTAGTTGGCAGAAATAATTTTAAGCTGTTCTACATAAACAAGTACGGAACTTAGGGAATCTATGGTTTGAAGCAAAGATGATTTTAGTTAAGAGCTCCACAGATGAGAATGATAGCCAGTTAATAAAATCGCCTTCTGGGAGTCTTCAGTTTGAATATTCTGATCTAGATAAGCAAATGCTAGAGCACCTTGCCACCTGGAACCTGAAGACCACATCTCCCTGAGCAGGGCACAGGGAACCGGCTTCTGTTGTCCTGACTGTCACAGGGCAATGCCTGCGGACACCTGCACCCTCCCCAGCTCCCGGGTGGCCGTCCAATGGCTACTTATCAGTTTTATGAAAACCACATAGGGAGGGGGTTAAGTGGCTCTGGAACTAAACCATCTGGCTCAGTTCTTGGCTCTGCCGCTTACTGTGGGATCATGACTAAGTGACGTAGCCCCTGTGTCTCGAGTCTCATCTGAAACATGACAGTGATAATGAAAGTGCCCAGGGCGGAGGGGAGGACCCCCACTGAGCACAGTCAGGGGAGCCGCCTTGCTGCCCCTCAGCCCGCTCTCTTCTCCTGGCCTCCAGGCTCCCAGGCCTTCCTGCCCTTCTCCGCAGCAGGAAGGAAGCTGGGCAACAACAGGTTTAAATGGCTGAGAACCGGGAGAGACTGTGGGTAGCCCCAGAGAAGACAGCAAACCCACAGCCTCCACAAAAGCTGTGAGAGGGCCTGGCTGCAGGACACTATCATGGAGGCAGAAGCAACTGGTTGACTAGTTTTATTCCCAGGAACAAACTAACAATACCAACGACAAAATAATGATAGTAAAGGCACAAGAGATTTCTGATTCTACTAAGCAGTAGCAAATTAGAGAAAACTGCTTTGCTGACATCCTTCTAGATGAGAGGCCTCTATGTTCTGACATGCGTTCCAGCCCAGCCATACCGTGAAGATGGCTCAGACCCGTCCCAGCCGTAGGGAAATGTCAGTCTGTATTTTAAGTGGTGCTGAATTCACACTTCTTGGGGTTACTTAGACCCCGGGCCCCAAACAAAGTGTAGAGGGTCTAGTTGCCTTCTGTTCATTTTGACATAAGTAGCTCTCTAGTGAAAAGGGCCCCTTAGTAAGCCCCTTCCCAGGCAGTCTCCACCCCCTTTTTTTTTTTTTTTTTTTTTTGTGGTACGCGGGCCTCTCACTGTTGCGGCCCCTCCCGTGGCGGAGCACAGGCTCCGGACGCGCAGGCTCGGCGGCCACGGCTCACGGGCCCAGCCGCTCCGCCGCACGTGGGATCTTCCCGGACCGGGGAGCGAACCCGCGTCCCCCGCATCGGCAGGCGGACTCCCAATCACTGCGCCACCAGGGAAGCCCCACTATGAAGATTTTGAACAAGCTTCTGCTCCACGCGGGGGCCTGAGCGCCCTCGCCACCGGTGGGAAGGGGGGAGTCCTGGGGGGGCGGGGAATCCAGCAGGATCCGTCCAATGGCCACAAGCTCAGAGTCAACCGACCCGGCGCTAATGGAAGCCAGGAGAAGCCATCAGGAAATGTCTGGTCTGCATAACCACTTGCGTATTTTTCATCTAATTAACCGCCTTTCATCTTAATTAGCCACTCACTCCCACATTGCATGAAGATAGCTGCCAGTTCCCAGAGCTCAGCCATGCGATCAGAACCGCAACAGGAACTCCATTTGGGGTCAAGAGCGAGGACGAGATCCAGCGACAGCCAGAGAAAGTGCTGGCCTTCACTTTTTTGAGCGGATTTTTGGAGAAGGGAGGGTTTTGGGCGTAGGAGAGGGCTCTATCCTGTTACACAACATTGTGTACTGCTTAGTTTTAAGTCGTGAAGGTTTTGGAGATTTGGGGAATCAGAGCCCTGCAATCACAACTCAAATTATAAAATGAAACAAAGGAAAAGCAATCAATTGATCGGTCTTGTGGCCCCCTCAAAGGCTAATTAACTAACACCAGATTTCAGGTGGCACATAGGTTTGTTTCCTGGGACCGGTCAGCTTACTTCGTGGCCCTTCGAGGAGCTTCTCTTGCCTCTTGTAAAGGTTTTGGCGTGCGCATCAGAAAGAAGACTCTGAAGACATAATTCATGGAGCTGAAACAGGATTTTTACCCTAGAGAGGGCCGAGCGGCTGGGGTACGGTCTCAGCCAGGCCTTTCTCTTGGGCAGGCAGGCACAGTCCTCTGGGCCCGTCTTGTCATGCCCACACTTCCTTTTGCAAATGCCCATCAAAAAATTAGCAAGGATGCTCTGCATTCATGAGGATGGTGAAAACGGTTGCCTTATCCATTGTGGGTAAGAGTGCAAAGTATTACTTCTCTGCTGAATAGCTTGGCAATTAATTTCAAAGCCTTGAAAATATGCCCATCCTCCCTCATACTCCTCAGGATGTGGCTACTACGAAAAAATCAGACAAATAACAAGAGTTGACAAGGATGTGGAGAAATTGGAACATTTGTGTGCTGTTGGTAGGAACGTAAAATGGTGCGATCACTATGGAAAATAGTGCGGCAGTTTCTCAAAAGGTTAATAATAGAACTACCAGATGATCCAGCAATTCCACTTCTGAGTCTATACACCAAAGAATTAAAAGCATGAATTCGAAGACGTATTTGCACACCCAAGTTCAGAGCAGCATTATTCACAGTAGCCAAAAGGTGGAAGCCACCCAGAGTCCATTGACTGAGTAATGAATACGCAAAATGTAGTCTATCCATACAATAGAATATTATTCAGCTTTAAAAAGGAAGCAAATTCCAATACATAGTACAATATGGATGAAGCTCGAGGACATTATGCTAAGTGAAATAAGCCCGTCACAAAAGGACAGATATTGTGTGATTCCGCTTCTGTGAGGTCCCTGGAGTAGCCAAATTCATACAGACAGAAACGTAGATGGTGGTTGCTAGGGGGAGGGAGGAGGGGGCTGGGGAGCTAGTGTTTAATGGGGGTTTCAGTTTTGCAAGGTGAAAAGAGTTCTGGAGTCGGTGGTGATGGCTGTGGAACAATGTGAATGTACTTTGTTCCACCGCACTGCACGTTTAAGAATGGTGAACCTGGGCTTCCCTGGTGGTGCAGTGGTTAGGAATCCGCCTGCCAGGGCTTCCCTGGTGGCGCAGTGGTTGAGAGTCCGCCTGCCGATGCAGGGGACACAGGTTCGTGCCGGTCCGGGAAGATCCCACATGCCGTGAAGCAACTAAGCCCGTGTGCCACAACTACTGAGCCTCCGTGCCACAACTACTGAAGCCGGCGCGCCTAGAGCCCGTGCTCCGCAACAAGAGAGGTCACCTCAAAGAGAAGCCCGCACACCACAACGAAGAGTAACCCCCGCTCGCCGCAACTAGAGAAAGCCCGCACACAGCAACGAAGACCCAACGCAGCCCAAAAAAAGAAAAGAATTGTGAACATGGTAAATTTTATAATATTTTACCACAACTTTAAAAACATATATGTGAGGGATTTGACCTCATATTTCCACTTCTAGTTTGTTCTTTACCTGATTAACCTTCAATTACAAAGATTTAGTTACAAGCATGTTCTTATCAGATTATTATTGCAAAAAAAGAAAAAATCAAACCTCAATGTTCAGTAATAAAGAGTTAATTAGAATTCTGCATAAGCATTAAAAATAATGGTACGAAAATATATTTGTTGATCCAGTTTTTAGAAAATAATTATATATTCATATACATGGAAAATTCTGAAAAGATCTATAAAAATGTTAATTAAGATTCCTCTGATTAAGGTAATTTTTTTCTTAATTTTGCTTAGTCTGTATTCTCTGCTTTTATTCCTGTAACTGTGCAATAGCTAAAACTTTACAAGCCAAAACATTATCCTGGAGAGGTAACATGGTGTTTGAAGCATTATTATTATAACTGATATTGCTTGAGCACCTGTAATATGTCAACTGTTAGCACACAAATTATCCTATTTAATCATCAAAGAATTGGGTAATATAAAGTCTTCCCATTGTACAGTTGAAAAGCCTAAGTTGGTCTCTAATTAGATAATGATTTGTAGCACCTTATCATTTCCAAAACACTTTAACACATGATTTTATTGCATCCCTGACCGTAGTTGAAAGGCATAAGGCAGAAATTGTCCCCATTTCACAGATGGGAAAAATGAGGTGCAAAGAGGTTTAAAGATGCATTTGGTCAAGTTCACAAATCTCGCAACTGCTATAACCGGGACTTGGGATCTTGCTTCTTTACTTCGCTATGTTGCCCGTCCATTTGACAATTGGGAGAAAAAGAAGCAGACAAAAACTCTGGCGTCGAGCGTGGACGTGGAGGAAATGGGTCGAGATTGCCGGAGTTGCGTCAGCAGCACAGAAAGGCGGGCCCTGAGGCTGTCCTTGCCAGCTGGGTGCCCTCTCCATGCCTCTGAGTTTGCACCTGGGGCTGCCTTGAGACCACCTTCATATTAACTGGTTAAAAAGTAGACGATTTTTTAATTTCTCAGTCCCCGAAGCAAGCTGCAGTGGATTGAATGGTGGGCCCCAAAAGATATGCCCTCCCATCACCTGTAAATGTGACCTTATTTGACCAAAGGGTCTTTGCAGTTGCAATTAAGTCAAGGATCTCAAGATAAGATCGCCCATGAGATCAATTAGGGTGGGCCCTAAATCCAACGACAGGTGTTTTTATAAGGGAAGAGAAGGGGAGAAGACACAATGCAGAGAAGGTGATGTGAAGGCAGAGGCAGAGATTGGACGGAAGCATCTATGCACCGTGGAACACCAAGGATTGCGGGCAACACCCCGAAGAGGGAGAGACGCCCGGAACGGGTTCTCCCCTGGAAGCTTCAAAGAGAGTTACACTTGTGCCACATCTTCTTTATCCATTCGTCTGTCGATGGACGCATAGGTTGCTTCCATGTCCTGGCTGTTGTAAATAGAGCTGCAATGAACATTGGGGTACGTGACTGTTTCTGAATTATGGTTTTCTCAGGGTATATGCCCAGTAGTGGGATTGCTGGGTCATATGGTAGTTCTATTTTTAGTTTTTTAAGGAACCTCCATGGAATATTACTCAGCCATAAAAAGAAATGAAACTGAGTTATTTGTAGTGAGGTGGATGGACCTAGACTCTTTCATACAGAGTGAAGTAAGTCAGAAAGAGAAAAACAAATACCGTATGCTAACACATATATATGGAATCTAAAGGGGAAAAACTGGTTCTGAAGAACCTAGGGGCAAGACAGGAATAAAGACGCAGAGGTAGAGAATGGACTTGAGGACACAGGGAGGGGGAAGGGTAAGCTGGGACAAAGTGAGAGAGTGGCACGGACATATAGACACTACCAAACGTAAAATAGATAGCTAGTGGGAAGGAGCCGCCTAGCACAGGGAGATCAGCTCGGTGCTTTGTGACCACCTAGAGGGGTGGGATAGGGAGGGTGGGAGGGAGGGAGATGCAAGAGGGAGGAGATATGGGGATATATGTATAGGTATAGCTGATTCACTTTGTTAGAAAGCAGAAACTAACACACCATTGTAAAGCAATTATACTCTAATAAAGGTGTTAAAACAAAAATGATTTAGACAAGGAAGATGACTTGCTTGCCGACTTCTGGCCTCCAGACCCATGAAGGGTTCCATTTCTGTTGTTTTCAGCCACCAAGTTTGTAATAATATGTTCTAGAGACCCTAAAAACTGGCCCACAGGCACATTCCCATTGGGTGGGAAACCGCTCTCGTTAACGTACCCGTGGTACCTGCCCACACACGCACTGCTTCCCTCCAGCTCTCGGTCGTGATGAGGCTTCCAGAAAAGGGCAAATGAGGGCTGAGTCTGCGAGGAGGGCGCATGACCCACTGAAACAGGGAAGATGTTGGCGTTTACTCCACGGGCCAAGTCCAGGGTGGGCCACCTGGGCCAGGAGACCCCGGCTGCTGGCCCCGCATGAGCAGGAATCTGCTCCTGACCGGCAGACCTGTGATGGGGCCAGGATACGGAGCTTCCCAGGGTGCACCACGCTGAGGGCGCCCTCGTGGCCAATGGCCCCAGCCCACATGGCCCCCAGGTCTGCCTGTGATGAAAGCTTCAAGTGTCGGCTTAGAGGACCCCCGTGCAGTGCCCCGACCCCTCATCTACCCCAACCCTAACCTAACCCTCCCCTCGCGCCACACTCACATCCCCTCCAGACCCTAGCTTGGTCTTTTCTGGGGCCCTCCTCACCGCTTCCCGTACCACGTGGCTACATCCATGGGAGCTCCAAGGCGGTGAGGTCTCTTTTGCCCCCTGCCATTCCCAGGCCCTGGGACACTGCCCAGCACACAGCTGGTGCTCCAGTTCTGAGTTGTTGACGGACTGAGTTTAAGTCAAAGTATCATCTAAAATTCAGATGCCGGATGCATCTTGGGGGTCTCATTGCTTCTGAGGGAAGAGGGGTGTCAGGTATACCTCGCACACACTCCACCCACCCAGCAGGGGACAGTCCCCACGCATGTCCTCTTGGGGCCCCGTCTCTCTGCGTCTTTGCCTGCGGCCTTTCCGGCCATGGGCGCTTGCGTGGTCCTAGGTAGGGCAGCCCAGAAGCACCGGGGACTTACGGCCTGGGTGGTGAAAGATGGGAGTCAGTGACCGGACACCCCAGATTTCTAGTCTCCCAAGGGAACAGCGAGCAGCTCCTCAGAGGACCCGGGGGCTGAGCCCCAAAGTCCACACAGGACCCTGCTCACCCGCCACCCTCATCAGCTTTCCTCCCTCCCCAACTCCTCACCTGGTATCCCTCCCAAATCAACCACGCGCATCCGTCTTCCTCACGGGCTCAGTTTTCAGGGGTGCCCACACTAACCCAAGGCAAGGGCACCGCGTCAGCCCACTCCCACCCAGCAAGAACACGTGCTCTTTGTAGCTCGGGAAGTCATGTGGGCCTCAGTTTAGTCTGGAAAAGGCCTCCTTCCCAAATCACCAGACGCTTTGCACTCTCTGGCAGCCATCTAGATCCTGAATCTGCAAAGAACTACTCCCTGCCACGCAAAACAGCCATCCGGCACACGTTCTTGGCGGAGGAGTTGCTAATTCAAAAGTTCGAGACGCAAGCCAGAGGCCAGTGTGCCTCCTTTTCATGTTTGACAGTTTTCACATGGGCAGCTCGTGGGCTCCGTGATCTGCCTGGGAACAGGCTTGTCCAGCTGCTGCTGCACGTGGGCAGAGAACAGGCAGAGGCAGAGATATTTAGGGATTGACTTCCTTCCAACTGGGAAACATGTCCTCAAAGCAGGAAGGCTGCCGTGGAATGCCTTGGCCCCGCGCGTGGGAGGGACCATGACTGCTGGGGGACAGAGCCTCTCCAGCCAGCTGTGCCCCCCAAGCCCACCAACACGACCTGCTCCCGTTCTCCGGGGACCACCACGCCGCCACCTGCTGGCACTCCACCTGGATACCCATGCCTGGCCCTGCAGTCCAAACCACCCCAAGGCTGAGATCTCCATCAGCCTGTTTGTCTTGGCCCAGAGAGCCTCATGACTTTTCAGTCATTCTAAAAACCAGCTCATGGCTGTCTTCGGTTTCTTGTCGGAAGAATGTGAAAGCCGCGCATCAGCGGGGCTGATGGCGTGGTGACGAGAAACAAGGAAATTTACTCAGCTGAACGGTGGAAACTGGCAGTTAGACTCAACAAGCACGGAAACCAATTTTCTCCAAGGAGGTGGACTGGACCGAAAAATCAGCTGCCAGCCACACATGGCTCAGCTGGTAGTGGATGAAAGTGCACCTCCCAGGGGAGTCAGGCTAGCTGAGGCCTCCAGGCAGGGAGGCCTGGCCACAGTAAGGCAGCCCGGGGCAGGGGTGCGGGGGAGCGAGCCTAGGAGGGCCATCCAAGGAGTGATATTTCACAACACTTTTTTCTGAATATAAATTAACAAGTATTTATATTATGGAAAATTTGGAATCTCGAAAACTTGGAATCTCGAAAACTTTTAAAACTCTGGTTGAATTTACAAGCTCAGGTCACGCTTTTTCATGCTGCTTTAAAACTCTTTTTAAACCTACTTTTCACATTTGCATGCCATCATTCCGTTATAGCATAATTTATGCAAGCATTCTCCTAGTAGTAGACAATTATGCTATTTCCAGATGATTGTGGACAATTGCCATGGACATCTTTGTTTATAAATCTTGTCTCCTGGGCTTCCCTGGCGGCGCAGTGGTTGAGGGTCCGCCTGCCGATGCAGGGGACACGGGTTCGTGCCCCGGTCCGGGAAGATCCCACATGCCGCGGAGCGGCTGGGACCGTGAGCCATGGCCGCTGAGCCTGCGCGTCCAGAGCCTGTGCTCCGCAACGGGAGAGGCCACAACAGTGAGAGGCCCGTGTAACGCAAAAAAAAAAAAAAAAAAAAAAAAAAAATCTTGTCTCCCTTTACCCAAAAGCATAAGTACTGAGTCAAAAGTATGACCCCCCCTTTTAATATTTAAAATAACAATTTTGTTATAGAAATGACACATACTCATCAAAGAAAAAACATGTTTAAATATAAAAGTAGTGTTGGGAATAAAGACGCAGATGTAGAGAATGGCCTTGAGGATATGGGGAGGGGGAAGGGTAAGCTGGAATGAAGTGAGAGAGTGGCATGGACATATACACACTACCAAATGTAAAATAGATAGCTAGTGGGAAGCAGCTGCATAGCACAGGGAGATCAGCTCGGTGCTTTGTGACCACCTGGTGGGGGGATAGGGAGGGTGGGAGGGAGACACAAGAGGGAGGAGATATGGAGATATATGTTTATGTAGAGCTGATTCACTTTGTTATACAGCAGAAACTAACACACCATTGTAAAGCAATTATACTCCAATAAAGATGTTAAAAAAAAAAAAAAGTAGTGTTGGAGTTCCAGTTTCCACTCCAGCATGTAGGAGCTTGGAAGTCGTAACTCTGTCCTAACCAGAAGTAAAAACCTGAACAGGGGCTTCCCTGGTGGCTCAGTGGTTGAGAATCTGCCTGCCAATGCAGGGGACATGGGTTCGTGCCCCGGTCTGGGAAGATCCCACATGCCGCCGAGCGGCTGGGCCCGTGAGCCATGGCCGCTGAGCCTGTGCGTCCGGAGCCTGTGCTCCGCAACGGGAGAGGCCACAACAGTGAGAGGCCTGCATACCACAAAAAAAAAAAAAAAAAAAAAAACCCTGAACAAACCGAAAAATTAACAATTCTTCTTGGATCCATTCAGAGAAGTGTGGTCACAGGGAAAACCACTGCTCCCAAAACTGGAGAGATGGCCAGGTAGACACTGAGACTCACTACTTACCAGAGAAGAAAGCTACCAGCAGAAATGTCCACGGGAACCAGTGCCTGGGCAGAAAAGCCTGAACTGTAATGGATGAATTGCTGGAGGCTCAGTGCAGATAAATCTGAGAGGTAAAAACTCCAGGGGGGTCCAGTCATCAGGGCCCCCACACTTCTGTGAGTGACACCACCAGGGGCTCAACCAGGTTCTCTCAGTGAATATTGGAGAAAAATCCCCTCATGCTCCTGGCATGGGGAGGGGAAAAGAAGCATTTTGGAATAGGTGAGATATCTGCCCTGGGGAGACACTAGTTAACCAGAGCCTAACCTTCTGGGTTTTATGAGACCCTAACTGTCCTGGAGGAAGGAAAATCCCCAACTCCCGCCCATGCTATAGCCCTCCTCTCCCACCTAAGGGAGGAGGAAAAAACTGAGAAACACTCGTGAAGTTCATAGTCCAGAGGCACAGGCTCATAAAAAGAATGAGACCTAATCACAGTACCATAGTACCTTCCCTCCACCACAACTCACCACCACATCACTAACGGCCTATTTACAGCAGTTCCTCTAACCCAGAACATCAGCTCTGGCTATCAGGAAAAAAATTACAAGACATACTAAAAGCCAAAAACCACAGTTTAAAGAGACAGAGCAAGCACAGAACAAGACTCAGATATGACAGGGATGCTGGAATTATCAGACGGGGAATTTAAAATAACTATGATTAACATGCTAAGGGCTCTAGTGGATAGAGTAGATAGCACACAAGAGCAGATGAGCCATGTAAGCAGAGAGATGGAAATCCTAAGAAAGAACCAAAAAGAAATGCTGGAGATCAAAAACACCATAACAGAAATGAAAAAATGCCTTTGATGTGCTTATTAGTTGACTAGACACAGTAGAAGAAAGAATTGCTGAGCTTGTGGATAAATCAATAGAAACTTCCAAAACAGAAAAGTAAGGAGAAAAAAAAAAAAAAAAGACTGAAACTGAAAACAGAGCAGAATGTCCAAATCTGGGATATTTACCAATTAAAAGAGATTGTCAGAATGAATCATAAACAAGATCCAACTATATGTTGTCTACAAGAAACCCACCTTACATATAAAGACTTATGTTTCTTCCATTCTAATTTGGAAGCCTTTTGCTTTTTTCTTGCCCGATTGCTCTGGCTAAGACCTCCAGTACTATGCTGAATAGGAGTGGTGAGAGTGGACATCCTTGTGTTCTTGCTCTTGGAGGAAAAGCTTTCAACGTTGCAGCATTTAGTACGATGTTAGCTGTGGGCTTGTCATATATGACCTTGAATCACGTTGAGGTATGTTCCTTCTATACCCACTCTGTTGAAAGTTTGTATCATGAAAGGATGTTGAATTTTGTCTATTTGTTTCTGCAACAATTCAGATGATTATATCATTTTTATCTTTCATTCTATTAATGTGGTGTATCACATTTATTGATTTGTGTATGTTGAACCATTCTTGCATTCCAGGGATAAATCCCACTTGATTATGGTGTATGATTGATCATTTTAAGGTGCTGTGGAATTCAATTTACTAGTATTTTGTTGAGAACTTTGCATCTATATTCATCAGGGGTAATGGTCTTAGTTTTTTTTTTTTTCCCTCAGTGTGCCTGTCTGGCTTTGGTATCAGGGTAATTCTTGCCTTGTAAAATGAGTTTGGAAGTGTTCCCTCCTCTTCAATTTTGTGAAAGAGTTTGAGAAGGATTGGCATCAAGTCTACTTTAATGTTTGGTAGAATTCACCATGAAGCCATCTGGTCCTGGGCTTTTATTTGTTGGCACGTTATTCATTACTGATTCAATTTCTTTGTTATTGGTCTGTTTAGGTTTTCTATTTCTTCATAATTCAGTCTTGGTAGGTTGTATGCATCTAGGATTTATCAGTTTCTTCTAGGTTGTCCAATTTGTTGGAAAAAGTAAAATGCTTCTGTTTGCAGATGACATTATCTTGTAAATAGAAAATCTTAATTCTCCCCAAAATCTGTTAGAACTAATAAAACTATTTCAGTAAAGTTGCAGGATACAAAGTCAGCATACAAAAATCAGTTGTGTTTCTATACACTAACAATGAACTATCTGAAAAAGAAAACAATCTCATTTACAACAGCAGCGTAAGCAATAATACTTAGGAGTAAATTTCACCAAGGAGGTGAAAGACAAGTATAAGACATAGAGGAAAGAAATTGAACAAGACACAAATAAATGGAAAAGTATTCCATGTTCAGAGATTGGAAGAATTAATACTGGTAAAATGTCCATACTACCCAAGGCCATTTACAGATTCAACGCAAATGCTATCAAAATTCCAATGGCAGGGCTTCCCTGGTGGCGCAGTGGTTGCGCGTCCGCCTGCCGATGCAGGGGAACCGGGTTCGCGCCCCGGTCCGGGAAGATCCCACATGCCGCGGAGCGGCTGGGCCCGTGAGCCATGGCCGCTGGGCCTGCGCGTCCGGAGCCTGTGCTCCGCAACGGGAGAGGCCGCAGCAGAGGGAGGCCCGCATACCACAAAAAAAAAAAAAAAAAAAAATTCCAATGGCAATTTTCACGGAAATAGAAAAAACAATTCTAAAACTCATGGAACCACAAAAGGCTCTGAACAGCCAAAGTGATCTTAGAGGCATCACACTTCCTGATTTCAAACCATACTACAAAGCTATAGTAATCAAAACAATGTAGTATTAGTATAAAAACAGACATATAAAGAGCCCAGAAATGAAACCATGGAACAAAATGGAACAGAAATAAACCCAGAAAGCCCAGAAATAAACCCATGCATACACGGTCAACTAATATTTGACAAGGGAGCCAAGAATACTCAATGAGGAAAGGATAGTCTCTTCAATAAATGGTGTTGGGAAAACTGGACAGCCACATGCAAAAGAATAATACTGAACCCTTCTGTTACTGCTTCCTCTGGAAAAGACAAAACTATGGAGGCAGTAAATGTATCAGTGGTTGCCAGGGAGGGATGACTAGGCAGAGAAGAGAGGATTTTTAGGGAAGTGAAACTATTCTGTTTATACTATAATGGTGAATATATGTCATTGTACATTTGTCAAAACCCACAGAACGGACAACACCAAGAGTGAACTCTAGTGTAAACTATGTACTTTGAGTGATGATGATGTGTCAATGCAAGTTCATCAGTTGTAGCAAATGTGCCCCTCTGGTGCAGGATGTCCCTGCCCACACTTTGATTTCAGACCTCTGGCCTCCAGAACTGTTACAGTAGCCACAGGAAACCAATACACAGTGAGCGGCCAGATAGTCACAATCTGGGTTTCACCCCTCACATCTTACTGCATCCTATCACTTCTCCATTCATCTATCCACTTCTCCATCCATCCATTAATCTATATTGTTTTTTTTTTTTTTACAGAACACAAGTTAAATTGCAAATACTAATACATTTCCCCCTAAACGCCTCAGCATGCTTATAATTAACTAGAACTCAGTCATAGTTTTTTTCTTTTGACATAAAATTTATATACAATGCACAAATCTTAAGTGTGTATTTGTCAAGTTTTGACAAATCCAAACTCCTTTCAAAATATAGAATATCACTGTCCCCCTTCCCGGCCAATCTTCTGCATTCCACAAAGGCAACCTGGTCCAATTTTTCCTTCCATAGAATAGTTTTGGCTATTCTAGGATTTTATATAAATGGAACCATAAGTATGTACTCTTATGAGTAAGGCTTCTTTCAGAAATGCAGCACAAATTTTTTATTTTCACCCATGTTGTTATATGTATCAATAGTTTCTTCCTTTTTCTGCCAAGGAGTCAACCATTGTGTGAATTAACCCAGTCTCTTATTGAGGTACACCTGGGTTGCTTCCAATTTGGGGGTATTATCTGCAAAATGACTGTGGACGTGTTTGTACAAGTCTTTTGGGGAGCACACATTGTTATTTCTCTGGGATAAACACCTAGAAGAGAACTGTTGGGTCATGGGGTAAGAAACTACCAAGGACTGGGTTTTCCAAAGTTATTATACCACGTACATTCCCACATATATTCTGGTTGCTCCCTGACCTTGACAACATCTGGTGTCATCAGTCTTTTTCATTTTAGCCCTTAAGGTAAGTGTATACTGGTATAGACGTAGCCACACTTTTATTAACACTTTTCCACAAATTCAGACTTTTCTTATTCTGCTAAATATTTTAAGGCATGATTTTAACTGGCCGCATAGTATTATTGGTATAAACGGACCACAATCCAGTTAATTGCTTCCCCTTCGTCCACTCACTCTTTTAAAATGTAAGTATTGCTTCCTCCTATATTACAGCCACAGACACAGTCCCTGGCCCTGGAGGCCGTGATCTAGTGAGGGACACACATGTGTCCACAGGCAGTGACGGTGCATGAAATATTGGCCCAAGTACAGGGACCTGGGGGGACCCTTAGAGGAGACACCTGGCTCTTGGAGATTAGAAAAGGTTTCCAGAAGTGACAACCAAGCTAAGTCTCAAAGAATGAGTACAAATTCCACAGGACACGGTGGGTGTGTAAAGATGAGGCACACGATACAAATGGAGGAGGGTTTCCTCCCTCCAGTGGCTGCCCTAGACTCCTGCTGTGTCCAGCCAGGGAAAGGGGGGACACAGAGGGGCCTGGGAAGGTCTTCCCTGGCTGGTCCCATCCCGCTGACCTAAGCCCAGCTCAGTGCTCCTGGGGCTTAAAGCGGACTCTTCACGTTGGGTGAGTTCTCTGGAGACACCCTCCAATCCCATCTCTGGACTTCTCCCCTCAGTCCTCTTGGCAAAAGCAAGTGTTACTCATCCTCCCCCACCCTAAATGACGGCGCCACCTCTAGCTCCTTTCTGCCGAGGACTCCCCACCCGTCCAGGTGGCCTTCATGGACAGGATCTAGGTTGACCCCGGGCCAGCCCTCTATGGTTGACCCCTGTGACAACTCTCTACTGTTGACCCAGGGCTGGCCATTTATGGTTGACCTCCGAGTAGTCTCTCTGTGGTTGACCCCAGGCCGGCTGTCTGTGGTGTGGGGCCCACACGAGGTCTCTGGGAGTCCAGACAAAAGCTCCTACTCTGCTGCTACAGCCCCGGCATACAGCCTCTCACCCCAAGGGAGTCAGGGTCTCCCAAGTGCAGAGCACCCATATCAAGTCTCCCGAGAAACATCCTGGAAGCAGCTCTCACTAAGCCCAGGGTCAGAATGAGACACCCCTCACCCCATGCCCTTCCAGGGCAGGGCTCCCCAAACAGCTCTGTCCAAAGGAACCCCCTCTAGTTTCCAGGGATCCTCTTCTTGGCCTCTCCCCCTCTCCTGCTGGCTGGAACCGGTGGTCCACTGAGGATTTAAAGCTGGCTTCCTTCCACCACCTTTGCAAGCCCACCGCGGTGGCCTCGCATACCTCTGGACAACGGCGTCTTGTCTCCGCGTCCTCATATGGGAGGGTCCCATCTTCACATCCTGGTTCACTCACTTCTCCACGCTCTCCCCCCTTCCCCCCAGCCTCTGGAGTGTTTATCAACTGAGGGTGGAAAAACTGTTTCTCATTCATTCTGCATTCTTCCCAAGTCTGCTGTTTATAACACTGGGTGCACAAAAATTTAACCTTTAAAGACTACAAAGAACTTTTCTTAATGTACAGTCTCATCTGGGAAGTTTCGAATGTTAATGTTGAAACTCAAAACCTGAAAATGCTCTCCTTTGTTCTCTCCTGTTCTGTAGGGGCCTCCCTTCTTTGAGACGTGGATCTTGCACAAGATGCTGGCGGCTGGAGGATCTTGCGGAAAGGGTCATCTGATAAACGTCACTGGCGGGAATGAAGCCTCCGTGCCCGCCCCCCTCAGCGCTGGTCCAGCCACCTCTACCTCTCGCCTCATCTCAGCTCTGCCGGGGGCTCCTACCTGCTCTCCCTCCACCTCCCTCCCCTTCCTCTCACCTAACAGCCAGTCTCTCTCCAGCGGCAGCTAGAGTGGTCTCTCTCAAGCTTCAGCTGGGCTGCACTGAAAGCTTTCCGCAGTCTCCCATGGTACATTCAATGAAACCCAGTCATCTTACGAGGTTTGAAGCCCCAGTGATCCAAGCCAGCACCCCTCACAGCCCCTCTCAGCGCCCAGCACACATGCACCCAGACCTTGGTTCCCTCTGGACCCTCTCACACCCAGTGGCCCTCTGCCTGGACCCCGCTCTCCCAGTGTTATGTGGGGACAACACCTGAACTTCTATGAGTTAACCTAAAGGTTACTTCCTCAGGGAGGCCTGACTACACAATCTAGGTAATGTCCCCATGGTTTTCTCTGGGTGCGCATAATTTCTTTCACAAATTACGATTAACTAATTGTACAAATTACAAATTATCACAAATTACAATTATGTACTTGACAATCTGTTCACCCGTTTATGAGATATTTCCCTCGCTGTAAACTGTAACTCCGTGAGACTCCAGAACATGGCCCATACAGTGCTCAATAAAATGCTTTCACAGGAGCCAATAAATGAATCAATCAATCAATCGATCAGTCAGTCAAGGAAATCTGGCATGTTGGAAGCTTTCAGTTGGTGGTGCTTTGCAAGAAAGCCCAGGCACACGGAGGAAGAAAAAGGCCAAAGGAAGATTGCAAAGACAAAGAGGCTCCAGACTTCTCCTATTATAAACAATGCTGCCAAGAACCCACCGGCATGGAAATGTCTGTGTGTCTCTGGTTATTTTTTAAAACTAAGTAACAGGAAATGGAATTACTGGGCCAAATGGTACAAACATTCCCAAGCCTTTACATATACACTGCCTTCCAGAAAACTGTCAGTCAACAAAAGTGTGCATCTGTCCACTAGCCCTGCGGATACTACTGGGTGAGACTGATATTAGAGGAAGAGAAGGAGTCTAAAAAGAAGAAAATAAATGGAGAGAGAGACGTGCAGACACAGCAATGTATTGTTAACCCAGCACTGACGGACATAATAAAACAGTCTAAACGTGGGTCTGGGGCCGACTGCACTGTCTGTCCACGCTCTTCTCTTCCAGCCCCCCTTCCACGACCCCTCCCATCCCTGCACACACACCTCTTTCCCATCCCTCCGTGCTGGGCTTGGCCAATGGGATGTGAGCAGGTGTGATGGAAGCAGAGGCTTTGAACAGTTCTTGCACGTCTGCCCCCTCCGTGAGAGCCGCGTGCCCCGAGGAACCAACGGTTCCAAAACGAGGAAGTGTGTGGAGCGGTCCCCGCGATCTCAGTGGCGTCCCCTCTGTCCCCAGGTGTGTGTGCTCTGTGAGGACCAGGTAAGGTGGCCAGGAGGAGTGGGCAGGACGGTTGCGAGGACACCGCCATGTCTGAGCTAGGGTTGGCGGTGACTGCATTAGGGCAATGGGTGTACACAGTGAAAGTAAATAAATAGATTTTTTGAATATGAAACTTAGAGGACTTACCGGCAGATCAGTGTGGTGGATTCAAAGTGACCACAGATTCCTCAGTCAAGAGGTGGGGTCTTTTCCCAATAACATGTGACAGAGTGACACTGAGTAAATTCCAGGGTTGGGCCCTACGAACTGCAGCTTTCACTTTTGCTTGAGAAGCCCGATCCATCTGGAGAAGCCCCTGCAGGGAAAACCAGGGAACTCTGCCTGGTAGCCTTGCTGAGCTCCCAGCCAACAGCCAGCACCACTGCCGCGAGGTGAGTGAACCACAGCCTTCGTCCCAGCCCTGAGGACAAGGGCCCAGGCAAGACCAGGGGAGCGGAAAGATCAGCCAGCTGAGCACAGTCAACCCGGAAACTCGGGCAGGAAAGCAAATGGTGTCGCTGTGGTTTCCATACACCAAGCATCACCTTTATAGTTCACCGCTTTGGAGGCTTCAACCAAGGAGCCCCACCCATACCCGGACCTGATTTAGAGATGAAATCCTGGGCCTCAAGCCTGAGTCCGATGCCAGAATGGACCAGGGTAAAAGGATTTTGTTTATCAGACGAATGTAAATAACTTTGGCCATAGAGAAGACTACAGATTAAAGATGGCCCCATGTTCTTTGCCCCTCTTCCCATGAAGAAGCCAAGCCGGGTAGAAAGGCCACATGGAGGGCCACCAAGGAACTCTGATTCACAGCCCTGTCCCCTCCAGCCCCCAGCTGAAAGCCAGCACCAACCGGCGGCCGTAAGGCTGAGCTGTCTGGAGACACCACCTCACTTGATCCTCCACTTGACTGAAGCCCCACCCAGAACAAGATGGAACTAAAGAACCATCCAGCTGAGACCAGTCAACCCAAGAATTCAGGAGATAAGAAATGGCTGCTATGATTTAAGCCACTAAAGCTTTGGGTGAGGTTGTTACGCAGCAATGGATTGTTGAAGCTACAGGTGTGAGAGGAAAATAGGAATCAAGAGCAACTCCAGGATCTTTGGCCCGAGTACTAGGTGAATGGTGGTGTGGTTGGACCACAGGGGAAAGAATAGGACTTTATCCAGGGATGGAAGTCAAGAGTTCGGGGTTGGATTTTTTTTTTAATTTATTTATTTACCTGGCTGTGTCAGGTCTTAGTTGTGGCACGCAGGACCTTCATCGTGGCATGCAGGATCTCTCACTGTGGCACGTGCTTCTTTGTTGCAGTGCACGGGCTTCTCTCTAGTTGTGGCATGTGGGCTCTAGAGCGCTCGGGCTCAGTAGTTGCGACACATGGGCTCTCTAGTTGTGGCGCACGGGCTCTAGAGCGTGTGGGCTCAGTTGCCCTGCGGCGTGTGAGATCTTAGTTCCCTGACCAGGGATCGAACCCGCGTCCCCTGCATTGGAAGGCAGATTCTTAACCACTGGACCCCTAAGGAAGTCCCCGGGTTGGATATTTTAAATTTGAGGTGCCAGCTAGTCATTGAGTTGGAGGTGGTGAGTAGGCAACTTCGGGTGCAGGGGAGAAGTTCGTATAAATTCAGAGTTATCGCTGGGTCCAGGTGTACACAGCCAGTGTTGGGATGGAGTCCCCTGGAGATAGGAAGGGGTGGGCTCTGATACACACCAACTCTGAGAGGCTGGGGGGGACGCGGCAGGTGCCTGCAAAGCCTGGGAGCCGGGGAAGAAGTCGGGGAGATGCCAGAAAATGAGGGCGAGTATCCTGGGAGCAAAATGAGACACTGTTTCGCGGAAAGGTTGTGAGCAAACGTGCTGAGTGGGTGGGTGAGCCGAGCACCGAGGATTCACCCTTGGAAGGGCCGGGAGATCTTCCGCGACCCAGAGAGCGTTTCCATGACGCTGAAAGCGGAAGCCAGCGGGGGGAAGATTGAGAAGCAAAGGGGGGCGGGGGGAGGAACTGGAGAGAGGAGAGAGCAGGTCGGCTACACTTTCAAGAAACTTGGTCTAAGAGCACAGAGACATGACGCAAGGGCCGAAGGGGGACACAGGGCTGCGAAAGCGTTTGTCAGGATACGAGCCGTTCAGCACGTTTCTAAGGGCGACATCTAGAGAGCAGAAGAGTCGGCGGTGACGGCGTGGAACTCCTGAGCAGGCGAGGGGGGTCTGCGAGCAGGGCCGGTCCTGGGAGCAGAGAGGCGTCACCCTCTGCCACGTGGGCAGCCAGCCAGGTGGGTGTAGACGCAGGTGAATTTGTAAATTGGGTCATGAGGGCTTCTCGCTGATAATGAGGACTTTCAAATAGAGAGAGGACATCAGTTGGGATTGAAGGATGGAGAAAGCGTATTGGGAATACGAAAAGAAGGCCGAAAGGGCGGTAAGGCTGTGAGGGAGCGGATTACTAAGGAAGTGAGTGGGCATGACCACAGCCTGGAGCAAAGACAGCAGAGGGTGTTCCGAGGAGGGAAAGGAGAGAAAGCCTGAGAAGGAATTCCCAGGAAGGAAAATACAATGTGTCTCTGAGATGGAGAATCTGTTTGTGCGTCCCCTCCTCTCTCTGTAGCCAGCAAAGTCCTACTAGAAAGTCACCTGCATCTCGGGATGAGCAGGGGCCTGGTAATATGTCTCCCCTCGGACAACTGGGGCTGTGACCTTGAAGACGATGGGAAGGAGGCTCCACTGCCCAGGAAAAAAAGGTGGAATCAGAACTTCCGTGCTTTGAGACTGAAAAGAAAGATCTGCCCCAAATGCTAGCAACTAGTGATCTGTCTTCATTATTTCTCTCCTTTCTGACTTCCTGCAGGTTTGAAATTTTTCAAGATAAAAGTTGGGGGAGGAGGAAAGGAAGTTCTCCTTGAGCTCTTCATGTGGAAATCTTCAGGTAAGAAAAGGGGACCGACTGGGGCTCTGGGTCCTGGAGCCTAGGCCACACTGCCCCGTCATCCTAAGAGAGCCGGGCTCTGGGGAGATGATGGAAGGTAGGTCTGGAACATAAGTCGGGGCACAGGAGCAGGAAGTTGTCCACCTCAGCAAGGTGGAGGCCACCTGTCCCCTGAGCCAGACCAGGGAGGCAGCGGGCCTCTGGGTGACCAGCCAGCCTGTTGGACCCTGGACCGCCAGCCCTAGACAGTGATGCCACATGGCAGGAAGAGGTGCTCCGGGGTTGGGAACTGACTACCCCGCACAGAAATCAGGCACAAGGACCCCAACACCCAGACTGCACAAGACCTGGCGTCTTGGGGGGAATGGGGAGGGAAATATTCAAGAGAGAAAAATCTAGTACTTCCAAGAAAAAAAAATGTAGGGTACATATTTCAGGGAGCAAGAAGGGCTTTCTCAGGCCCCGGAGTCTGGTAGGACAAGGAAGCATCCACTCCCTCCATCAGTGGTCAGTGCTCGACCTGCCCACGCTGTGCTAGGCCCCAGCGAGGACCAGCACACATGCCTCTGTCCTCCTGGGATGCCCAGCACAGTGTGGAAGCTGCCGGTGGGCGGGTCTGACAGCAGAGCTGGGGGACCAGGTAGGCGGGAAGCGGTAGGACTGAATTCAGACTTGGCCGCTCAGCAAGGCTCCCCAAGGAATGAGATCCAGTGAGACCGGGTTCTGGAGAAAGCCCTCCTCCTGGCCAGGGCCTCACGTGGCCTTTCCTTGATGCCCTCAAGCACGGAGAGAGGGAGGGCTCTTCCTCTCTTCCTAAGGGCCTCGATCCCACCATGGACCTGTTAGGGGAACCACTGACTGAAACCACGCACCCTGGCCAGGCCCTATAGTAACCACTTGCATGAGTTCTCTTACTACAGGAGGTAAGGAACTCGGAACTAACAAACCACCACAACTGGAAGAATTCAGGAAAGGTCAAAAAGAGAAAGTAGACCCCAGTCTATATGTCCTACCAACCTCCCAGAATCCTTCTCGCTGGAATCCACGTTGGCTGAGCCATGCACACACCACCAGGAAGGACCCTGAGTCAGAATGATTGGCCAGACAAGCCGGAAACTCACCCCATCACCGTAAAACCCGAGACCGCGAGCCACGCGGCAGAGCCGTCCTCCTGGGTCCCCTCACCCTGCTGCTCTCCACCCGGGCGCCCCTTCCCGATAAAGTCCCCTGCTTTGCCAGCACGTGTGTCTCCTCGGACAGTTCATTTCCGAGTGTTAGACAAGAGCTCACTCTCGGGCCCTGGAAGAGGTCCCCCTTCTTGCAACAGACCCACCCTCATGACCTCATATAACCCTACTGACCTCCCAAAAGCCCCACCTCCTCATACGGGGCCCTCATAATCACGTTGGGAATTAGGGTTCCAACGTAGGAACTTGGGGGGGATGCAAACATCCAGCCCATAGCAGAAGCGACAGGACCAGATGCGCGTATCGGAAAGGCAACGTACACAGTGAATCAGAAGGGAGACTGGCAAGCAGGAAGACAGGGACAGGTGAAGGTACCTGCAGGGAGGAGGAGGAAGGCTGGTAGGACTGAGAGGAGGGGCAGGTGGGAGCCACCGAGCCCCCAGCACTGACTCCTGGCACAGGGGCCATCACGGTGCAAGGCCTAAGCGAGCCCCCAGGCTCAGCCCCTGGTCAGCTGAAGGGGGGGGCCTGGAGTACTAGGCCTCTGGCACTTCTGGTTCTCCTGCTGCTGGCCGGCCACATGGTAGATTTGGAAGGCAGGAGGCACGTGACTCACTCTGACCAATTAGATGTGGGCAGAAGCTCTGAAGAGCCAGTGAGTGGGTTATGGTCGCACTTCTCCCCCTCCCGTGCCACCCTAACCCACAGGGTCCAGACAGTGAAGCCTCGAAAGCCTGAGCCCCTCACCAAGTGGCCAGCGTGGTGAATGGCAAACAACTGTCTGTTGCTCAAGCCGCGAGATCTTGCTTAAGCCGCTGAGCTCTGAGGTGTGTTTGTTACCACACTTGACCTAGCTCATCCCTGACTGATACATCCCCTCTCTCACTCCATCACAGGATGGGGGCCTCGGGCTGCGGGTCACGTTTCCCTTTTCTCCAAAACAGCGCCATTAGCAGGACTGAAGTGCTTGCTTACAACATTCTGGGCACTGTTTTAAGGGCTTTATTTATATTGACTCATTTCTCACCCCAACCCCATGAAGGGGTTACTATTCTTGTCCTCATCTTAAAGATGGAGAAACTGAGGCACAGAGAGGTGAAGTAACTTGCCCCAGGTCACCCAGCTAGTAAGTGGCACGGCCAGGATTTGAACCTGTGCCCTCTGGCTCCGTGCTTTTGTTCACTGAGCTCTGCTGCCCCTCAGGAAGCAAGAAGTGGTGGTAAGAATTTATTGGGAAGGTAACTTCATCCTGGGGAAAGTTCTCCAGGGAACAGTAAAACGCGAAGAAAGAGGAGAGCCTTTGGCACGCTGGGCCCAGGCCGGTCCCCAGGACCCACCGTGAGGAAAGCAGGAGGCCTTTCCCGGCCGGTCCAGACCCCGACACCTCCTAGAATGTTGCAGCCACAGCCTGGAGACCATCTCTCTCACCCCTGGCTCAGAGGAGAGACGCCCAGGCCCGCCCTGTCCCAGCCCCTTGGCCAAGCGTCCCAGGAGGAACAGCCGCAGGCACGTCTCACGTCACTGCACAGCCATCCGTCGGGCGGAGCTGCTGCCACCAGAGCTGCTCCACCACACCCAGGGCCCCTGGTCTCCAGCCACGACCACTCCACCATCTGCAGCTCAAGCCCACTGTCCGGACGGGCCGTCCAGGATCTGCATTCCTCGCCCTCCATCCCCCCGCCTCCAGGTCCAGTTCCGGCTTTGGCACCAGCTGGACGACGGATCAGATCCAGAACAGATCTGAGCCGCGCTGGGCGGCCCAGCAAGGTGTGTCCCCGAAGGGCGAGGAGGTGCCGTGTCCCTGAAAACACCTCTGCAGTTCAACCAAGTAGGTCCTGGCAGAGGCTGTGTCGTCTGGGGGCTTGGGGGTTAGGCCGCCAAGGATTCTGGCACTTATTTTTGGCCGTGACCAGAGGTGGGTGCTGAGGCTGAGCACATGGGAATGTTATTTCAACTGCCTTTAAGAAAACTCGCTCCCCGTCATAAAACTCTTGGCTGGCACCTTGGCTCTTGAGCTTCCAGCCTTAAGTGCCACAGGTACGTTTCCCAGCAACATTAATTAAAATCCTTCGAAAGACCGGGCTGTTTTCCACACAGGAAGGCTCTCACCCGGAGAGCACTTTCACAGGTGAATTGACTCTTTAAAAACGTTTCAATTAACGTCATTCCCCATAGCTCTTATTTTTCCAAAAAGAAAGCCTTACAACGTCACCTCCTTCCTCCCCGGCGGGCGGGCGAGCGAGGTCAAGGTCGGTGGGGAAGCGGGGGCAAGGCTGGCCCTGCAGAGGGCGCTCCACGGGAGGCCACACCGCCTGCCGGCACCTAACACATGGCCCAGCCCTCGCCGGGGCTTGGCTTCAATAACACGCTTCTGGAAAGGGAGGTCCCCTCTCTTTGGCTTCACACACTGTTTCTGTTCAGAAGAAATTATCCGTAGAGGACTAAATGCCCCCCCCACGTTGTTCTATTCCTCAAAGACCCTGATAGCAGCTCAGTCCGTGCACTTAACCCCCTGCTCCTGGCCAAGCAGGATTCCTGAGCAGATGCCGCCCCAGCGTATGGCTGGGGCCTGTGTTCAGTGCTTGGGGCGTGAGATGTAAATTCGTCCTCACAGCTACGCCCTGAGGAAGTGTTATGATCTCCTAAAAAGGCAGAGAGAGGCTCAGAGAGGCCAAGCGAATTGTACCAGGTAACACAGCAAGTGAGTGGGGAAGCAGGGGTTATATTTCAATTCTTCTGGCTCTGAAGTCTGTTTTATTTCCACTCTGCTCTGGAGCGTGGGCTGGTTTTGTAAATATTTTAATAACGATGAAAAAGGTACAGAGAAGCATCAGGGTGCCCAAATGTGCAGCTTGGGCTGTGACTCTGGCACTTCCTATCTCCCCCAACCCGGTGGGCGGCGGAGGGGGGCGTTCTTTAGCCCCTCCCCACCTGTTAGCGAGATCAGGGCAGAAGGCCCCCAGAGGCTCCCAGTAGAGGCCTTGGAAGCTGGAACAGAACGGGGTGCAGCTGCAGCCCCGGAGGCCCGGGTGAGCAGACGAGCCACCCCAGGACCCCCGGGACCTGTGCTACCTGTGGGACAGTGGGGAACCCAGGGCCAGGGCAACCTCCAGGCCGTGGGCCTGCTACCCAGTGCCAGCTGACCCAGGGACAGCACAAAGCGTGACTTAATCCAGGTTAGGTAGGAAGTAGCGCCGGGGGCAGAGCGCTCGTCCAGCTGGCTTGTCCTGGGAAACATGATCCCCCAACAGGAGCAAGAGTGCAGAGGAGCGGAGACGGGGGCGGGAGGAGGTCCGCAGCAGGTGGCACCCAGTGCCCGGAGAGACTGTGCCACGAACCGCCCAGCCTGGGGGAAAGCGCGACCCCAGCTCCACCCTCAGCCGTGGGCAACGCTCGGAGTCAGAGCTTCCAGGTGCCCGGAGGGCCCACAGCACGTCAGCAGGACAGCCAGGGCCTGGGACACGCGGGAGAATCGGGACAGAAACAGACGTCGAGGACAGAGCCCGTCGGTGGGTTGAGCTGCTGTGAAGGCGCCCCCTCCTCTGTTCTCGGCAGGGCCTGTCCGCTCACACACGGCGCGGAGCCCATCCGCAGGGGCCCCAGGAGGCCCCCGGGGCTTCCGCACAGACGACGGGGCTCGGGGAGCAGGTGTGCTGAGTGGAGGGCCTGCGGGGACCCCCGGAATCCTCTCTGGAGGTCACGGGCTGCGCGGTCAGCTGGGGTCTCTGATTCCGGGGTCCCGTGGGCAGGGGGCGCCCGGCCACATCCGCGCGGAGGTGCAGGGGCCCCTGGGCCCTGAACGAGCGACAGGGAGGGGGCATCAGAGCTGCTGCACCGTCCTCGCACCCGTGCCGGCGGTTCTCTCTCCCCACCCGACCAGTCCCCTCTGGTCTAAATGAAAACCTGAACTTCTCGCCCCGTTTAAAGCTTCCCGCGACCCCAGCTCAGGCCTGACCCTCAGCCGGGCAGAGCAGAGGGTCTGGTCTGCTTGCCCACCTGCCCCTCCTCTGCCTGCCCACCCACCCCGACGGGTCTCCAGGCCGGGCAGTAGCGGGGAGGAGAGGGTGGTGAGGGGCTGCGGCAAGCCGGCCCGGTGCCCCCCTCTGATGGTCGCCCACACGCTCTCCGTGGGGACCCCTGCTGTCCCTGTGCCGAGCGGGCCCTCCCACCACGCCTTCCCCGCCTTCCCCCCAGCAGGAGCTTCCCAGGCAGCTGGCACCCGGCCGCGTTCCGAGGCTCTCACACCGCACCCTGTCCCATCCCAGCCGGGGAGGCAGAGACCTGCCGCCCCCGCCTCCAGGCTGGGATTTATTTACTGGTAGTGCCAGGGCCCGGGCTACCGGCAGGCTGACCCCCCAGCTGGGATCCGTGCCCCATGCCCGCCCGTAGAGGGAGGCTAGCAGAGACGCGGAGAGTCCGAGGGACCCCCCCACCCCTGCCCCTGCCGAGCCTAGCCCCGGCCTGGGGAGACTCGGGGGGACCCCTGAACTGAAGGTTCAGACACCGGGGTCAACCTGGAAGACATTAGGTTACATTTCAGTTATCAGGCTCCGTGGAGCCTTGATTCCAAGACTATGCTTGGTTACAGAGAAATAATAGTTACCTTGGGAAACCTTTTATTAAAGTGCACTGTACAGACAGAGAAGGGCGCCGGCTGTAAGTGTGGAGCTCAATGAACCTTTCGCAAGCTGGAGACACCCAATAAAGCGGTTACTTTTTCAACTTTGTGCGTGTGGCCTGTGAGAACACTGTTCCCGCGGCAGGGAAATGAGTCCTCCAGCCAACAAGCCTTTTCAGTCCCCTTGCAGAGCCCCTCGCGGACACAGGCCGCCGGGGAGGTCTGGCCGCAAGGAGGACAGTGTCCAGCCGGCAGACAGGTCCCGGTCACCCCTGCGGGGACAGCGGGCTCCTGGCGGGGAGGCCTGGGAGCTGGCGCAGAGCGCAGGCAAGGTCCCCCAGAGCCCCCGCCCTCCCGCCGGCCCCGGATGCTCCTCGGTCTCCCGGGCGCTGGTGAAAGCCCGGAGCCCAGGCCGCCCCCCAGACCAGCTGATCACACCCCCGAGGCTCACCCCTCAGAGCCTGTTTGCTGGAGGCGTCCGGACAGCTCCACGGGCTGGAGTCGGTGCCATAATCCTTGCAAACTGCCGCACACACTCTCCCCAGGGATGGGCGGGTTCAGGAACCCTCAGCGAATCCTTTTCACACATTCAGAAACTTAAGGAACTTCTCAAGGGCCAGCTGACCGGGGCGTTGGTCAGTGCGGGCCGTCATAACAAAGAGCCACAGACCAGGCAGCTTAAACGACAGAAATCTGTCTCCTCACACTTCCGGAGCCTGGAGGCTGAGATCAAGACTCGGTTTCTTCTGAGGGCTCCCTCCTTGCGGTGTGGATGGCTGTCCTCCCTCTGTGTGTGTCTATGTCCTCATGCCCTCTTCTCATAAGGACGCCCACCCTGATGACCTCATTCTGACTTAACCTATGTAAAGGGCCTCAGAACGCAGCACATCCTGAGGTACTGGGGGTTCGGACTTCCACATGTGAACTTGGTGGGGCGGGGAGACACAGGGCAGCCCATGCCAGCCAGGTACCTGCTACCTGACCAGTAGAGATGCCCGGGGCTGGGGCTGGGGGGCACCTTGTACAGAATTCTGTTTTCATGGGGACAGAACACGATGCTGGATGAGCCCTAATCAGAATCAGCCCGGCTTCCGGTACCCAGAGGGCCAGCCGCCGGCGAGCAGCCCCTGCTCCGGCTGTCTTTCCGCAGCTGATTCTGGAAGTGTCTACACTTCACACGGATCTCAGACGGCGTGTCTGTCGTGTGGGGGAGGACAGATCTGAGCGGGAAGAGGCCGGGGAAGGGGAGGCATCAGAGGCTGCAGCAATCGTCCTGGCGATAAGTGATAGGATATAAAAGGGGCGCGGGCCGCGAGGGTGCACATTGCCCGTGGAATCACTCACAGATGTCCGTGCACAGGGAGGAGAGCCAGGCTGCACGAGAAGACTCGCCGTGTCAGTCAGGACTGGGGATGCTGCCCTGACAAGTGAGGGCAAGAGCACCGCTCAGGGACCCCCTGAAAATGCATCCCTGTCTGGACCCCATAACTGTAAGGGTGTTTTATTTCCTGCAACATTCAGATCAAAGGACTTTGTTTTAAGACTTGGGGCTGCTATTTCCATTTCTCTGGAGAATTCATAAGAGGGAACAGCCAGCTCCTATCAGGGCAGGCTGAAGGGAAGAGAGAGAAAAGGGCTGCTCTCCTTTCAAAAGCAAGACCCATCAAAGACCCCTGGGCTTGCCGATCTCGTGTTGCCGGAAATGAAGTCGGCCCCAATAGCGGATAAAGAATGAAAATTCCTTTGGTGGAAGGAAAAAGGATCGGGTACTTGTTGTGAACTTGCCCCTCTCTCCAGGAAACACACACATGCTCTCTGAAGCCATCAAAAAAAGAGGATCTGGGGGCTTCCCTGGTGGCGCAGTGGTTGCGCGTCCTCCTGCCTATGCAGGGGACCCGGGTTCGCGCCCCGGTCTGGGAAGATCCCACATGCCGCGGAGCGGCTGGGCCCGTGAGCCGTGGCCGCTGGGCCTGCGTGTCCGGAACCTGTGCTCCGCAACGGGAGAGGCCACAGCAGAGGGAGGCCCGCGTACCACAAAAAAAAAAAAAAAAAAAAAAAAAAAAAAGGATCTGGGCTTCTCTGGTGACACAGTGGTTAAGAATCCGCCTGCCAATGCAGGGGGCACGGGTTCGAGCCCTGGTCCGGGAAGATCCCACAGGCCGCGGAGCAACTAAGCCCGTGCGCCACAGCTCCTGAGCCTGTGCTCTAGAGCCCATGAGCCACAACTGCTGAAGCCTGCTAGCTTAGAGCCCGTGCTCCGCAACAGGAGAAGCCACTGCAGTGAGAAGCCCACGCACCACAACAAAGAGCAGCCCCCGCTCGATGCAACTAGAGAAAGCCCGCGTGCAGCATCGAAGACCCAACGCAGCCAAAAATAAATAAATAAATTTTTTTAAAAAGAGGATCTCCTCATTTGCTGCTTCTGCAGAGGTAAAGACACTTCTTCCACCTCCATCGCTGGCAGGGGAGACTCTGGGTGACCTCATGTTGTCCAGATCACCCGTCCACCAGAGCTATCCTCACCCTCTTCCTTACCAACGGGAGACTGCTCCACTGGAATGTTCCAGGGGAACAAGAGACACCTCACGATCACTTCCACTTACATCACTCCCACTCCCTTTCAAAGAGCTCAAGGGCGCTGAGGTTTTATGTGTAAGGGGATCCTAGGGCCACCCACGTGGTAGAAGCCGGGGTTGCCAGAAGAATTTCCAGATTGCACATATCTCCCTTCCTGGATCTGGGGTCTTAATCTCATTAGTAAACGTTGAGTCTTTTGCACTGAGGTATGAGATTTCAAATATTTATAAGCAGAGGCATCATTTGTAAAATGAAATCTTACGCAGCAACCTAATTTATAGAATAAATTACTGTGGAGCTCTTCTGGCTGCGGTGGGCCCAGAGCCTCCCCTCACCCCTGGGTGGGCTCCAGGCAGCCCACAGAGCTCAGGTAGGTGCCTCCTGAAAGCCGGGGAAGCAGAGGACTCCCTCACCAGGTGGAAACGCCCAGCCTCCCCAGAGGGACAGACAGCTCAGGACACCAGTTTCTAGTATGTGCCTAAGTGTGTCCTCAGGGGAGGTTTGTATGAGCCCAGCAACGCACCCAGTGTTGTGCTCATTCCTGAGGATAAAAACATCTCAGACGGGGCTTCCCTGGTGGCGCAGTGGTTGAGAGTCCGCCTGCCGATGCAGGGGACACGGGTTCGTGCCCCGGTCCGGGAGGATCCCACACGCCGCGGAGCGGCTGGGCCCGTGAGCCATGGCTGCTGAGCCTGCGCGTCCGGAGCCTGTGCTCCGCAACGGGAGGGGCCACAGCAGTGAGAGGCCCGCGT
>NC_041215.1:136454144-136480694 GCF_002837175.3 Physeter macrocephalus | reverse complement strand
GAGAGGCCCGCGTACCGCAAAAAAAAAAAAAAAAAAAAAAAAAAAACAAAAAATCTCGGACGATCTTGCCTTTGCCCCCAGAGTACTGACGGGTCTCCAGTGGGAGAAACGTAGCAGTAAACAACAATCATGATTCACTTAAGGAAGATGTGAAGGAGAAGGAAAAAATATGGGAAGACACACTGTGCTTCTAAGTGTAAATTAGATTTTTAAATAAATTAGATTTTCCCAAATTTTCATGAGTTTAATGCCACCCCCAAAATTCAGCTGAATGATGCCAAAGATTACCTGAAAGAATAAACTGATAAGAATAACTAAGACTTTTGGGAAAAGGGAGCAGTGAGGGTTACTTGCCATTTGGGATATTAAAACACATGAGAAAGTTACAACAATAAAAACAGTAACTTAAGGGCGCAAATATCAATAGACCGATGGTGGGTATAAGGTACACATGAAAAAGACCCTACTAGTAAAACTTAATATACGATCAAAGAAGCATTACAGATGGCTAGAGAGGGGATGGAGCATATTCAACTATTGGTGTTTGAAAAACGGACTCAATGGGAAAAACTTTAAGTTAGAGCCTCACTCCAAGCCATATCCCAAAATAAATTCCAAATAGACAGAAAAGCTAAAGATAAAAAGAAACCATGACAATTTTTTAGAAAATATAGTTGAATATTTAACTGACTTCATTGGTAAGTAAGATCTTATCAAGTATGAAAACAAATAGCAGAGGAAAAAATTACCTAAAATGTAAGAGGATCTGTACCTCAAGTGATAAAATTAAGCAAATGACAAATCAAGAAAAAATATGGGTAACAAAGATGACAAAGAGTTAATATCTTACTCTAGAAAGGGTGTTTTAACACGATTATTTTTTAAAAGGCAAGCTTCCAATAGAAAAAAAGAGGCAAAGACCTCACAGGAAATTCACAGAAGAAAAACATAGAAATGGCCAAAAAATTATATTAAAAATATATTAAACCACATTAACCCATGTTTTCTTCTTTATAGTTTACTACATTTTCTAAATTTCATAATCAGAAGAGAGTACAGGCAGTATGGATCCATTTATAGAAAGCTCCAAAGCAGGCAGACACTAATCTGTGAGGCTAGGAATGAGGGCAGAGGTTCCTTCTGGGGGTTAATCTCTGGATGCAGCAAAGGGGGGTGAGGTGTTCTGTACCATTCTAATCCTGATTTGGTGATGACTACACAGGCCTGTTCACTTTGTCAAAATTCACCAAGCTGAACACTTATAATGTGTATACTTTTCTGTATTTATGTGTACTTTATTTACTTTTAAAAATTTTATATGGCAAAAGATCCCACAAAAAATAGAAAAGAAGAAATGTACACAATATATTTTTAACAGAGATGACCTGTAAAGTGTAAAAGCCCAAAATATACAGTGAGGGTGAACTCACAAGAAAGACCCAAATACCCAATAGAAAAATGGACAAGAGATATAAACAGGTAAAAGAAAGGAATCGGAACAAATAAATGTCCATCACACATCTGAGAGGGTACTCACAATCACTAGAAGTCAGGGAAAGGCAAATTAGAGCAACAAAGAGACATCATTACACCCATCAGACCACAAAAATACTTTAAAACAAAAAAATCTGTAATACATATTCATGGTAGCGATATGGAGAAAGAGGTCTCCATACACTGCTGGTGGCAATGTGAAGAGTCCTGGCGCTTTTAGGAAGCAAAGTGGCAACTGATATTAAAGTTGAAATGGAATACGTGCCCTCCAGGTAGAATCCAAGGTAACAGCAACTAAAGGAGACACGGTGTTTTCAGAGAAGCTTGTCTTCTCCTTGTCTTCAAGGTCATAGGAGTTGCCGGTTCATGTCATAGGTCCCCTGCTGCATTTTCCCCCCATTTATTCATCCCGGAAGCAGGGATTGACCTGGACTGGTGTCTGCTCCCCTACGCTGTCTGAGGGCTCTGTGTGCCCCTCTTGGTGTCCACCAAGCTTTACGTTGGTGCAGTAGCCTTCTCTTGGGTCTCCTGGCATCCCACTTAGCCCACTCCATCCCGTCTGCTGACCACACACCACTTATCCGTCCACTTTCCAGCTTCGCAACGTTCTTAACGTCTCTCGTGCGCCGATGTCCCTTTTCCTTTCTTCTGTCCTTACCGGTCCTCACTTAGCAGGATTTCAGAAGGGGCAGCGCAGTCCTGCATCTTTAACCACAAGTCCTCTGTCAACAGGGACAGCTCCAGAATTTCTACAGAGGATGGTGTGAGGGCAGCAGTCAGGGCGGGGAAGGAGGTTGCCTAGGGAAATGGTCCTAAAGCAGCTTTTGCTCAGCAAGCGCACCTTTTTTTTTTTTTTTGGTGTATGCTCTATTTAGATTGTATGCCAGGCAGGATCCTGGCAGGTAACAGAGGACATCTCCGATTGAGTAATCTGAGGAGCATTTTTCATGGAACGATTTACAAAAATACAAGCAGAACTTTTAAAGGAAGCAGTAGAGGTAGCAGAGTGTTCCACATTATTCTAACAACCACCGGGAGATGCCACCCTAGTCCTGAAAGGGGCGTGGGGATAGCTCATGGGACCTGGAGAGAGGGAGCTGGCTGCCAGGCTGGGGTCTGCAGGAGCAGAAGTTGAGATGAAGTTGAGGTGCCAGGTGTTTGTTAAGGAGGCAGATGGCAGAGGTGAAATCCAGCTGTTACAGGCCCACTGCAGCCTCAGCCAGCCCTGTGGGGAACAAGGGATGGCCATGAGACAAGCCTCCATGCCGGCCTCTCAGTCACCAAGAACTTGACCAGACAAGATGGGTCTCCACCAGGGACAGACCCTGAAGGCTGCTGACCATGCCCTGCTGCTGGGCCACGGTCCTTCCTGGAAGGGAAGAGCCAAGACCGAGACCATCAGTAGGAGGGTGCATCCGGATGACAGCCGCACATGGGGTAGGGAGCCAGGTGGCCTCCCTCACCTTCTGCCCCTTCTACTCTCCCTCCAACTGTCAACCCTGCCCAAAGTCAGAGAGCAGGAAGCCCTGGCATCCCACAGGGCAGCCTCCTGCCACACTCCTGCAACACTGCAACCCAGCTCCCTCCTGCATGGCAGGGAGGGCAACGGTGGCAGTTAGCCAGCTCAGCCACCAACAAAGCATGGCCATCCCCAAAAGCCCTGGGACTTAACCTCCACCACCACCACCACCATCATCATCACCATCATCACCATCACCATCACCATCACCATCATCATCACCATCACCATCATCACCAGCATCACCACCATCATCATCACCATCACCATCATCTCCATCATCATCACCATCATCACCATCACCACCATCATCACCATCACCATCACCACCACCATCACCATCATCACCATCACCACCACCACCAGCAGCATCATCACCACCATCAGCAGCAGCATCACCATCATCATCATCAACATCACCATCACCATCATCACCATCACCACCACCATCATCACCATCACCATCACCACCACCATCACACCATCATCATCACCATCATCATCCCCACCAGCATCACCATCATCACCACCACCATCATCACCACATCATCACCTTCATCACCATCACCATCATCACCATCACCACCATCACCATCATCACCAGCATCACCATCATTATCACCACCATCATCATCACAATCATCAACACCACCATCATCACCATCACCATCATCACCATCATCATCACCACTATCATCATCACCATCATCACCATCATCATCACCACCACCATCACCACCATCACCATCATCACCACTATCATCATCACCACTATCATCACCACTATCATCACACCACTATCATCATCACCATAATTACCATCATCATCACCATCATCACCACATCATCACCTTCATCACCATCATCACCATCACCATCATCATCACCATAATTACCGTCATCATCAACATCACCATCATTTGTACTTGAAGGAGTTAGGAAGCCTGAGGGAGATTACAGGAGGCTAAAGCACCCACACTGATACCCACCCCACACACACACTCACACACATACACACACCACACACATACACCTGCACTCACACACACATATATATACCACACGTACACATATATACACTCACACACACTCCGCACACAATCACACACACGTACGCCACACACACAAAGCCACACTAAGTTGCTGCAACTCTTCCAACTTTCTCAAATATTTTGTATAGATGTTGGCACATTTAAATATTCTAGCACTTCTTCAATTAATTTTAATGATATATACTTTTCTAGAAAATTAATCTCTGGCCACATTTTCAAACTCTTTCAGCATAGAGTTGTAAGAATTATCCTCTTCAAATGCTGGTTTCTCTGAGGCTATTTTCATGTAATATATTCATGTTTTTCTTACATTTTTCTTGATTAACTAGCTAGTAGTTTATTCTATTTTCTTTTTCTATAGAGTGAGCTCTTGACCTCCATTTATCAATTCTGTTGCTTCTGTTTTCTAATGAGTTACTTCTGCTGTTATCTGTAGTCCTTTCTTCCGCTTTCCTTGGGTTTGTTTTTTTCTTTTGAAATTTCTTAATTTCCTCTGACAATTTTTAAATTATAAACTTATTTTCTCAGTATAGTTCCAGCTACATCCAATAAGCTCTAACATAACTTTTTCTCTTCCATTCTTTTCTAAATATTTTGTTATTGCTGATTTGATTTCTCTCTTTTATCCATCAGATGATTGTTTTAAGTTTTGCAAGAACTTAACTTCTGTCTGTTTCTAATTTGTCCTTTAATTTGTATTTTCATTCTCTGCAGTTGGAGAGCACCGTCTGTGCTATTTCTGTCATTTAGGATTTATCGCTGATCCAAGGACACATAGAATAAGGTTCATTCTACATCTTCAGGGTAGAGTTACAATGTAGACTTTTAGGTCCATCTTACATTATTCACTTAAATCAATGCAGGGTAGGAGGTGACAGCAAGGAGGGACTTCTCTCAAGTTAGTAGGGGCACTGCCCATTGTGGGGAAGGGAAACCCAGATATTGCCTTTGTAAATATCAAGCTCCTTTTGGTGGGTCTGGGTTCTGAGCCTGCCTACCTAGACCACAAAATTCCCACTGGGCTATCATTCCCCCTGAGAATGGAAGGGAGAGGAAAGAAAGCTTTGCTTTAGAGGGAGAAGGGGCCCTGCCACTGCCCACACCCCAAGTTAACACACAGGTCCTCACCGGTACCCAGAAGCAGAGGAACAAAGAAGGGCTGTGGGCACCCTGTGACACAGTGTACACAAGGCCTCAGACCCATGGCTGGAACTGTCAGACTTCAGGTAGACGGACGTGGCCTGGGCAGGGCACAGCTGCAGAAGTCAATGGACAGAGGACCAGGGCTCTCTCCCCTGTGACCCAGAGGGCTTCCCATGTAAGATTCAAGGGGGTGAGGCTTCAGTTTTTAAAAAATATCATATCAGACTTGCCACCCATCTTGGCTGGTGGATGTTTCAGTTGAATTTAACTTGATTTGGGGGAAAGAATTTCACGTGTCATCACCTGCACTCTGAATGGTGTGGTGCAATGAACACCCTTAAGCCCACTTTCCTTTTGTCCACATAATCTATCAAGACCTGAGAGGCAACTGGCAGAGTTTCTCCCACAACTGCATGTGTGAAAAGCTCTCCTTGTATTTCTGATCCTTTTTCAAATAAATATTGATATTGCATTATATATTATATACAGTTTTGTGAAAATGTATAACTTGATTGTGGAGTGATCATTTCATCAATGAAAAGAAACCCTCTTCATGCAGTTTAATATTCCTGCTTTGACTCAATTTTTCTGGAGTACAGTGTGAGAGCCCTACTTTATTTTTGTTTTTATTTTCTTTTTCATTTACTTACAAACATTCTTAAGAACCTACGTCCAGCTTTCTGAGTGTTACTACACAACTGGTTTGTTCTATGGGCCACCTTGAGACTCTTTTTCTTAAAGGTGGTAATTTACTCCATTTACATTTATAATATAATGGATACATTTGGTCTTACTTTAGGAGGTGGGATGTATCTAGAGCTCCAGTTTTACATGCTTCCTAGCAGTCTCCTTGCATTGTTTTACTTATTGCTACATTGTTTACTTTTTCCTATCTTCTGTCTTCTCTTAGAGTTTGCAAGAATATAATCTAGTGTGGTTGTTTTAGCTGTCATTGTTTTTACACCTTTAAATAGACGACCTCAATCTGTATTTCTGAGTGTATGATCTTCTGAAACAAAATAATATGAAGAAATTAGTATAAGTACACTTTCCCCACTTCCCCCATTCACCTGTTTTTGGGTGGTGTGCTCTGAGAATTTTATCTAACCATTTGAGTTAAGATGCTATTTTTATCTTCTAATGATTATTCGTATTTTTCAGCAAACACTTATTGATCACCTACTAAGTGCCAGGCTCTGCTATTGCTGGTGGCATAGCAATAAACAAAACTGAGAGAGTGGCATGGACATATATACACTACCAAACGTAGGGTGGATAGCTAGTGGGAAGCAGCCGCATGGCACAGGGAGATCAGCTTGGTGGTTTGTGACCACCTAGAGGGGGGGGATAGGGAGGGTGGGAGGGAGGGAGACGCAAGAGGGAAGAGATATGGGAACATATGTATATGCATAACTGATTCACTTTGTTGTAAAGCAGAAACTAACACACCATTGTAAAGCAATTATACTCCAATAAAGATGTTAAAAACAAACAAACAAACAAACTAAATCAGCACCATACCCAAGCTCAGAAAGCTTGCAGTCTGGAAGAGAAGCGAACGGTTTCGTGACGAATCCTACAAAGAGACACGTAGACCATTTCAATTCTGAAATGCTTTTTCTTTCTCAGCCTCTCTGAGATCAAGATGTATCTTACACTTGGTGGCCTCTGACAATCTCCATCACCCATGTGGAGACCTGATTAGATTAGGAGTCCGTACAACGTTTATGTTCTGATGTGAAGCACACTACCGTTATTCAGACCTAATGTGATGTTTAAATGGAGTCTGTGCTCACCACCTGCCTGCCCTCTCCTTCCCCGATCCACATTTTCAGTGGATGCCTTGAGTCTCTTTTGGTTGGTTAGAACAGACCTTCAAGTCCTGGCAATAGCAGTAGAATCGTTTCTTTGAGACAGCAGGCACACAGGACATGAGTCCTCCCGTGGTGGGGGGTAATGTCTTCTGGTGCCGTTACACAAGCTGGGGATGGGCAGGAGAAATGTCCTGGTTTCACAGATGCTTACCCTCAAAACCTGTGGATATTGACCTACTATCTTTTGTCATCCGGCCTAGAGAGAACTCTGATGCCAGCCTCCCGGGTTCCCTTTCTAAGTAACTCGTGTTATTCCTGGATCCCTGAGACTCTCTCTACTCCTCCTCCTGGACAGGTAGGGGCTTCACCTGGCACCAGATGGAATTAATAATGTTCCCTCGGACACCCTAACATTTGTTAAAATGTAGATTTGTGTCTTCTTCAGTCACAGAAAACGTTCTCCTCTTACAGCTTCAAAATATTATTCCCGCTCCTTTTGGTCTGGCCTCCTTTTCACACAACCAGTTCTCCTCACATTGCATCCCATTGCTGGCTGTTCATACCAAACAGCAGCTCTTGATTCCTTAATTTCAGAGCTTTTTGTTTCTGTTTGTGTTTTGTATTCCCACTGGTTATTTTGTCTAGAGTAGTAATTCCAGTCCTTGTTGCTCTAATAATAACTTAAATTCTGCAACTGCCTATTGGTTTCTTTATCATCTTTCCTTTATCAGCTCTCAAGCATCTTTTCATCTTATATTTCGTCTCTTTCTTAAAAGTCCATATTTTCTTTATTTGTCTTGTGTGTGCAAGGTATTGAATATCTCTCTAAATTTTTTTTTCTGGATAAACTTTAAAACCATGTTCTTTATTTGTTTTATGATATGTTTTATCTTTCCTTTTGTTCTGGAATGTTTTTGCACAGGTCCCATGTCAAATACTTTGTTCAGCATTGTTTTGCCAAAACTACAAGGATTTCAGGAAATTTTCGGATCCCATACCAGACACAGGAAGACCAACAACTGATATCACCAAATTGTGGATTATTCTTTCCGCTGCAACCACAGAATCTGAGATTGGGGGTGTTAGAAGAAACGAGGTGATGGTGGATGCCGGGGGTGCTCTGGTGCACAGTGATGATGGAGGATGCAGGGGGTGCACTGGTGTGCAGTGGTGATGGAGGATACAGGGGATGCTCTGTACACAGTGGTGCTTGAGCATGCAGGGATCTCCCTGGTACACGAGGTGTACCTCCCCAGTGTATTGTGAGCAGGTAGGGAAGGTCACCCTGGTTTCAAAGGCCAGGGCTGGCCAGAAGAATAGTCAGTGAGGCTGGGGAGATGGACACTCCAGACAGAGGGGACAGCACAAAGTCACAATGGTGGAGAGTTCACACTCAGGGTCAGGTGCTGGTGGCTTGGTTGAAAATGACTGGCCAGGACGTGTGCTGGGGAGGGAATCTGCCTCAAAATGCCAGAGCAGATTGCTGATTTGGATCTGGAAGATGACAGGGCTTCCTGAATTCCAGTTTAAATTATCCTAAAGCTTCATTTTCCTTTCTACTGCTCGAGAGGAAAGAGAGGTCTTCTTGGACCAAGAAGTGCAGGAAACACTGATAAATCTCCCTGCCTCGGGGATTCAAAAATGCACACGAGAGTGGCAAGATGAGCTGCTTCCCCAACACGCTGGCCCCGATCCCTTTCATCAGATGCCATCTGTGACATCTCCTCAACCAGGGCTCCACGCCCACCTACCAGACGGCACTGCGGGAAAAGAACCCTCCGGACACTCGGCCAGTACTGTGCTCCACCCAGAGCCCCTCGCTAAATGAGAGAAGCACACACACCACGCACCATCTACCACACACACATACACACCGTATGCACGCTCACACACCACACCACACACACTCACACACCATAAACACACATACCATACACACCACATGCATCACACCACATATCACACACACAGCACATACATACACCACACGCACGCTCACACACCACACCATACACAGGCACGCTCACAGCTTTGCTGGCGCTGTCAAGCACAGCCCCCTTATCTCTTCAGGGTAAACATGTGATCTCCCTGGGCCAATCACAGAGCTCCATCTTCCCACGTGCAGTGATTGGTGCAGGGTTGGGCATGTGACCAGGCAGGGTCGGTCAGGTCCTGCCCTGAGATTACATCCGTGCGAGCTGGAGAGAGTCTCTTTCAGATTGTGAGCGGTGGCGTGGCTGGGGCTGCCAGGGCTCCTCTTGACCACAGGAGGTGCCAGGAGAAGCGCCCACAGGCAGGCCGAGGGAAGGGGTGTGTGGTGTGTGTGCATGTGGTGTGTGGGGCGTATGTATGGGTGTGTATGTAGTATGTGTGTGTGGTGTGTGTGTGAGGGTATGTGTGGTGTGTGTGTGTGGTATGTGTGTTTTCGTGTGTGTGTGGTGTGTGTGGGGGGGGTGGGGGTGTGTGTGTATGTGTGGGGTGTGTGTAGTATGTGTGGTTCGTGTGTGTGTGCGTCATTTGTGGGGGTGGGGCTAAGGCTCCCCTCGTGTGCTGCGCCCCTTTGAGTTGTCACCGGAAGCAGGAAGTCTGAGCAACCCCCTGCCTCCAGACCGGATGTGCTTCCCGTGTGACCTGAGTGGAAGTGTCCTCCGAGCCTCTGTCGTCAGCATGTGAAGCGTGGCAAGACTGGGCCATACTGGGCTCCCGTCACGCCCCACGATTCCCACGTGACATCCTGCACAGCAGCGGCGCAGTTGCCCTGGAGAGGGGGGTGGAGGCCGGGGGTTGCGGATCACATCGTGGACCCCTCCAGCTGTGCTTCAAACAAGTGCCCGCAACGTCTCTCACTGTCTCTGAACTGCTCAGAGGAAGCGCTGATTAATGTCACGCTTCACGTGTCCACCGTGAGATCAGGAAGGCCCTCGGAGCTCCTTGAAGCCCGCGGTGCCGGCACCTTCGCCCCATCAGTCACAGATGAAACCGCGGTCGCACTCGGAGGAGACGAGGACGTCCTGGAGCTTTGCCACAGAAGAATCACTGGGACTCGAATAAGGCAAAAGACAGGGCCAGGGGAGAGAGTGGAAGCGAAAGAGGAGCTGCTTCCAGAAGGAATGGATTTGTGCGTGTACTTTGATCCTGCTGTGATTTTCATTTGTTTTAGCCACATCCTTTTCACCGCATCACTCAGCCAAAGGTGCTTTAAATTAGATGGAGCTAGGAGGCCCTTCCCCCTCCTCCTGCCCGGCCCACAGGCCATGGTCTTCAATCAGTGTGAGATGTGTAATCACGCCATGCTCAAATGTAACTGGAATAAATTGAGACAAATAAATAAACTCAAAGGCACCACATGCATCTGGAATGCTCTTTGCCATGGTTTCCTAACGTGCCTGCAGACAGCTAACTCTCAAGGCAAACAAAAAGTGGCAGTATTTACCCAGTTTCAATTTGGAGCATGTTAAGAGCCCCTGACTCAGATCGCTGCCGGTGGGATGTGCCCACAGATGAGTGTTCGTCATCGCCGTGTTCATCATTCCCTTCCCTTCTCTGCATCCCTCTCTTTCCCAGTGATCCAGGCTGAACAGGGACTTACACTGGATTCACCGGCCTTCCCTTCTGCCTGTCTTCAGTGGCACACTACAGAGGTCGTGGTGTCCTGAGAGCAGGAAGATGGGAAATGAGAAGTGAGCCCAGGACCTTTGATCAAAGAGCAAACCGGCGCCCAGCCTGGCAGCCTCATTTTGCTCAGGTGTCAGGGGAGAGCCGTCCATCGACAACTTCCTCCCCTCTGTTCTGGTGAAAGAGGCAGATGCCTCCGGGCTCTAAGGGAGGCTCTGAAATGAACCTCTTACCTTTCAAAACCCTTCTTCTGCAGACCTTGCTCCCATGAACAGCCACGTGGCTCTGGATTCACCAGCACCTGGAATCCTCCCCTCCCCTCTAAGGGAACATCAAGTCCGTGTCTACCTTCGGGAGGCACACGTGCGGGCTCTGCTCCTGCCCCGTTGGGCACAGCTGTGACAGCCTCAGGGCCATCGCCCCCAGCGTGGAGATGAAGCTTCAACGGTGCCGAGAGTCGAGCGTGATAGCTAAAGACTGAATCACGTCCATGTCCAAGGATTGACAAAAAGACTCGTCACTTTAAATATATATATTTATAAATAACATCCCTTATTTTCTGTGATTCCAGTAGCTTCATACAATGAACTGCAAGCTGGCCACGCCTCTGAGGAGGCTCCTACGTCTGACGCTCCACAAGTGTCTGTCTCTCTTTGCTCTCTTTAGATCTTCTTTGGCTGCAGAACACCCACTTTCCCTGCCCTAGTGGGGAATCACCGCTCCCCTGGCGCCCATGGTCTGTGGGAAGGTGTTCTCCAAGTAGACCTTGGTTCTATTGGTCAAGGTTCTCCAGAGAAACAGAACCAACGGGGGATACATGAGAGAGATTTATTTAAAGGAATTGGCTCAGGCAGTTGTGCAGGTGCAAGTCCAAACTCTGCAGGGTGGGCCAGCAGGCTGGAGACCCAGGGCAAAGCTACAGTCCAGGTCCCAAAGGCCAGCTGCTGGCGGAATTCCTTCTTGCTCAGGGGAGGTCAGTCTTTGGCCTATCCAGGCCTTCAACTGATTGGGTGAGGCCCACCCACATTAAGTCCACAGTTTTGTTTTGTTTTGTTTTGTTTTTTTGGCTGCGTTGGGTCTTCGTTTCTGTGCGAGGGCTTTCTCCAGTTGCGGCGATTGGGGGCCACTCTTCATCACGGCGCGCGGGCCTCTCACTGTCGCGGCCTCTCCCGTTGCAGAGCACAGGCTCCAGACACGCAGGCTCAGTAGTTGTGGCTCACGGGCCTAGTTGCTCCGCGGCATGGGGGATCTTCCCAGACCAGGGCTCGAACCCGTGTCCCCTGCATTGGCAGGCAGATTCTTAGCCACTGCGCCACCAGGGAAGCCCAAGTCCACAGATTTAAATGTTAATCTCATCCCCAAACACCTTCATGGAAACATCTAGAATAACATCTGACCAAATATCTGGACACTGTGGCCCAGACAAGTTAACACATAAAACCAACCACAACAGGATAATTCCAGGTAATCAGCTTCCGTTTACAGAAGGGGCAGGGCCCAGAGCACACCCTCACTGGGGTGGCAATAACCGGAGGGCAGGGCCAGGGATCCACGCCTTCCGCTAAAGCCATGCTGTGGCACTTCCTGCCTCCTGCTTCCTGGCTTCCAGAGCCACCTTCACTTCTGTTCACTCCACACGTGGCATGCAGCCCCTGGTGGATTCTGGGGGCATCTCTCCTCGCCCCCCCACCCCCGGGAAACACATTCAATATCCTCCCAATAAAACCACCTGGGACGGGGCGCAGGTCTTGAAGGGAATTCTTAGAATCTTTTTTCCATTTCTTCCTATGCATCTCTTTCAACTTCTTACTTCTTGGATCAACTCTGCTGATTTACACATCCCCCAGTATCATCCATTTCATCTGATGTTTTAATGTATTAGGATAGAGTTTGTGGCAGAACTCTTCAAAAATGTTCAACCTGCTCCCCACACTACCCCAGGCCCTTGCAGGGTCGCATGACTGGTTCTGACCAATAGGCTTTGAGCAGGTGTGACATGTGTCAGTTCTGGGCCAAAATATAGAATAGCCAGTGTGTGACTCTCCAGTATTTCTCCCCTGCTATACTATCCCAGACAGCAGCGTCTCAGCAGCCTGGGTCCCTGAGTGTCTGGGTGGAGCAGAAACCCTGCCGACCTATGTTGGACGTGGAGCCCGAGGAGGAAATAAATCTCTGTGGCTTTAAACCTACGAGACACCACTGTTGGTTCTATCTCATTCCTAATATCCTCTCCTCCCCAAGAATACAAAAACATTCTCCTATATCTCCTTCTGCAATTTTGCAGTCTTCTTTTCTTACATCTAATCTTTAATCCAGCTGGAATCTATTCGAGGTATGACATGGAAAGGGATGTTAGTCTTCAGGTAACTTTTTTCCCCTATAGCTAGCCAATTGTCCAAAATCTTGTATTCAATGTTCCCTACTTACTTGAAATGCCACCCTTATTAAATGATAAATTCCTCCATGTGATGGAATCTATATCTGGAATCGCTGCATTGGTGACTCTGTACTGATGGAAATTGCAGATTGTTGTAAATGTCAGTATGTTTGGGCAAGTTATTTGGCGTGTCACCCATCACCCCGGAGTCAGTATCTCCCCTGGACGCACACACCTAATGCCAACGGGCCAGGAGCCTCACTCCAGGGCCACGTGTGCAGGTGTCAGAAACGGATCAGAAGGTATCAGAAACCTTGCCATGAGCAAACACTGGGGGTTAAGACTCACACAGACCGCCAGTTTTCCTGAGGAAGGTCAAGGGCATTTGCCAAACCCACGTGAAGAACGAAAAGCGAGAGCTTCCCGACGGTGGACCCAGAGGGTGGTGACGGGACCTCCCGGGAGCCGTCAGCCCCGGAAGGCCTCCAGCTCCAGGATGGAGAAGCAGAGGCTTGGAAGCAACTTTCCTGATGCCAGGACAGCCTTGAGACTGTTGAAGTAGAAACGCCAGCTCAGAACCCTCGGCCCTTGGGCACCTTGCCAGCGCTGGCTGAGGCCTTGGCCCTGTCCAGCGCTCGGAGCTGGGTGGGGAAGGACAGCCACGGCAGCCAGGGTTGTCCTGTACCCCGGGAACCCCCCACCCGGCAGCTCAAAACATCGAGGACCAAATACCTGGCTCTTTGCTGTGGCTCCTCCTTCTCAGGCCACAACCGCTTCTGACAAAAGGGGAAGGAGGCACAGGGAATCAGACAAATACAGTCGGTTCCTATTTCAGAATGTTATTCTGCCCCCAGTAAGCTGAATGGTCTATAAGAATCTGCGTTTGTGAGGTTCCTTGGATTTTATTCATTTTTCCCGATTTCAAAATCCACTTGAATTTTACTCTGTTCTTCCAGTTCAAAATGGCAGGCTACAGTATTTACATCTTCTACCACAAATCCCATTGAAATGACAAAATAAATGTGGAAATAAGAATATACTTCCTGCAGCGCTGCAAATAGGGAGCGGTGCCATAATTCTGGAAGACATAAAGTAGAGAGCATTACTTTGATGCAAACTCCACACAGAGTTGAGAAGCCCAAAACACAGCTCAGGCTTGGGACTGGGCCCTTGGAGAGGAAGGGCGCTTGGTTTTCCCTGAGGAGCCTCAGAAAAAAATCATGTTTGGGGACATTTGTGGCTTTGAGCAGCAGAGAGGCATGGGACAGCTATGGGGGTCACAGAAGACCTCGTAGGTGTAGAATACATACAGAGAGCTCGGCCAAGACACTCCCTCTCCCCTGACCAGGCTATGGCCACTGAGAACAGTTCCCTAAGTGAGGGGGTGACCTGCCTGGGGGCCATAACAAGAGCTTATGGCCACAGAGAGACATGAAGCAGTCCCCTCCCAGTCCCCAACACGAACAGAGGAAGACAAAGGAACAGAGGCTTGGGAGGGTGGCAAAGTCACCCTGGGATAACGCCTCCCTGGGACCTGCGAGTATCGGGACGTTCCGATAACTTCGATTAGGAAAAACCAACCCGAGAACGGCAGTCCGAGAACCAGAAGATCCCATGAGCCAATCTCTGCTCCTCGGCACGGCGGAGCTGTCGGCTTGGCTGTCTCACTAAACCAGCGCCACCCCGGCCCCCGTACTAGGCGAAGGGAACCACCTCCCAGCCCTTGGAGTGGCCTGAACATGTACTTAATTGGATTCTCAGTTGCAGATCTAAAGCTACTTATGGTTGCCAGGGCTCGGAACACAGTCTGCCAGTTAGCATTATACTTCCACGCTCTATAGCTCTAGCGTGCCACTTCCTCCCTCCTGACGCCCACCCCCCGCCTTTTCTGCGCATGCCGTGTCCTGGGGGGCGCTATGCTCGTTCCTACCACGTGACTGACTCGGGAATCCCACCATGCACTGAGGTTGCCACTTCTCTCCCAGTTCCTGGGGAGGATCCTGCTGGGAGGACTGGTCTCCCCCATCTCAACCCAGGCCCTCCCAGAGGGCCCTTGGCTCTGCTGAACCCACGGCCGACCCAGCCCAGACAGCCTTGGGTGGTGTTGATGGGATCTGGTTGGGGGCCTCACCCCCCTCCCCCTCCCCCTGGCTGCAGCACCTTCTGCTGGCTGGGTTGTCCAGGACAGGACGCCTTGATCATTTGCACCCAACCCATCAAAGTCTGTCCAGTGGCCTGAGCCCCCAGGAACCTGGACAGCCGGGTGACTGGCTACGCCTACCCACTCAGAGCCAGGGGACACGCGCGTCCCACGCATCTGCCTTCTCTGCCACGCAGCCTTCCCGCCAAGGGCTGGGCCCCTGAGCATACTCAGCATCCCGGGTCATCTGTCACTGCAGCCATCCAAAAGGACCGCCAAGAAAGGGAGCCCCTGCCAGCATTTGAGGTGGGAAGTGATGAGATCCAAACTGTATTTCAGGGAAATCTGCTCTCCGAAACAGAACTTGGACCAGGTCGGGTAATTCATTTGCCTGAGATCTCGGGAGACAAAGGGTTCTGGAAAGTCCGAGCGTTGGTCGTCAGGAAGGTTTGGATTCGAAATTCAGCGCTCACCCTGACGAGCTCCGGGACCGCGAGCAGCTCGCCAGCCTCCTCCCGACACCAGCTTCCCCTGGCCAACGGCGTGACACCCCACCTGGCTGGCTCCGACAGGGACGTCTTCCCGAACGGGCCGTGCCTGACCCCTGGTGGGTGCTCGTTAGTGGCACCGCACGTGTGGGTGTAAGTTGTGGCTGGCGTGGATGTTTCCTGTGACTCCGTGTTAGCAGGGGCCGTTTTGGTGGCCGTTGGTACAGAGGGTAGGACCCAGGAGGCCCCCTCCACCTCCCAGCTTCCCAAGAACCGTCGGGTCCCGTCTCACTGCGTTTAAGGAGAAGACTTCAGACCAGAGAATCACGTGCTGTGCGAACTCATCCCGGCCGAGCCCTCCAGAATTGTCCATCTGGGTCAATCGAGAGAGAGAGAGAGAGGCCTCCCTTCTCTGAAGTAAGACACCACTGCGCCCCCTTCCTGCTGCCTCAGGCCATGGGGTGACGTCCCCCAGAAGAAAGCCCATCTCGTCCGCCTGCAAGAAATGTCTGCGGTGCTCTGGAGCTGGCTTTCCTCAGCCTGAAGTAATTACAGACATGTGTCAGCACCCGAACCCGGCCAGACTGCCACGACCCTGCTGCCACAGGCCTCATCACCCCCAGGCCTGTGGGACTTGGCCAGCCCAGAGCTGGACCTGGGGAGGTTTGAGCTGATGGCATCAGAGACAGAAATGCAAGAGCCGTGAGGCCAAGAACCTGCAGTGAGGACCAGGGGGCAGAGGAAGTGAAAGGCGCCACCCTCCCAGGTGACAAAGGAGGGGCTGCCGCCAGGTGGATGCTGCCTAAGGGGTCGGACATAGCATCTCATCTTGGCTGTGGGAAGCCAGAGAGAAGAGTTTGGGAATCGGCGCCCAGGTCCGTTCCCCACCACCACCTCCCTCCCAAGCGGGGCTATTAAAACCCCTTCTGGCCTCCAGATGCAGGCCTGCAAGCTATTTCCCTTTTGTTATTTCAAGCTCGGGGCCTTGATCTTTTGCCGCTTTGGAAGAAGCAGAGAAACAAAGAGGTCTGGGGTTGTTGCTTAACAGCGAGGCTGGCTTCCCCGCTCTGGGCCAGCATCTATCCGATCCTCCGAGGCGAGGCGAGGCGAGCCGAGCACCGAACCATCCCTTTGATGGCGGCAGGCGGGGGATCTGCAGGGAAGTGGGGCATGAGCGCCCCTGTCCTCCCAGAGTAGCGCGCAGCAGCGCCCTCTCCTGACGCCTGGCGTCTGCGGCTCACTGGAGGGAGCCGGCCAGCCTCTGATGTCTTCCTTCTTGCAGCGGACGGACGCCAGAAAGCAAGAGGTAAATAAGGATGAGGCTCCTATTGCCAGCGACAGGTGGAAGCAGGGTGTGTGCCCTGAGCACCTGGGGCTGCCAGGCCCTGGACCCCACTTCACTCACTCGAACCAAAGGTGCAAAATGCCCTGCAGGGCCGTGCTAGCCCCTGGCGCTGCTGCAGCCTGCTGGGAAGAGCACTGAACTGGGAGTCCCCAGGCTGCGTCCCGCCTCCAGGTGGGCAGGGCCTGCTTGCCTGTTGGCCGCTGCGGCCCTGGCTCTGAACACAGGGCTGGGCTCAGTGGGGGACACGGCAGACACTTGCTGAACAGTGGAGATTCCAGTTCTGTCCCTGGGAGCCGGCAGGACGCTGGACGTCCCAGTCGTTCATTCACTCACTTCCTCATTTATTCACGCACCCAGCGAGCACACTCCGAGCCTGCGCCGTGCCCCGTAATTAGGTACCAAGGGCTGCGACGCTCTGAGGGCAGGACGCTGAGGGTGTCCCACTCTCACCCCGACAGCGGAGAAGGAGGGCACGCTTCTGTCAGGCTGACGCCCGAACCCAGCTGAGTCTGAAGGGGGGAGAGGAGGAAGAAGGAAGACCAGTCCAGGTGGAGGATGGAGCCTGTGGCTACCTGGAGACACAAGAGAGTGGCACCCCCTGGGGGCCTCTAGGGACTTAGTCCTGTGCCATTAAAGCAAAGCCTGCCAACGGGCAGAAATGAAGATGTGACGAAGGGCAGGGGAGGTCCAGGCCCCGCGAGGGGGGACGTGCTTTATCCTGGGAGTCCTGGGAGTAACACAGGGGCTCAGAGCAGGGGGTGTGGCCCGGCTGGAAAGTGTGAGGCACAGACTAGACCGGGGGCTTAATACAGCGGCCGCCACACCCAGGAACAGCAGCGAGGGGCCCCCAGGAGGCGGCAGGAGGACGCCACGCTGAGAACTGTTGCGATGAGACAGGGACAAGTGACAACCACGCCACCAGCTTCCTCCAGAGCAAGCTGTGGAGCGGGGCTGTGGGGGAGGGACTCGGCTTGGCCGCGTGCCAGGTGAAGTGACTGAACCAGGTGGCAGGATGCCAGGCCAAGGGCAAGCTGCGCTGGGAGATCGGGAGGACAGTCTGGGCTAGAGCCTGGGAGGAACCTGAAGCCACGCGAACATGGGAAAGCGGAGGCTGAGGACGGAGAGAATCCGGGGAAGCGTCCCTATCCAGGGGCCGAGGACCGGGCTGGGAAATGGAAGGCGGGCAGAATGCCAGGAGGGCTCCTGGGCGTGGCTCGGCCCCCCCTAAGGAAACAGTCACGTGTCCAGGCCCCCCGCTGCTGGAGGAGGCGCAGGTCCTAAGACCCGCGGGCACAGGCTCCAGCCCTCATAGCAGACTGGTTCCCCCACAGAAACATTCTTTTCCACCTCAGTCCCTGCAAACCTGCTCCTCATCCACGTTATCCTGGTCCGGGGGGGTCGGGCTGTGGCCACGTTTCTCTGAGCCTATGCATCCCCGGAAGATACCTTTCTTTCCAGAAGTCTTTGGTTTGAACAAGGTGCCACCACGTTCAGACGGAAGAGGGGCAGAGCCCTGGGCTGGGGAGTGAAAGGTCTGAGTCAAGTTCAGCTCTACCTTTGGGCCAGTAGTAACACCTTCTCTTGGCTTCATTCACTCCACTGGGTGATTGATATAATGCCTGAGTGTCTCCCCAGAGGGTTGGGCAGGTATCAGCTGGGTATGAAAAGGACTGTTGTATGCTTTGTCAGCATAACACGAACACAGAAGATTATATCACTGTCACCCTCCTAATCACCGTCCCCACCATCAATATCACCACCGTCATCCTCACGCTCATCACTATCACCACCATCATCGTCACCATCACCACCACCACCACCATCATGAACATCACCATGTCACCGTCACCACCGTCAGTCCTGCTCTTGAAGCCCTGCCACCACCCCATCCCACCAAGTGGTCTTCCTGTGGCAGAGAACACACCACCACCCGAGTCAGCTCAACCTATTTACAGGCAGTTTTGCTAACAGAAAGTTCTTTGCCTTTTTGTTCGTTTGTTTCCGTTGTAAATCAGCTCCCCCGTCCTCTTCAGCAAAAAAAATGTCAACATCCCTCTTTCGTGCAACATTTCTTCAAATATTTTAAGACAATCATTGTGTATCCCCAAGTCCTTTTTACTTCAGACCAAACCGTTTCTTCCACCATTCCATTTTATTTTTAACTAACATTTTAATTATGAAGTTAATACATGCTCATAGTCAAAAGTTTAGGAAAAAGAGATAAGCTCCCAAAATAAAAACAATTATCAATACTTGTAAATCCCATCACTTAGAGATAATTACTTAGTGTTTTCATTCTTGTATTTTTTCTATATTCTATATAATAAATATATACATATTTACCGGCCAAAGTGTAAGATTTATCTTGTGACCTGCCTTTTTCGTGCAATACATCAGTAACACGCTCACTAAAAACCTTTCTAGGAAAACATCCTTCTCCTAGGACATGGGTAGAGCAGGGATTGTGAGGAAAGCAGTACCTGGTGCCCGGATCACCTCCAGGGACCAGGGTTGCCGGTGGCTGGGCCCCCAGAGGACAGGGCTGCAGAGGAGTGGGAGCTCTGTGAGCGCCCAGGGAGAAGCCGAACTTGACCTGGGCAGAGCCCACCCCTGACCCTTCTCCAGGCGCCCAACCAGCTTCACTATGTGTCAAGCCAGGCCTCTTGAAATGGGAGAAGTAAAGACGCATTCAGGATAAAAAGGAAAACCTGGGCAAAGACTGGGGAGGGCAGGCTCTGGCGTGGAAATGGGAGGGGGGACAGGGGGTGGGGAGCCAGCTTCCAGTCCAGCCCCATCACTAGTCACCAGGGACTTGTTTATTCACCTGGGCCTTGCTTTCTGGTCTTTAATATCAGGCTGGACCAGACACTGCCCCAAAGACCAGAAGATGTGTGTGTGTGTGTGTGTGTGTGTGTGTGTGTGTGTGTGTGTGTACACACATACGTGTGTGGGTATGTGCACATCCCTGGGAAGAGGCCCGGTTATCTTCAACAGATGCCCCCCGGGGCCCAGCACTGAAAATTGAATAAGAACCTCTGGATTCAACACCCAACCACTGTGGCTGGTGAAGGCTCCCTGGGTGTGGAGGGGGTCCTCAGAGAGCAGATGCAACCCCAGAGCCAGTGGGGACCCCTGAAGGATGGTGAGAACGCCCCGACTTTTCCTTTGCTCCCTCTAGGTAAGAAAGGCTGCAGGATCCTTGTCCAAATACTGCTGGTTGAAGAAAAGCTAATAGGGGCCTAGGGCGCAGATTAAAGCAATGAGTTCACATTGCAGGAACAGTTCCTGATAGGCCAGATCTCAAAGTTGGACATTTAATTGATGAATCCCTCCGTGTAAAAATAAACAGAGAGATGACCCAGCTCTGTTTCGATGCACAGAGGGGGTGGGGAAGGAGGCGAAATCTGCCCTACACATGGCGAGGCCAGGAACGTGTGGGTCTGAGTGTGTGCAAGTGCGTGTCTGTGTAAGTAAATACATGGACGTGTGTGTGAAATGTGTTTAAACCTCAAGCGCTCGGACTCTCCCTTTGCCTTGGGAGGCGGGAGCCCTCAGAGTGAAAATCAGATGCAGCGCTGTGTCAGATGGGAAGTCCAAGTCTAATTAAAGCAAGGTTCCTGCCAACCACACCCCGCTGGGGCCTGAGGTGACCCCTGCAGATTCGCAGCAGCTTCTGCAGGTTTGGTGCTTTTTTAGAAGAAGCTAACCATCAAGTATGAACCATGAACACTATATCTTTCCAGTGAAGCCTCCTGAATCTAAAAGGGTATTCAATTCCATGAAAACTATTGAAACCCTACAGGATTCTGAGGAAACAGTCTATTGATTCATATCAGTCCTTCCTGAACCTCTGACAAGACGGAATTCTTTCCTGATGAGTCTCCTGCTCCAAAGCTGGGTGGACATTTCAATGAAGCAAGAGCCTTGATGTGAGAGAATTGCTGTTATTTGGGCTAACAGATGTGGCTGCCCCATGAATGGACCAAGGAGATTTTCTGTTCATTAGCTTTGACAAATTCCAGGGCTGAGGCAGGGTTTTGCTCCCTCCGAATTGACAAAAGAAAGAAAATGGCATAATAATGCACATTTATCATAATACCATACATTGTTACATAAATCACACCTCAAAACACCCTCCCTTTTAACCAGTGCCACAGAAAATAAAGAAAATGATCAAGGATTCTGAAATCAGGAAAAGCCACAACCTTGCGATGAATGACCTGGAGGAAACCAGCTGGTGGTGTGTAGAGAGGACTCCAGGCAAAACCCCAGGGCTGGGGGCCAGGGAGTGGGGTGGGGGCAAGGCACAGGCACCAGGCATACAGGACAAGGACTTTGCTCTTAGGTCCTGTATTGACTTGGGTCTAAGGGAAAACCCATATGAAACTCCCCTCCAAGATGAGTAAACAAAAGAAATCCAACATCTTCACTAATGAAAGAATTCACAATCAAAACATCAAAATATAACAAGTAAGAAAGCAGATGAAGAGAACACTACATAACACTTGCTGCAAGAAATTAAAGTTTACAAAAAAACTGCGCATCTTCTCAAGCAAATAAAAGAATATATGCAAATATATATACATCTAGCTATCTTTTTGTCAAACTACCATTTTAAGTGCTCTCTCTCTCTCACTGTGCTAAGTAAGCACAGTACATATATCATCTTACTTAATCCTTAAGTATTATTTTCATTTTACAGATAAGGAAACTGAAGCCCAAAGTTAATTGATAATTATAATAACAATAAATATAAATGGGACAAATTCCTGTTCTCACTTCTATTTGCTATGCAGTGAATCACCCCAAAACTTGGTAGTGTAAAGTCATTTTGTTTTGCTCACAGTTCTGCAGGTCAGGAATCGGGGCAGGCACAATGAGGAAAGCACATCCCTGCTGTACAATGTCTACAGCCTCAGCTATTATGTCTCAAATAGAAGGAGATGGCAGGGATGGCTCAACTAGAGCCATGTGTCTGGGCCTCAATTCTTCATAAGGTGGCATCTTCTGGGGCTAGAACTACCAAGATGACTTCTTTTGTCACCTACCTGGAACATGGGATGGGATGGCTGGATCAGCTGGGGACTTGTTACGGACTGAATGTCTGTGTCCCCCCCAAAACTCATATATTGGAGCCCTATCCCTCTGTGTGACTGTATTTGGAGATGGGGCTTCTAAGGAAGTAGTTAGAGTTAACTGAGGTCATAAGGGTGGGGCCCTGATCTGATAGAATTAGTTCCTTCCAAGAATAGACACTAGAGAGCTTGCTCTCTCTCTGCCATGTGAGGACACAGTGAGAAGGGGGCATATGCAAGCCAGGAAGAGAGCTTGCACCAGAAACTGACCATGCTGCATCCTGATCACAGAATTCCAGTCTCTAGAACTAGTTTTTCTAGTAAGAAAATAAATTTCTGTTGTTTGAGCTCTCCAGTCTGTGGTATTCTGTAATGGCAGCCTGAGCAGACTAGAACAGGGATGGTCAGCACTTCCCACTCCTCAGTTAGCTTCTCCACATGGCTAGCTTGAGCTTCTTATAGTATGGTTGTCTCAGAGTAGTTGGATTTCTTACATGGTGGCTATCTACCCTGACCCCCTCCCAAGCAAGTATTCCAAGATACCAAAGCAAAAGCTGCAAAGTTTCTTCCAACCTTGCCTTAGAAGTCATGTAGCCTCAATTCTCCTGCATTCTGTTGGCCAAAACAGTCATAGAGCCCATCCAGATGTAGGGGAAGGGGAGCTATAGACCCCACCTCTTGATAGGAGAAATATCAAAGAATTTATGGCCATCTTTAATCCACCATACTAACTTTTTAAAGGGAAAATGTCACTCAGGAATCAGGAAAAGCTGCAACCTCGTACTGCATACACTGGAGGAAACCGCTGAAGAAAATAAACAACATATTCCTAAATAACCAATTGGTCAAAGAAGAAATCACAAGGGAAATTATAAAATACTTTGATATGAATGAAAACAAAAACACAACCTATGAAAATTTATAGGTTGCAGCAAAAGCAGTGCCCAGAGGGAAATTTATAGCTGTAAATGCCTATAGTAAGAAGAAAGATCTCTGGTGGTGGCCAGAGGCAGGGGGTGGGGGATAGGAAAATGGGTGAAGATGGTCAAAAAGTACAAACTTCCAGTTATAAGAAAAATAGGTCCTAGGGAAGTAATGTACAACATGGTAACAATAGTTAACAGTACTGTAGTGTGTATTTGAAAGTTGCTAAGAGAACAACTCTTAAAAGTTCTCATCACATGGGGAAAAATATAACTGTGTGGTGATGGACGCTAACTAGATTTATTGCTGTAATCATTTTGCAATATATACATCTATCGACTCGTATTGTTGTACACCCAAAACTAATACAGTGTTACATGTCAATTATACCTCAATTTTAAAAAAAGAAGAAAAATCTCAAATCAATAACCTAACCTTCCACATTAAGACACTGGAAAAAGAAGAGCAAACCTAAAACAAGCAAAAGGGAGGAAATAATGAGATTAGGGCAGAAATTAATGAAATAGAGAATAGAAAAACAATAGAGAAAAATCAGTGAAACTAAAACTCGTTCTTTGAAAAGATTAACAAAATTGACAAAATTTTAGCTCGATTAACTTTTTAAAGATGAGAGGGAGAAAGAAGCCTCAGATTGCTAGAATCAGAAATGAAAAAGGAATACACGACTATGTATAAAATAGATAACTAATGAGAACCTACTGTATAGCACAGGGAAATCTACTCAATGCTCTGGGGTGACCTAAATGGGAAGGGAATCTAAAAAAGAGTGTATATAAGTATATGTTTGACTGATTCACTTTGCTGTACAGCAAGAAACTAACACAACATGTAAAGCAACTATACTCCAATAAAAACTAATTTAAAAAAAAAATGACAGAGGAGACATTACTACTGACCCTGCAGAAATAAAAAGTATAAAGGAACTATTGTATGCCATGAACTATGGTATATATATACATATATAAATTATGTGCCAATAAGTTATATTACTTAGATGAAATAGACAAATTCCTAGAAAGACACAAACTACCAAAACTACTCAAAAAGAAAGACAATCTGAATAGACCTATAGCAAGTGAAGAGGTCAAAGTAGTAATCAAAGAACACCCACAAAGAAAAGCCCAGGCTCAGACAGCTTCACAGGTGAATTCTACCAAACATTATAAGAAGAATGAATACCAATTCTTCAGAAGCTATTCCAAAAAATAGAAGAGGAGAGAATACCTCATAACTCTTCCTACAAGGCCATTGTTTTCCTGATATCAAGGCTGGAAGCTATCACAAGAAAAGAAAACCACAGACCAATATCTCATATGAATATGTATACAAAAATCATCAATAAAATACTAGCAAACCAAATCTAGAAACATATAAAAGATTTATATAGCATGACCAAATGGGATTTGTCCCAGGAAGTCAAGGTTGGTTCAACATCTGAAAATCAATTACTATAATACATCATATCAACAGAATAAAAAGCAAGAATCACATGATCATCTCCATAGATGCAGAAAAAGCATTTGACAAAATCCAATACCCTTTTGTGATAAGAACACTCAACAAATGAGGATCAAAAGCGAACTTCTTCAACCTGATAAAATGCATTTACAAAAAGCCCACAGCTAAATTTATACATGATGGTGAAAGACTGAATGCTTTCTCCCTAAGATCAGGAACAAGACAAGGATGTCTGCTCTTACTTCTTTTCAATATTTTATAGTAGAGGTTCTAGCCAGGGCCAACAGGGTGGATTAAAGATGGCCACAAACTCTTTGACATGCATTGGACCATGCCATCTGTAAATAGAGATAGTTTTACTTCTTCCTCTCCAATCTGAATGCTTCCTTTTTATTTATGTCCTGGCTGGCTGTCAACCAGGTGCTGGTTTTTGCTCCTGGAGGCTGCCCACGTTCCTCATCATGCTTTCCATGTGGCCCCTTCCACTCCTTGCATTTAAAGTTTTCTGACTTCTCCTTGGAAAAGTGCAAGACCTGTCAGGAAACAGGGACTTAAGCCTGACATCCTCAAGAACTATATTAGGACACCGATATGAACGAGCTTGGAAGTGGATTTTTCCCAGAAGAGCCCACATTACTTTGTAGCACCTTAGGGTCCTACACCTTAATTTTGGACCCTGAGCACAGAACCCAATTGAGTGAAGTCAGACTTCTGACCTACAGAACGATGAGCTAGTACCTTGTGCTGTTTAAGCCACTGAGGTTGTGATGGTTTGTTATGGCAGCAACACAAAACTAATATCCACTCTCCCCTTGTGACTCTCCTATAGGATCCTGCCTGTACTTCAACGTAGGGGAGGAGAAAAGGTTATTCAGGCCTCAGATGGGGCATTCCTGCTCCTTTAGGAAAACACCTTTCATGGTCTTGTTTGGCCCCAGAACAGCATGGAACAAAAGGGTGAAGACAAAGCAAGAAGTTAATCTGATGACAAAGTTACAGAACCAGGATCCTAGGATGGGAGCTGGACCCCAGATCATTCGCTTTGAAGGTATTTCTTCCCTGTGGTTCAGTTGCTCTGTGATGTCAAAACCTTCTGTTACTTCTGGGACACACAACAGCCCGGTGTTAGATGTGTTTTGAGGAGAGAAAGTAGAGGAATGGCATCCATTTCAACCGCTGCTTTAAAAGCAGAGCAGTGCAGGATATGAACCAGTGAGCAAGTCAATCCAAAGGCAAGACTTGCACAGCACAGGGGTCAGAAACTCGGGCCACTTTACTGGGTATCAAAGGAAGGAGTGACCCCAGACACCAGAGGACACTGGGACATGCAGGAGGAAGATATTTGCATTGTTTTTTTCAGCTTGTTCTTGTTTTAATATTGTTCTTTTTTAAATAACATTGTAGTCTGTGGATGTAATATCTTTTTAATTCTCTCTGAGGATACTAATATAATTCTTTTATTCTAATTTTACTTTTTAAATTTAATTTAATTTAGATTTAATTTAAATTCTAATTTTTTTAACATCTTTGTTGGAGTATAATTGCTTTACATTGTTGTGTTAGTTTCTGCTGTATAACAAAGTGAATCAGCTATACGTATACTTATATCCCCATATAAGTAACCCCTCCCTCTTGCGTCTCTCCCCCACCCTCCCTATCCCACCCCTCTATGTGGTCACAAAGCACCAAGCTGATCTCCCTGTGTTATGCGGCTGCTTCCCAATAGCTATCTATTTTACATTTGGTAGTGTATATATGTCAATGCCACTCTCACACTTCGTCCCAGCTTATCCTTCCCCCTCTTTGTGTCCTCAAGCCCATTCTCTACATCTGCATCTTTATTCCTGTCCTGGCCCTAGGTTCTTCAGAACCTTTCTTTTTTTTTTAGATTCCATATATATGTGTTAGCATACGGTATTTGTTTTTCTCTTTCTGACTTACTTCACTCTGTATGACAGAGTCTAGGTCCATCCACCTCACTACAAATAACTCAATTTTGTTTCTTTTTATGGCTGGGTAATATTCCATTGTATATATGTGCCACATCTTCTTTATCCATTCATCTGTCGATGGACACTTAGGTTG
>NC_041215.1:136453371-136453987 GCF_002837175.3 Physeter macrocephalus | reverse complement strand
GGAACCTCCATACTGTTCTCCATAGGGGCTGTATCAATTTACATTCCCACCAACAGTGCAAGAGGGTTCCCTTTTCTCCACACCCTCTCCAGCATTTATTGTTTGTAGATTTTTTGAAGATAGCCATTCTGAACAGTGTGAGGTGACACCTCATTGTAGTTTTGATTTGCATTTCTCTAATGATTAGTGATGTTGAGCATCCTTTCCTGTGTTCATTGGCAATCTGTATATTTTCTTTGGAGAAATGTCTGTTTAGTTCTTCTGCCCACTTTTGGATTGGATTTTTTTGGTTTTTGATATTGATATTTTTTGATATTGGGTTTTTTGTTTTTTTGATATTGAATCTGTAGATTGCTTTGGGTAGTAGAGTCATTTTCACAATGTTGATTCTTCCAATCCAAGAACATGGTATGTCTCTCCATCTGTTTGTGTCATCTTTAATTTCTTTCATCAGTGTCTTATAGTTTTCTGCATACAGGTCTTTTGTTTCCTTAGGTAGGTTTACTCCTAGGTATTTTATTCTTTTTGTTGCAATGGTAAATGGGAGTGTTTCCTTAATTTCTCTTTCAGATTTTCCATCATTAGTGTATAGGAATGCAAGAGATTTCTGTGCATT
>NC_041215.1:136375217-136452761 GCF_002837175.3 Physeter macrocephalus | reverse complement strand
TTGAATTTTGTCAAAAGCTTTTTCTGCATCTACTGAGATGATCATATGGCTTTTCTCCTTCAATTTGTTAATATGGTGTATCACATTGATTGATTTGCATATATTGAAAAATCCTTGCATTCCTGGAATAAACTCCACTTGATCATGGTGTATTATCCTTTTAATGTGCTGCTGGATTCTGTTTGCTAGTATTTTGTTGAGGAATTTTGCATCTATGTTCATCAGTGATACTGGCCTGTAGTTTTCTTTTTCTGTGACATCTTTGTCTGGTTTTGGTATCAGGGTGATTGTGGCCTCGTAGAATGAGTTCGGGAGTGTTCCTCCCTCTGCTATATTTTGGAAAAGTTTGAAAAGGATAGGTATTAGCTCTTTTCTAAATGTCTGACAGACTCCACCTGTGAATCCATCTGGTCCTGGGCTTTTGTTTGTTGGAAGATTTTTAATCACAGTTTCAATTTCAGTGCTTGTGATTGGTCTGTTTATATTTTCTATTGCTTCCTGGTTCAGTCTCAGAAGTTTGTACTTTTCTAAGAATTTGTCCATTTCTTCCAGGTTGTCCATTTTATTGGCAATCTGTATATTTTCTTTGGAGAAATGTCTGTTTAGTTCTTCTGCCCACTTTTGGATTGGATTGTTTTGTTTTTCGATATTGATATTTGTAGCTGCTTGTAGTAACCTCTCATGATCCTTTGTATTTCTGCAGTGTCAGTTGTTACTTCTTTTTCATTTCTAATTCTTGTTTGTTGTTCTTCTTCTTTCTCTAATGGCTTTGGGTGTAAGGTTAGGTTCTCGATTTGAGTCTTCTCCCTTTTTTTCTTGAGGAGTCTCGCTAATGGTTTATCAATTTTGTTTGTCTTCTCAAAGAACCAGGCCATGGTGTTTTCACTGTCAGTTTTTTCTAGGTATTTTTTGATTTTCACTTGGATTTCTTCAGTGATCTCTTGGTTATTTAGCAGTGTATTGTTTAGCCTCCATGTGTTTGTATTTTTTAGGTTTTTTTTCCTGTAATTCATATCTAGTCTCATAGTGCTGTGGTGGGAAAAGATACTTGATACAATTTCAATTTTCTTAAATTTACCAAGGCTTGATTTGAGACCCAAGATATGATCTATCCTGGAGAATGTTCCATGAGCACTACTAGAGAAGAAAGTGTATTCTGTTGTTTTGGGATGGAATGTCCTATAAACATCAATTAAGTCCATCTTGTTTAATGTGTCATTTAATGCTTGTGCTTCCTTATTTATTTTCATTTTAGTTGATCTGTCCATTGGTGAAAGTGGGGTGTTAAAGTCCCCTACTATGATTGTGTTACTGTTGATTTCCCCTTTTATGGTTGTTAGCATTATGCCTTATGTATGGAGGTGCTCCTATGTTGGATGCATAAATATTTACAATTGTTATATCTTCTGAAGTGGGTCTCTTGTAGACAGCATATATATGGGTCTTGTTTTTGTATCCATTCAGCCAGTCTGTGTCTTTTGATTGGAGCTTTGAATCCATTTACATGTAAGGTAACTATCAATATGTATGTTCCTATTACCATTTTCTTAATTGTTTTGGATTTGTTATTGTAGGTCTCTTCCTTCTCTTGTGTTTCCTGCCTAGAGAAGTTCCTTTAGCATTTGTTGTAAAGCTGGTTTGGTGGTGCTGAATGCTCTTAGCTTTTGCTTATCTGTAAAGGTTTCAATTTCTCCGTCAAATCTGTAGGAGATCCTTGCTTGGTAGAGTAATCTTGGTTGTAGGTTTTTCCCTTTCATCACTTTAAATATGTCCTGCCACTCCCTTCTGGCTTGCAGAGTTTCGCTGAAAGATCAGCTGTTAATCTTATGGGGATTCCCGTGTATGTTATTTGTTGCTTTTCCCTTGTTGCTTTTAACATTTTTTTCTTTAAATTTAATTTTTGATAGTTTGATTAATATGTGTCTTGGCATGTTTCTCCTTGGATTAATCCTGTATGGGACTCTCTGTGCTTCCTGGACTTGATTAACCATTTCCTTTCCCATATTAGGGAAGTCTTCAACTATAATCTCTTCGAATATTTTTTTCAGTCCCTTTCTTTTTCTCTTCTTATTCTGGAACCCCTATAATTCGAATGTTGGTGCGTTTAATGTTGTCCCAGAGGTCTCTGAGACAGTCTTCAGTTCTTTTCAGTCTTTTTTCCTTATTCTGCTCTGCAGTAGTTATTTCCACTATTTTATCTTCCAGGTCACTTATCTGTTCTTCTGCTTCAGTTATTCTGCTATTGATTCCTTCTGGTGTCTGCCCCCAGTGGGTAAGGTTTTTTCAGTGGGTTGTGTAGTCTTCCTGGTGGAGGGGACTGGTGCCTGTGTTCTGGTGGATGAGGTTGGATCTTTTCTTTCTGGTGGGCAGGACCACGTCCGGTGGTGTGTTTTGGCATGTCTGTGAACTTATTATGATTTTAGGCAGCCTCTCTGCTAATGGGTGGGGTTGTGTTCCTGTTTCGCTAGTTGTTTGGCATGGGGCGTCCAGCACTGGAGCTTGCTGGTTGTTGAGTGGACCTGGGTCTTAGTGTTGAGATAACAATCTCTGGGAGAGTTCTCACCAATTGATATTACACGGGGCCGGGAGGTCTCTGGTGGTCCAGCATCCTGAACTCAGCTCTCCCACCTCAGAGGCTCAGGCCTGACACCTGGCTTGAGCACCAAGACCCTGTCAGCCACACAGCCCAGAAGAAAAGGGGGACAAAAAATAAAATAAAATAAAATAAAATAAAGTTATTTAAAAATTTTAAAATATATTATTAAAATTTTAAAAAAATTTAAATTAAGAAAAAAAGTAGAGAGCAACCAAACCAATAAACAAATCCACCAATGATAGCAAGCACTAAAAACTATACTAACATAAACATAAAACTCAGAAACTAGTCAGTCTCATACAGCAATCCCCAAGTCTACAGTTGCTCCCAAGTTCCACTGCCTCAATTTTGGGATGATCCGTTGTCTATTCAGGGGTTCCACAGATGCAGGTACATCAAGTTGATTGTGGGGATTTAATCTGCTGCTCCTGTGGCTGCACAATTTCCCTTTCTCTTCTTTGTTCACACAGCTCCTGGGGTTCAGCTGTGGATTTGGCCCTGCCTCTGCATGTAGGTCGCCCTCTGCCATCTGTTCCCCGCCCAGACAGGACTGGGTTAAAGGAGCAGCTGATTATGGGGTCTGGCTCACTCAGGCCGGGGAGAGGGAGGGGTACGGAATGCAGGGCAAGCCTGCAGCGGCAGAGGCCAGTGTGACATGGCACCAACCTGAGGTGCACCATGTGCTCTCCCGGGGAAGTTGTCCCTGGATCATGGGACCCTGGCAGTGGCAGGCTGCACAGGCTCCTGAGAGGGGAGGTGTGGATAGTGACCTGCGCTTGCACACAGGCTTCCTGGTGGCGGCAGCAGCAGCCTTAGCGTCTCATGCCCATCTCTGGTGTCCACGCTGATGGCCGCGGCTCGCGCCCATCTCTGCAGCTTGTTTAGGTGGTGCTCTGAATCCCCTCTCCTCGTGCACCCCGAAACAGTGGTCTCTTGCCTCTTAGACAGGTCCAGAGTTTTCCCTGGACTCCCTCCTGGCTAGCTGTGATGCACTAGCCCCCTTCAGGCTGTGTTCATGCAGCCAACCCCAGTCCTCTCCTTGGGATCTGACCTCCAAAGCCCGAGCCTCAGCTCCCAGCCCCCTCCCGCCCCAGCGGGTGAGCAGACAAGCCTCTCGGGCTGGTGAGTGCTGGTCGGCACCGATCCTCTGTGCGGGAATCTCTCCGCTTTGCCCTCCGCACCCCTGTGGCTGAGCTCTCCTCCGTGGCTCCGAAGCTCCCCGCTCCGCCGCCGGCAGTCTCTGACCGAGAAGGGGCTTCTAGTGTGTGGAAACCTTTCCTCCACAGCTCCCTCCCAGAGGTGCAGGTCTTGTCCCTATTCTTTTGTCTCTGTTTTTTTCTTTTTTCTTTTGCCCTACCCAGGTACGTGGGGAGTTTCTTGCCTTTTGGGAAGTCTAAGGTCTTCTGCCAGCATTCAGTAGGTGTTCTATAGGAGCTGTCCCACATGTAGATGGTTTTCGATGTATTTGTGGGGAGGAAGGCGATCTTCACGTCTTACTCCTCCACCTCCTTGAAGGTCCTTCTAAATTCTAATTTTTAATTAAAATTTTTTTTGTTCTTTCATGTTTGTTTTTTATTGAGGTAAAATTGACATATAACACTATATTAGTTTCAGGTGTATAGTATAATGATTTCATATTTGTATATATTATGAAATGATCACAAGTCTAGTTAACATCTGTCCCGATAAGTAGCTATAAAAAAATTTTTTCCAATTATAATTTAATTTAAACATTGTTTAATGTTCCCTGAGCTGTGTCTACTTTCTGCAGAGCCCACAGATCTGTTTGTCATCTTCGTCCATGCTAGCAGTCTCCCTCAACGTCAGGCCATCCTTGGTTTTAGCCAAGATGAACGGACAGAGGACCAGATGGAGAAAGGCCGTGGCCCAGCTGTCACCGGCAGCTGAGTGTTCGGGGAAGCGACTGGGGGCTTCATGGCCACAGACGGCGCCCACTGCCCTTGCTCGGAGTCCCGGTTGTGGGTCAGGCCCCAGCTGGGCAGAACTGCCTTCCCTTTCTTCCTTTAGTGTCCGATTGGTGACCTGAGCCACCTCGAGCTTAGCTGTCTCTCCACTGGTCCCAACTCCCACTTTAGGGGCCCCTCGTCGAAGACTGACTATGGGATGATGAAAGGGACCATCTTGTCTCCGGATTCACCCACGACTGAGATCCCTGCATCTCTAACCCTAACGTAACCTCCACCCCAACCTGCACAGGAATCACACGGGCTGTGAGAATCCTGAGCCGCTCTGCCAGCCTCACATGGAATGAGGCTGAACGGGATTCTATGTGACCTTTTCTTGGACCCCAAGTTGTGGCTGAGGATCCCAGAGGTTCAAAGAGGGGCAGGAGGAAGCCTCCTGGACTGGAGCACCATAGCTGTAGGAAGCTCTGGTGGGTCGTGGTGCTGTGGTCCACCTCCTGCCCCTGAACATCCCAGTTTCAGCCACAGCCAAGGCTTCTGAAACCAAGACCACCGCAGAGGTACCACCCTTCCTGCAAACCTCCCAGACACCCAGGAACCTGAATCCCCACCCCCTGCACAGGCATGCATGAGCACAGACACACACACACGGGCAGGTGCACACTCACATGCACACACATGCTCACTCATACATATACACACTCACATGTGCACACATATGCATACACACACACAAATCTCCACCACCACAGCTGCCATGTGGCCTCAATATGGCATCACCCTGAATTCGTCTCTTGCCTGTTGTATTAATGCCCCAGGGCTATCAAAACAAAGTACCAAAACAGGGCAGCTTAAAACAACAGAAATTCATTCTCTCACGTTCTGGAGGCCGGGACATGCTGCCTCCAGAGGCTCGAGGGGAGGGTCCTTCCTTGTCTTCTGGTGATTATTGGTGTTCCTGGGTTGTGGCTACATGTCACCAGCCTCATGTCACCTTCTCCTCTATGTGTCTATGTCCCTCCTCTCTGTCTCTTTTAAGAACACCTGTCATTGGATTAAGGCCACCCAGAAAATCCAGGATGATCTCATCTGAAGATCCTCAACTCAATTACACTCGGAAGAGATCCTTTTCCAGAGTTATGCTCTCCTGTTCGGGGCATTAGTGTGGCACTTGCTGGGGCCACCTTCACAGAGCACAGCAGCGTCTGCACAGCGGTGGGGCCAGAGGGAGGGACAGGGCGCAGTCCCACAGCCCACTGCTAACTCACAGCTGCCCGAGGCAGCTGTCCTGACACCGGATAGAAGGTGGCCACCTGCCTGGACAAGGAGACCTTCTCCAAGATGGTCACGGGGACATCCCTGCTGAGCTCTGGAGTCAGGCTGCCCCCTCCTCGCTTCCCTGTGCCGGAGTGGCCCGAAGAGCACAGAAGCCAACCCCAGAGCCAGCCAAGGTGTCCTCCAAGCCCAGAAGCGCTCAAGGACCAGGGCCCCCCACCCTGCTCCAGCGGGGTCATCAGTGCTGCCCCCACGGGGGCCCAGAGGAGGGTGCCCTCTGTGCACCCCAGCCTTCCCAGTTCCAGAAGAAGAGTGCCTGCCCTGGTCCCCCGTGAGCGGAGGAATGCAGGCGGCCTCTAAAAGCTGGAAAAGGCAAGAAAACGTGTCTTCCCCTCAGAGCCCCAAGGAGGATTCACTTTGGACTTCTGACCTCCAGAACTGTAAGGAGAATAAATTTGTGTTACTTTAAGCCGCTACATTTGTGGTAATTTGTGTATTGTGTCCACGTCTTACATTTATCACAGAGACCAAGTGATGACCCGGAGAGGCTTATGCCATTGAAAGAAGGGTTTTAACTGTCCCAGTTCCCCCGGAGACAGAGGCACAGCGCCTGCCACATGAGGGGTGGGGAGGATGCGCCATTATGACCGTGGTGGTGGGAGGAGCCTAGGGAAACGTCCCCCTGGGTCAGTGGGCAGGGGCCCAAGAAAGCTAGTCTGCAGTGAAGACATGAACCACGTGGGTCGTTGGTCCCGGCCTGTGGTTCAGCAGATGAATGGAGAGGGTGTGGGAGTAAGAGACGTTCGAGAGCCAAGACAGAACTGGCCATGGCTCATACATAATTAATGCGATCTGCCCAGGGGCCCAGGACACAAATGCACCCCTCCTGGAAGCACCCTTCCTGCAGGTGACACGGACACTGAGGAGAGACTGAGAACAAAGAAGAAACAGGAGAGAGGCAGGATGGGACCAATGCCCGTGGGGTCCCTGAGTCCTGATTCCCCCGAGACCAGAAGCCACTCAGCCTGTGGGCACTGAGAGCAGGGTCACGGGTCCAGTCCTGAGCCCAGCGGGGTGTCCAGGCATCTTGGATGTCTGACAACATGCTTGAGACTGGCTCCTGGGAGCCACCGTCCCCCCAGCTTGGACAGGGTGTCACCGCACAGGAGGGCAGAGGTGACAGGCCAACCTGCTGGATTGAAAGTGGTCAATGGATCACACCTTAGTGACAGGAGCTGGGCTCTCGCAGCCAGAAGTGACCCTGGAAAAGCAAACCCCAAACAGAACTGCTCTGGTTGGTCCCTCCCTGCAGAGAGCGGGGGAGGTGGAGGGTCCCAGGATATTCCTGGAATTCTCACACCGTCTCAGCAGCACGTCCGGAATTCAGCCCGTGACCAGATGCCCGGACAGAAAGAATTACGACTTGCAAGTCTGGAAAGCGAGAAGCAGCCCGAGCTGCCCGCTCTGTGGCCCCGCCACCGGCCCAAGACGTTTGGGGTGGGAAGTTCAGGATGCATTTCAACTGCGAAGACCAACGTGATTTAGAAGGCAAAACACTGGCAATTGTGTCAGATTTCCACACCTTCCCCCAGCAGGTCCGGCGTCCTCACTCCCCACACCACACGGCTGGCCTGGGGTGGGGGTGTCCCGTCTGCAGGCTAGAGCCCCCCGCAGCCCCCAGCTCCCTCAGCCCTACCGGAGCCGTCCTCGGACTCAATCCCGGCTGGGCCACCCGGGGTGCCTGCGGCCTCAAAGCTCTGGCAGGGCCCAGAGCACACACTGCCCCATTGTACACGAGCCTGGGCTGGCCAGAGGCCAGACTCGGCCCCGCTGCAGCACATGTTTTAAATCCCACCATTTATGTATTTGGTTTGGTAGCTTTAGGTTGGTGATGTACTGAATTTCACTTCGATATTGAGTTTGAATGAACTGAAAGGAAAACACAGATATGAAACAGTGCCTGGCCGGGCTCAAGGTGGGGAACAGGTGTTTCCTATCTGGATATCCCCCTGCATCTGATCCATCGGCAGCCCTCCCGCCTTGGGAGCTGGGTGTGCCCTGAGGCAGTTTCTTTTAAACAGCTTTGTGATGGACGTGCAGTCAGGGCCCAGCTGGCCACCCCTTGGGGCAGCCCTCTCTTGGGTCTTTTCAATACAGCAGTTAGCCAGAGGGCTCACTCGTCACATAAATTGTCTGAACCCAGGGTTAGCGATTTGAGACCTTCAGATTCTCCAGCTCCCACTGCAGAGGGACGAGCAAGGGAACAACCGTCTGCAGACAAGGTGAGAGATTCCCACCAAAATTCACCCTGCCTTCCTTCCAGAACCCCACTCTACACTTGTGCAAAAGTGAGTTTTCAAAAAGAGGTAATAAAAGGACAGAAGAGCAGAATAACATGATTAGCAGGTAAACCCACATGTTTTGGAGAAATCGCTTTTGCTCTGGTGGCAGGTGAGAGCAAGGCCTGGCCTCAGGACCGTGACGGCCGTTTGCCTTGGAGGGGCCTGGGCACTCCTCCCCCCGGGTCCAGGCCTGAGCCCAGGCCAACGTCCCCGTGCAACAGGGTGTCACTCCTATGGCCTCAGCCCTTCTGAGTTTTGTCCCTCCTCAGCCACTGGGCTGGCTCCCTGGGCGTGTGACCATGAAGTCACACAGCACCCCACGCTCAGAAGGGGGCCCTGCACGTGGTGGTCAGTGCTCTGCCATCACTGTCCTGAGATTCTTCACAATTTCCTTTGAACTTGTGTTTGGTGAACAAAGTCCAGTGGGACAAAGGAGTTCACTGCTCCCCAGACCAGCGACCTGCCCAGGAGGGCTGGGGGCAGGTAAGTTGCAGGGTGGGCCCGGGCTCCTGTGAGGGTCTGCACGTGCAATAAAAAAACACTGTGACAGGTCAAGAGAGAAACCACAGGAAAAGGGTTTTTTTCCTGCTTTTTGAACAAGGGGCCCTGTGTTTTCATTGGCACTGAGGCCTGCCAGGTACATAGCTGGCCAAGCTCAGTGACCCAGGGTCCACCCTGGATGCAGAGGAAATGCACCTCTGTTGGGGGCGGAGGCGTTGGGTCCAGAAAAGGCCTTGCTGTCAACCAGCACATTGAAAAAAGAGGCCACAGAGTGGGGGAGGGGGCAGGGAGACAGCCAAGGACACCAGGGCAAAGGTGAAACCAAGTCTCCCTTAAAACCAAGTTCCCCTGCCAAGTTTATGATAAACCTCTCTATCCAAAACTGTATTCCCCTTCTTATCCCACCCCCATTCCCCTCAGGATTGAGGAGAATCAAAGAAATGGGGGGATTGAAACTGAGCAGGACACAGTGGGGCCTTCCCACGTACAAAAGCCCCTCCGTGTCCTCTGTTTCTTGTTTGTAGAATAAGGCTGTAATCCCCTAGGCCTTCCCTGAGTTCCAAAGAGCAGACTCAAGCAGTTACTAATTAGGGAAGTGAAGGAATGCAGAAACAAAGGAAAAGCAGTTAAGCAAGAAAAGTAATGATAGCTTAAACAATAAACAGAATCCTAGCTCCTCCTCAAGGAATGTATATAACAATCTGATGTGTATCTTTGAGTTATTCTGCAGAAACTAAGACCCCGCCCAGGTGGAGGATGGTGACTACATGCTGACCACAAGCACGTAGACCCCAGACTAGCTGAAAGCAGAAGGTTGATAGTTACGATTGCCAAAACAACACCGTTACCTCACCACCAACCAATCAGAAGAAAGTCCATGAGCTGCAACCCTCACCCCAAATGTTGCCTTTAAAAACCATTCCCTGAAAACCATCAGGGAGTTTGGGTCTTTTGAACATTAGCTGCCCATTCTCCTTGCTTGGCGCCCTGCAAATAAATGCTGTACTTTCCTTCACCACAACCCAGTGTCAGTAGATTAGCTTTGCTGCGTGGCAGGCAAGTTTGGTTCAGTAACAAAGGGTGCCAGGTCCAGGGACAAAGGTCTGGAGTGGCCTCGACAGCCCATGGGCTGTGTGAGAACAAACAATGTGCTCCCGCACAACCGGCAGTTTGCGGATCTCCCTGGGAGAGCACCCGACATCCCAGGGACCTCTGGGCCCTCACAGCTTGGGGGCAAGTGCCAGCCAGCACCTGGACTGCAGGGCCCCCGCAGGACACAATTACATGAGTGTGCATGCCACAAAAGGCTGGAAGGAAACGTGTAAAATATTCACAGTGTTTCTCAGAATGGTGGGTAACCGGGTTTACGCTTTATTCTTTACATTTTCTATGTTTGCCAAATTTTCTACAATGAACAGTCACTGCAATTACTGTCAGAAAAATTAAATCATGGATGTATGTATGTATATGTAGGTAGATTGTTAACACTATATAGACACACACACACACACACACACACATATACACACACACATATTTTTAAGGCTAATGTCATGCTATCCTATCAGTCTACACAGACACTCGAGTGTGTACTCAGATACGTGCGTGTATTTTATGTCATAGTTGAGGAGTTTGGCCACCTGTTCTTTTTAAGCGGCAATTGATAAAAACCACTCAGCGCAAGAAGTGGTGAAAAATTTAGTAAGAATCCACGTGTATTTCTGGGAAGGCGTCCGGTGTCCTAATGGGGCTCCATACATGACCTGCTCCTCCGCCTGCAGCCCCAGCCAGGGGCATGGGTGTGCAAGCCCACACACACACACACACAGAGGCGCACACGCACCCCCATGGTAAGCACACCTAACCCACACTCCTGTTTCTTACAAAGCCCAGACTGGGGCCTTGCCTGTCATAGGCCAGCAATAGACATTTGTTAAGTAAAGGAGCATCATTATTTTATTCCTTCTGATAAATCTGCAGAAGATTCCTGCCCTGCCCTATAATCACATGCTGTACTAACCTGAATCTTCATCACGTATCTTTGTCTGACTTCCAGTGCACTCCGGCTTAATAGACAACCTGGGGCCGGAAGCCCTGTGTGACCTTTACCGCCCACAGCACTGAGCAGACAGTAAAGGGACCACGGGAGTGACCGTGTGAGTGAACCAACGGATGACCTGGTGTCCTGAGGGCAAACAGGATGGCCCACAGGATCGGTCTCCTGACCGGCAGAGTGTCAGCCTGTGGGCCGTCTGCAGAGGGCGACCCTGAGACCGCGTCTGTCCTCAGTGAAGGTGGTGTCACCCACGGACAATTGGTGTCTGTCCCGGGCGGGCGTGGGAGGTGCCGGTGGCAGTCGGGGGCTTCACGCTTGATGGCTGAAATAGCCCTTTCCCCTAATTTTAAGAGAAGGAAACTGAAGCCTGAGAGAGAGTGACGTCCTCAGGGTGACCCCAGGTCGATTTGAGTCAGGAGAGAGGGGAAAGCGTGTGGCACCCAGCCGGTCACCAGAACCACCTCCAGGGAGGTCCCCCTGCAGCAGAGGGAGTGAGGATCAGTCGCGTGGCCGGAGTTGGCACCTGTCGGGGGAGCGCCCCCATCCCACCCCCGGCTGCCACAGGCACCTCCAACCTGAGATCACCACGTGCAGAAGAGGTGAATGGATTTCCACTGGCCACTTGTCACCATGTTGCGCGGGGTTGAGTTTAACAGGGAGAAAATGATCAATAGGCCTTTCAATATCCCCGGGCTGCCAACATAGCATTCTTCAGGGTATTTTCAATTCTCTTGGCCCAAAAAATTGCCTAATATGAAAAAAACTATAAATGAGATCGCTATAAAGATATTTTTAAAAGCTTATTTTGCTCTGTCTAGAACCCCAATAAACGTACGTGTCTGTTAAATAAATACAGCCCTGGGATGTTTCATTAAGCGCCAGAGTCCTCTAAATTCCTCATCAGGCCCAGCCCTGTGGAAAGAACCGAAGTGAAGGGCCACGAGAACGTCCGCTGGGCGGGGGCTGCCCACCACCACCTCCTGTCACCGGGCCCTTGTAGGACTGAATACGTCTTGGCTTGGGGCAGAGAAAATGCATTTGCCAAAAGGGTTATTATTACCTTAACAGTGATTCATTTAAGTGGTTTCCCGGGAGTGGTGTTTTATTATGATTTCTCAGCTCTCAGCTTGGTTCTTTCCCAGCCCTGGGCCAGGGCCGCATTCCTGGGATACTGGGCTGTTCCTAGCGCACAGACGGCCCATTCACCGCGCCCCGGGGGCCTCTGCAGGCCGCCTCCCACCTCCCAGCACTGGGCCCTCCAGCCACAGCCCCTGCCCTGCTGCCCCAGGTGCGCTAACCCCAGGGCCCCTGAGGTGGGCCTGGGCTTGCAATCGGTTCACATCCCGGGAAGGACAGCAAGGCCACCCCCTTCCTGGTTCCCAGAACTCGCTGAGGCCCAAGGGGGCGCGGGCATACTCCGGCGGGCAGGTCCCCTCCCGGGGTCCTGGCCGCACCGGCCGCCCCGTCAGGCTATGACATCTCGCATGGACCCCGACTGTGCCGCAGGAAGACAGAGCACTGAGGAAAGAAACCACTTGTAAGAAAGGTTTGCAGGAGAACCAGGCTTTCGAGATGTGGCTCCTCGGTAAAAACACAACTGATGTTTAAAGACAAAACATGAGATCACCAAAGCTGCCACGTTTATCACGGGTCTGTTCTTGGGTTTGGGTAGAAAAGACCAATTTTTGACCTCATTATCGTATCTGGACGGTCAAAACGGATATCCCAACACCGGCGGCCTTGCAGGGCCTGGTGATGTGGGAGTCACACAGCGAGGGGAGCTTCTGTCGCTGACACGGGGCCCCAAGCCTGACTCTACCGTCACAACCAGCCCCTTCTCAGCTCCCTGCGGGTGAAGGGAGATCCGTGCTCCTCCAGGACGTGCTGACCGGCGCCCAGGAGAAGGCGCCAGAACCCCCATCCAAGATTCCAGGCCTGAGGGGGAGGGCCTCCCCGTGTAGCCCTGGGCTCTGGGGTCACCGTGGCGGCTCCTCATCTTCTGCCGACCGCCTCAGAGAATAAGGGCATGTTTTAGGAAATGTGTCCCTGTAGCGCCCAGTCCAGGAGGAGTCCCTCCCAGATGGGGCAGGTGGCCCTCCTACTCACCTCCACTCACCGCCACCCACTCCTCCCAGAGGGCGGGGTTCACTTGCCCGAGAAGACACCCCCTCCCTTCCTGGGGTCCTGAGCCTCGCACAAGCCAGCCATGCAGCAGGCTCCCTGTCTCCGCTCCTCTTGGAGCTGCAGCGTCCAGTACGGCAGCCACCGGCCACAAGAGGCCACTGGAGCATGCAGGAAGGGCCTCACACACACACAGCGGGTGTCGAAGACCCAGCGTGAAAAGGAATGTGCAATGTCTCATTGATAATTTGTGTATGGATTACAGGTTGAAATAATATTTTAGAAGACAGTGAGTTAAATAAACTGTATTACCAAAACGAATGCCACCTCTTTTAACAGTGGCAGAGATGTAAGGTTAACTTTCCCCATAGCCACTTTTTAAAAAAGCAAAAGGAAGCAGGTGGAATCAGCTAACAGCCGTGGGGCCCGCGTCACAGGTGTGTGTCCATCAGTGCCTCAGCCCGTCCCGCAAGGCGAGGCCCCATCCTCCCCAGCAGCTCAAGGCAGAACACCCGCCTCGGCCAGTGACTTGGTCCGGAAAGCCAGGAACCCCCCTCCCTAACTGAACCTTGTCCTGGGTGGGCCTGGCACCCAAGACCCTGGTCCAGCAAGGTGGCAGCTGGCGCCCTCGTCGGGACAGTGCTGGCCCCCACTTTGGCTCAGTCCCCGCCCACTTTTCCTCGGGCCCCCTGCCCCAGCCCCACCTCCCTCATCTCTTGTCTCCCACTTCACCAGGAAAACATGAGCGGCCAGCAGACCCGCCCCTGAGACGCCCCTGGAGCGTCCCCGCCCTTGCCTGGACCGTGCCCAGGCCTTGTAGGGTCATCGTGCTCGGTGCAGGGCTCGGGGGTCTTCTCTGAGCACACCTGCTAACAGTGTCCAGTTTCTCCCCGCGTCTCCCTCCAGCTACCGTCTTCCCATCATCTCATGTGCTCTGCACCGGCGAACTCATTCACAGCACGGTTTAGGTCACTGGTGCACTGCAGAGTGTTTCCAAAAGGGAAGAGCACCCTGGAATTAGGGTGAGCACAGCAGAGTGAGCTTAAAGGACAGAGGTCTGAGGTCAGCAGGTATTTCAAACCCTGCCCCGCACTCCCTTCCCTGCAGCTCCTCCCGACGGACAGTCCTCGCTGATGGGCGGGTCCAGCCACTCCGCGGGGTCCCTGGACCAGTACCACCCCCGCAAGATGTCAGGAGCTCACCCAGGGAGACACGATGCCCACATGAGAGCCCAGGACAACAGCGTGCGGGGCAGGGGAAGGGCCCGCGGACAGTCCCTCCTCTCCACATATGCCCCTCCTTCCCATGGGATGTGGGTTATTAGGGCGGTTATGACCTCCTGGAGGCCGTCCTCCTTCTGTCCAGGATCGAGAAGCCAAAGCCCCTGGTCCCAAGACGCCAGCGGGTACCCACAGGTCGACAACCGCTCCCCATTCCTGTGCTGAGGCCCCCAGGTCTACCCGCCGGCCCAGCTGCTTCCCGCCTCATGCGGGGTCAGCCCGGCCCCCTGTGAAGCAGTGGCACCCGGGCCCCCCAAGCACCCCAGCAGGGCTGAGCGCATTCCTCCCTCCTGCCCCAAATCTGCTCCTCACCAACATCCTCCGCCTCGGCCTTCCCTGCTCCGTCATCAGACTGAAAGCCTCTTCCTTCAGCTCCCCTCAACCCCTCACCCTACCCTTCTCCGAGGCCCGCTCACGTCACTTCTACATCTTTCTGGAATCCCCTGTCCCCCCGGCGTGTTGCCCCAACCTAAACCCTTGTCAGCTCTCCCCGGGACCACAAGTCTCTGCCCATCTCCCCTCCCTTCCAGACCTCCTCCCGTGCTGTCACCAGAGGGACCTGTGTGAACAGTAAAGGGCCTGGCACTTTGGGGCTCACACCATCCTCTGAGGCCCCCATTCACCCACAGGGTAAGAGTCCAAATGTGTAGTTTGTTTTTATTTTTTAATTATTATTATTTTGGGGGGGGTGGGCCGTGCAGCGCGGCATGCAGGATCTTAGTTCCCCGACCAGGGATCGAACCCGTGCCCCCTGCAGTGGAAGCGCCGAGTCTTAACCACTGGACCTCCAGGGAAGTCCGTGTAGTTTGTTTTAGAATAAGAAACAAGTCTCTCGATACCTCAAGGTCAGGAATTGATTATATCAATAAAACTTTGTCTTGTCTGAGGGTCATCCTTGCTAAGATCAGATCGCCCCCAGGCACGACAAACCCAAGTGGACAAGAAAAGAACTCTCCGGCAAGTAAAGAGCCGGTAAGAACACGCCCTCGGCACAGCACCGGCACCTCCTGTCCAGACACCTTCCACCTCCCGAGAGAACAGACAGCACGGCCGTGCTCATCCCCCGCCTCCCTTGCAGAAGTAGAGAGTAACGTTCTTAAAATGTGTTTGAGGTGGATCTAAGTCCTCAGAAGATATTCCGTGCACAGGAAAGAGTGCTTCTAACTTTTCGGTCTGAATCCTGGAGGCAGAACAGCATCTGGGCTGATGCCCAAAGCCAGTGCCCCTCCGATGGGCTGCCACAGGGCCCAGCCCTTCGACTGTGACAATTAGGAAACCAAGGTTCAGGGAAGGTGGGGTGATCGCTCCAGGCGGCCTAGCCTGCTCGTGGCAGAGTAGGAAGTACAACAAGGGTTTGGAGTGATTCGCTTTTTTCCCCTAGTTTATTGGATTTTTAAGTTGCAGAGGGGCCAAGAAAGATGGAAGAAACTGGAATTAATACTAATCTGCTTGGTCCAGCTGGGAGCAGGGACACAAGGGAAGGAGGAGGAAGTGGGGGAGCACAGCTTTCGATGCAAAACACGGCCCAGTTCTTGGATTCGACGCGACCTGCATGGGGGGCTGTAGCCAGGCCCGTGCTTTCCCCCGTCGTTTAGAAGCCGTGTGTGACGAGTAGGGGCGTGGCGAGCCCGTGCAGTGCAGGGATGGGAAGCAGCTCTCCCTGGCACTCTGTCCCGACTGAGCAGGTGCCCGCCGGGCCTTCTCCACCCTTGACCTACTCTCTGCCTCCCTTTGGGCACCAGGCTATGAAAAGCCTCACCGCGTGGCTGTCAGGTGGGCAAGCACGTGCTTCCCCACAGAGACATCGCCAGACGGGACGACAAGAATCTTATGAAGCTGGGCACACGGAGTCGGAGAGCCAGCACTCTTGTGTGTTTGAGGGACGAATGAACCACAGGATGTCACTGTCCCCAGAACCAAAGGGCACCGACTGTCCTTGTGACCCTGACAATGAGGAGAGAGTCAGCAAGAGTCCTCCTGCCCCCCACCCGCCCGCCCCACCCGCGTGGCGTCGCGTCGGTGCAGCCTGTGTCGCAGGTGAGAACGGCGGAACCAGAGCACGAAGAGGGGGCTGGGGACTTGGGGACACTGCAGGACCTGCTGCTGCCCTGCCCTGTCCTCAGAACACACTGCATCCCGCCTCACGTGCTGCCCAGGAAAAGAAGCACCATAAAAAGGGCTGAGGTTGTTTTCAGCCTCCTTTTGAATCTGGAAACCTCATCCCTGCTCTCCCTTCTGAGGGAGGAAATGGTTTGGGTTCGAGGAGCGGGAACAGGGGCTCCGCCAGCCGGAAAGAGGAGCCTGCAGGTCGGCTGTGGGCTGCAGTTGCCCGTGTGCCACCCCCCCTGCTGCTTTCCCGATCTGCTGGAACACTTAAGCAGACCTTTGGGGAAGGGCTTCTGGTACGAAAAATAATCACTGGTTCAGCTAAAAGCCAGAGCAAAATAAGAATGGGGAAGCAAAAGTCCAATTTCTCAGTTATTAATTTTATGAACTACACGGGGTTGTAATCGTTCCTTGCATCAGTCTTCCTTTGTCATGGATGAATGTAAACAGACAAAACTTCATTGGAGACTCTGGTCAGAATATTTAAACAGAAAAGTTTATGAGCAAAAGAGCTGCTTTTATTATTCGGTCTGTTACAACCAGCCCCTTGAGTTTTCCCTCAAGTTTATTTCAGCTGGAAGGCAGTCTTCTGTTCATTCTCTAATCTCTGCAACCCAATTAACCTGCAACATTTGATGAAACATTATTGCATCCTATTTCTTCTTATTATAAAAGGAATTCATGTTTCTTTTGCTTCTGGAATGGAAAGCAGACCTGCTTTTCCCTAAGTACAGCTAAAAGCCCTGAACATTATATATAAAACAAACATAAAACACACTGAAAGGTGGAAAGAAGATGGTAGACCAGGACCCAAGTGACAACACAATAGGAGATGCCCAGCTTTTCTTTTGCCTCATATTTTCCAGACTTGGATATGAACAAGGCTGCAACCCAGAACTGTCAATGAGCAAAGATACCACCCCACCCCACCCCCAGTAAAAACAACAAAAGTCTGCTCTCTCTAGCCAAAGTATCAGAAAAGAGGCAGCCTGGCAGGACAGAAAACTTTTAGAGAATGACTGCTCTGCTCCAGCCAAACACCACAGAGAAAACTGTGCCCCCCTCCCACTTCACCTACAACAGCAGAGACTTCTTTGCTGGGGAACTCAGACCTCTACTTCCACCAGACAGTAACAAGGCAGGACCCCCTCCTCCACAAGAGCAGGTCACAGGCTTCCAATAAAAATCACCCATCACACCAAGAACCAGGAAGATCTCAAACTGAGTGAAAAAAAAGACAGTCAATAGATGTCATCAGTGAGCTGGCAGACATTAGAATTGGCTGACAAAGATGTTAAAGCCACCATGATAAACATGTTTCAACAAGCAATTACAAACATGATTGAAACAAATGAAAAAATTGAAAGCCTCGGTAAAGGAAGTCTCAACTAAGAAATAGAATATATTTTTAATGGAAATTTAAGAACTAAAACATTTAATAACTGAAATATAAAGCTTAGTTGAGAAGCTCAACAGCAGAATGGAGAAGACACAGGAAAGACTCAGTGAACCAGGAGACAGAAAAACAGACATCATCCAAACTGAATACTGAGAAAAAATGTTCTGAAAAAAATAATAAAGAGTCTCAGGGACCTGTGGGAATATAACAAGAGATCACACGTTCACATCATCAGAGTCCAGGAAGAGAGGAGAGAGAGGAAGAGGCTGAAAAATAGTTAAGTATATAATGGTTGAAAACTTCATCAATTTGGCAAAAGACATAAACCTCTAGATTCAAGAAGCTGAGCAAACACCAAACAGGAAAAACCAAAGAAATCTGTGCCAAGACACATCATCATTAAATGTCTGAAAACTCAACACTCAAGACAAAAAAAGAGATCTCGAAAGCAGCCAGAGAAAAACATCTTACTGTACAGAAAAAAACAACTGGAGTGACAGCAGATTTCTCATAAGAAACCAAGGAGTCCAGAAAAAAGGAGCACGATATCTCTCAAGTGTCAAAAAAAAAAAGAAAACCTGTGTCCAGAATGCTATAACCAGGGGAAATATCATCCAGAAATGAAGGTGAAATCAAGACATTCTCAGATGAATGAAAATTAAGAGAATTTGTCACCAGCAGACCCGCCCTAAGGAATGACTAAGAAAAGTCTCTAAACAGAAAGGAAACAGTAAAAGAAGGAAATTTGGAATGTCAGAAAGGAAGGAAAACACATATAAGAAAAAGATACGGAGAATTACAATAGGCTTTCCTTCTCCGCTTGAGTTTTGTAAATTATATTTGATGTTTGAAACAAAATTATAACACCGTGTGATGCAATTCTAAATACATTTAGGGGCTTCCCTGGTGGCACAGTGGTTAAGAATCCATCTGCCAATGCAGGGGACATGGGTTCAAGCCCTGGTCCGGGAAGATCCCACATGCCACGGAGCAACTAAGCCCGTGCACCACAACTACTGAGCCTGCGTGCCACAACTACTGAAGCCCATGCGCCTAGAGCCCGTGCTCCGCAACAAGAGAAGCCACTGCAATGGGAAGCCCTCTCACCGCAACAAAGAGTAGCCCCCGCTTGCCGCAGCTAGAGAAAGCCCGCGTAGCAACAAAGACCCAACTCAGCCAAAAATAAATAAGTAAATAAATATCTAAAAATGAAAAAAAAAGAATGGGAGAACAACCCAGACATGTAAGGCACAGGTGTCCTAAAGGGATTCAAGAGTAATAATGAGGAGCGGGGGCGGGGGGGGTCTTGGGCCATGGGTAGCTGGAGGGCATGAGGTCTCTTCTGTGGGAAAGAGAAAGAGTCCAGGGTCTTGGACGAGCCCAGTGAGTGGTTCCTCCAACCACCCGCTGGCTTGTGTACAAAACAAGAGGACAGCCTTACCATCAGAAAGGTGATCAGTGTCCAAAACTCTAGAATTAAGTCAGCAAATAGGGTCCACGGGGTACAAAATGAATCTGAACTTTTAGAGGTAGGCTGAGAGAGGATGGATGCTAAATCTTGAAACAGCCCAGGCTGCAAGGATGACAGGGACTGAAGAAGAGGTTTCAGAAGCAGCAGGTGAGTACAGGGCAGGAAGACTTGAGCTCGCACCAGGTGACCAGATAGTTTTTGCCAACATTGTGTTCCATGGCGAATGCCAGTCTTGCTCTGGGGGCTGAGTAGCTGAGGCCAGTCACGTAGGCATGCAGTGCCCACTAGCCCTCTGAGGTCTGCTGTGAGGTGGCCGGAGTCCACAGGGACACTCGGGGGACAAGAATGGAAGCTCCATGAGGGGAGGACCTGGCCAATCTCGTTTTCTACTGCGTCCAGGACCTGGCACAGTGCCCAGAGGTACTGCGTGTAAGTTGCTGATGTGTGGATTCCACGATGATGGAAGGAAGAAAGCGGGGAGGGAGGGAAGGAGGGTGGGGGGAGAGAAGACAGAGGCACAAGTAACCTCCGGAGAAGAGCAAGATGGCACAGGAGAACACCCCTCCCTAAGCTGCGTTAAAATGTACCTGGGGCTTCCCCGGTGGCGCAGTGGTTGACAGTTCGCCTGCCGATGCAGGGGACGCGGGTTCGTGCCCCGGTCCGGGAAGATCCCACATGCCGCGGAGCGGCTGGGCCCGTGAGCCACGGCCGCTGGGCCTGTGCATCCGGAGCCTGTGCTCTGCAACGGGAGAGGCCACAGCAGTGAGAGGCCCGCGTACCGCAAAAAAAAAGTAAATTAAAAAAAAAATGTACCCGGGATTTTGGCTTTACTCAGGTAAGGTGAGGCCAACAGGTCAGGAGACAAGTGCCGTTGAAAAGATAGTTTATTACTCACCGTTCCCAAGAGAACGGGGCCAGGGGACACCATGCCACATGGGGCCACAGAAGCAAACCCCAAGGCCGGTCACAGGCAGAGAGCATGAGTGAGGTAACTGTGGGAACGTCTTTATGGGGGTTCCCGAGGGAAGGAAGGGGCAGGACAGGGTAAGGGGGCTGACCAGGCCAAGACTGGCCGGTTTGGATCATTGTAGCGGGTCTGTAGGGGCTGCCCCTAGTTGTCTGATGCCTGACCCTGGGCCAGTCAGGGAGGGGAAGGGGCTAGCGTCTCAGCAGTGTAGCAGCCCAGATAAGGCAGGTGGGCTGGGAGTCTGCAGGTCAAGCTGTGCTCACCAGCGAGTAGCTCGCTGTCTCTAGGAATTGGCTGACCTGGCGGTGGGGGACCTCTTCCGGGTCAACAAGGCCCCAGATATCAAAACATCAGATAGAGAAGCTAGTAAACGTGGTTAACACATATGCCGAGAGTGGATCTCCCCCAGGTGGTCCGTCCCAGGCCCTTCTGGGAGCCAGGGGAGCGGAGTGGAAGGCCAGGCCTGTCCACCCATGATCCATGCCGGCAGCTCGGGGCTCCCCGAGAGAGGAACAATTCCAAAGAGAAAAGAGAACACAAGGATTCCACCCCCTGTACCTCCAAAAGCGCTGCTCCCTGGAGGAAGGCTCTGAACCCCATCCGAGCGTCTCGGTGGAGGGTCAGCATGGGGGGCGTGGCGGGGCCCAAAAAGGCGTGTGCCCTCCCTAGCGTGGGCGTGCAGTCCTAACCGGTGAGATCCTGGCGGCTTCAGCCTGCCCTGGAGAGAGAAATCGAGAAGAAAAGCAAACACATCCCACAAGAGCCAAAGCACCTTGCTCCAGACCAGGCTTCCCCACAGCGACGCTACTGTCGTCTGGGGCCGCGTCAATCTGTGTTGGGAGGCTGTCTTGTACACTGCAGGACACTGAGCAGAGTGCTGGCCCCCGCCCACGGGATGCGACCCCCTAGGTGTGGTCACCAAAACCGCCTCCTGCCACGGCCACTGTCCCCTGCAGTTGAGGACCACAGCTCCAGGAGCACTTAAGTCACGTTCAATTTTTTCTATTCAGCGACTTGCGTTTCTTCAAAACCACTTTTGTCTTATCAAATAGGGTGACTCACACCCCCCCACAGAAAGCCAGCTTCCAAGAGGTGCAGATGAATAAACATGCCAGGATGCGCCAAGGATCTTCAGTGGGCAGATCAGCGATGGGGGAGGGATGGTGGGAAGGGCCCCGGGGGTCTAAGAGCTCAGGGAGGTGGGACCTCCTCCACTCTGGTGGGCTCGTGGCTAGTGGCCCAAAGCGCCCTTGACTTGTGCCCTGGCCCCGCAGATTCCACGGGGAGGCCTGAGGCGGCTGGTAGCGGGGGTGGGTCCTGGGGGCGAAGGCGGCCTCTCTTCCTCAGACAGACACAAGATGAGGACTCATCCAGGCGAGATGTAAGCGCAGGACAGGCTGACAGACCCAAGGGGCTCTCGTCTGCCAGCTGCCAGCCCTGAGGGAGAAGGAACCACACGGACACCAGACACGGGGGCACACTTCCCATCTGAGGGTCCCTACCAGCCTGAGGGCCCTGCCACGTGCCCGGAGCCCAGAGCAGAGCCTGGGACCCACTGATGCCTGTCCAGCCACGAATAGTCGGGCCAGTGGCTGCGGAGGGAGGAGGAAGCAGAAAATTCGGGAAAGAAGAATAGACGCGTGTACACGTGTAACTGGCTCACTCCGCGGCGCACCTGGAGCTATCACTACACTGTTAATCAACTATACTTCGATATAAAATAAAAAGTTAAAAAAAGAAAATTCGGGGAAAATCTGCCCCAAAGAAAGAGAGCTCAAGTGTACTGCCGGTGAGGCAGGCCGGGGCTCAGACACGGGGCCTGGGAGCAGGGCGGGCGACCGGCCACCATGGAGTCAGGAGGACCTTCTACCTCCCGGCCGCTTGCTTGAGGCCACGACCCAAGACAGACGCCGGGCAGGCGCCCTCCCGCGGGTCATTCTTTTTCTGGAGGGTTCAGCCGGCCCACCTGCCACTGTCCAGAGAGCACAGCTCCGCGAGCCGCCCACACATCTCTTCCGATTCGCACCCACAGGACAGTACGTTTTTGTAAACCTGCAGGGGCAGCTCGAGGGTTTGAGACATTGGGGAACTTCAAAGCACAGCATCAGGCGTGAGAACGCGGTGGAGGGGCTTCAAATCGGCGACCGCCCAGCCGCTCAGCCCCAAAGCCAGGGTCAACACTTGGAAGGGAAGTCTCCTTCTTCCCCATCCATCCGTCATTCCTTCCTTTGTTCCTGCCTGATCCGCAGGCCTCCTGGCACCGCGGAGGAGCAGAGGCCCCGTGCTCAGCACCTGCACGATTCCCATCCATCCATCCATCCATCCATCCAACCCGAGCCGCCAGGGAGGAGGTCTGGACGCTCCAATGGGCGGCAACCCCGGGGCAGAGGAATTCCGCTTCCAAAGTCGGTCTATAAAATGCTGCTGGCCATTGGTGCCTTTTTCCTTCGAGGGGAAGCAGAATAGTTCCGAAAGCTGCCTCTGGGGTACAGGCCTTGCCAAGGGGGAGTCAGTGGGAGGGGAAATTAATGTTCCCTTGAAAATGATGAGTAACTTCGCACAGTCACCAGGGCCCAGTGAGGCCTGTGACACGAGCCACGTGGGCCCAGTCTCGGCCCTCCCTCCCTCCCTCCCTCCGTCCTGGCCTTTGTGAGGGTGTGGGACCCCGGGGGTGGGGTGGGGGCAGGGACCACGGGCCTGCGGGGAGGGGGCAGACGGGAAGGAGGAGGAGTCTGTGAAACTGGAGACTGCCAGAACGCGACTGCACGCTCAAAGTCTGATCAAAGGGCAAGGGCGGCCTCCCTGCTTTGGAATAAACTCTAAACACGTTAAGGGAACGTGGACGCCACCTCAGGCCTGAGGCCTCGGAGGCCAGAAAGGAGGCTAATCAGAAGCAACTTTTGGAAAGACGCCGGAATGTGTGGGTCGCAGGTCGGGGAGGCAAGGCTGGGGGCCCCTCCGGGGCACCTGGGAGCCCATGCCACTGGAAGGCTGGTGCAGACCTTGTCCAGGATGCTATCGTTAAACTTGAACCTTGAACCACGCCCTTTCACCACCATCTGCCTGCCCTCCCCACCCCCACGGGTCCGGATCATTCTGGACGAACCCTCTCCTCTTGAGGTCCATAGGCTCCAGGACACACCAGCCACTAGCCAGAGTCCCCGTGTCACCTAGTAGAGCCCCTCCTCTGGGGCCCACGGAACAACCACTTCCATGTGTCACCTCGTTACCTCTTTTCGAGTCACCAGCTGAAAGTCCCAGGAGGGCAGGACCCAGTCCGTCCTATTCGCCCCGCACCTGGAACAGTGGCTGCTTCTTAGCGGGGGCTCAGGAGATGTTCACGGAACTGCCATCTCCTGGAGCTGCCTTGACGACGACCAAAGACTGGCGGCTGAAAACAACAGAAATGTATTCTCTCACCGGTCAGGAGGCCAGAAGTCCAAAGTCACCGCATCGCAGAGCTGGCTCCTGCAGGAGGCCCCGCGGGGAGTCCGCTCCAGGCGTCTCCCCGGGCTCCCTGGCTTCCAGCAGCCTCGGCGTCTCCTGCAGCGGCACCGAGCCAGCCTCTGCCTGCGTTCTCCCCGCTGTCCTCCGCGCGGAGTCCCCTCCGCGCGTCTTCACCCAAACCTCCCGCTCCTTCTTCCTTGAAGGGCACCCGTCGTTGGCTTCAGGGCCTCCCCGCTCCAGCGCGCCCGCATGCGAACTGATTTCCATCGACAGAGACCCGACTTGGGACTGAGGCCGCGTTCACAGGTCCCGGGCGGAGACTTCAACACACCCTTTGGCGGGTGCAGCTCAACCCGGCACAGTACCGACCGAACAAAGGAAGGACAAACAGCCCCAGGCCGGGAAGGAATCGTCTCCCTCAGCTCTGCCAAGGCGTGCGGCGGCGAGCGCGTCCCGCACCGAGAAAGGTGAGCGACCGAGTCCAGGTGCCGGCAGCGGTGCCCGCGACGAAGGCTGCCCCGCCGTCCAGTGCCCGCAGCTGGGATTCCGAGCATGGAAGCTGAGTCCCAGTCAGGAGTCATAACTGCATCCCCAACACACACACCAAAAGCCACAGCTGAGGGAATACACACGTGGGGTAGGACACGTGTGCGAGTGTGGGGTGCGGCGTACGGGGGATGGGGGGCGCGGTGTGCACGTGCAGGCGTGACAGCTGAAGCTCTGCCTCCCTCCGGCCACCCTGGGGGACGTTGTAGTCAGTGGGCTTGATGTGCCTCATGAGATAAAGCACGTTTGTCAGAAACCGCGAAAGCCTCCCCCATACGGGTCGGGAGGAGGAGCTCTCTTTTCGGGCTCCGTCAGTGATAAACGAGAGGCGTGCCAGTCAGCTCGGGCTGCTATAGCCAAGCGCCGCAGGAGGGGTGGCTTCAACCACAGAAATTGACTTCTCACTGTTCTGAGGCCGGAATCCCAAGATCAAGGTGCCATCGGGGGTGGCTTCTGGTGAGGCCTCTCCTCCCGGCACAGAGAAGGCCGCCTGCTGCCTGGGTTCCGACGGCCTTTCTTCTGTGTGCAGAGAGAGGTCTCCGGCATCTCCTCCCCTTCTGACGACCTCGTTCGGCCTCGATCACCTTCCTAGAGCCTCCACCTCCCCAATACACTGGTGGTTAGAGCCCCAACATACGAATCTGGGGGCAGACAATTCAGTCCATGACAAGAAGTAACCCGAGGAGACGGAGGTCGATGGCACGTCTCTACCTAAGAGGGCGCAGCACCGGGGAGGAAGGGCACCTGGAGGCGCTGAAAGACGCCGGAGCGCGGCACACCCTTCCCAGGAGGCCGGGGTCCGAGGAAGGAGGTGTGGTCGGCTCCTGAGGGGCTCCGGGGAACCTCCAGTGAGGCTGGGAAGTGTGGCCCCTGGACCGACACGGGAAACCCGGGCTTCCTGGCGCCCGGGCAGGGAGCGAGTGCCCGCCACAGGGGTGTGAAGAGTGAGTGTCCGAGAGGGACAGGCCAGCCCAGCCTCCCTCACGGGACCCCTGGGGGCCTCGGGACCACGCGCCCAGGGGGCTGGGGGGGGGCCCTGGGGGATCGCACACAGATTCAGGAAGCCCGGAGTTGAGGGATCTCCAGGTGAGGTGTGGCGACCAGAGGGCCTGATGCCACCTGCCCTGAGATGACTATCCCTCGCTCGGCAAAGTCGGGAGATGTCAGAGGAGCCTGGGTTCCGCCGAGCGCTCACACCAGACACGAGCCATCCGCCATTCTCCCGTGCTTTCCCCAAGCACTCCCCGGGGGCCAGGCCACGTCAGCTTCCAGGTCCTCTAGACTGTTCTTCACGCCACACGGGAGCAGCCAGCTAAGGAGGGCCACTGCCCCTCGGAGGCCCAGTGACGGTGAAGGGGACCCCTCCCCTTTGCTGCCCTCCCCAAGAGGGAGCCAGGCACGGGAGAAGGGCCCAGGCTCTGTGTCTCAGGTGCCACAGCCTCCCAGCGCCTCAACTCCGTCACCTGCGGGGAGGTGTTGGCGCTTCTCTCAGGAAAGGTGCCCCACGTGGCATTCAGCCCGTGAAGTCGGCCTGCCCACCATCTCTCCCCACGGTGCTGCCCGCGGCATCTGAAGGGGCATCCCCGAAGCAGCCCACCCCCAGAGGGCGCCCCACGGTCCCCGAACCTCTGTTCAACGAGGGCTGGCGTCTGCGGCCCTGCTTCTCAGCTCCTCCGCTCAGAGGAGGTGGTGAGGAACCCGCTCACTGCATGCGGAGCAGGTTAATTTGCCGCCAGGACTTCCCAGTCACTGAGAGTGAAATAACTGCAGCCACGTGGTGTTTGCTTACAGAGCGTTTCACTCATGTTTCAGTGAGTGCCTTCTTTTTAACTCAGCGACTGAACCACCGTCCACCAGGTCCTCTTCTTCAGTTACTGCTGTTTCCTGATCCCTGAGCACAGTTTGGATTCCGTTAGATGGTGTCAGGTAGAGGGCAAGCGGCTTTCAGTGTTGAGTTAGGCTTAAAGAAGATGGTCCACCACGTGTTAGCTATGGAAACTCCATCCACCACTTTACCCCTCTAAGCCTCAGTGTCCCCCATCTGTAAAGTAGGGACAATAGCTCTACTACTTCACAGGACAACAATGAAAATCTAATTTTAAAACCATCTGATAAAATGCAAGCTGCTAATAAAACAAGCGGTCTGGCATTGTTTCATCAATCTGCTTCTGGCATGACAGAATAGGTTGTATCAGACCAGACTCGCTGCCAAAATAACAAGGAAAACTGGATAAAACACAACGATCCCAAGAAGAAGGGAACTGACTGAGATGAGCCTGACATTAAGTGCTGCTTCCAGCCTCCAGGTATTTGGAAATTCCTAAGCAGCATGGACTTAAGAGGGCTAAAAGTCAAGCAGAAGCAAGTGCTCGGACGGCGAGTCCGACAGCCCCGAGAAGGAGGCCGAGCTCACGCCCTACCCGCGCGCGGACAGCTACGAGCGAGAGGAGGACATCGACCAGATCGTGGCCGAGGTCAAGCAGAGCACGAGCTCGCAGAGCCTCGACGAGGCGGCCGACAACACGCCCGAGGCCGAGCGGGACGTGGAGCGCGCTCCCACCCCAGGCGGGGGCCGCCCAGGCAGCCCCAGGCCGCAGGCGCCAAGGGGGCAGCAGGCGGCTGCTGGCAGAGAGGCAGTGCGGCGGTACGGCAAGGAGAAGAGGGATGCCATCTCGCTGGCCACCGAGGAGGTGAAAACCAGGGCCATACGTTCGCCTTATACCCCCGACGAGCCCAGAGAGCCCATCTGGGTCACGCGCCAGGACATTAGTCCCACCAGGGATTGTGGCGACCAGAGGCCGGTGGATGGAGATTCCCCGTCTCCCAGCAGGTCCTCACCCATGGGCGCAGTCTTCGAGCACATCCCTTCATCTCAGTGACCCCACGGAAGCCTCCACAAATAAAGAGTCAAGAAAAAGCTTGGCTTCGTTCCCAACCTACGTCGAAGTTCCCGGACCTTGTGACCCTGAGGACTTGATCGATGGAATCATTTTTGTTGCCCATCATCTTGGCTCCACCCAGCTGCTCTCAGACAAAACTCCCTCCAAAAACGTGCGCGTGATGCCGGCCCAGGAAGCAGTAAGCAGGATCAAGAGATGCATCTTATCCTGCGACTCCCAACAAAACAACTCCCTGACATGTATCAAGATGACCTTCCTGCCCTCCGTGTCTTTCAGACTCAATAATGCTGCTGGCAGAACATCAGGTTCCTGTTGAGCTGCCCAGCCAAGCTTGGCCTGATTCTTTTCCACTGTCTCCGTTATCATAAAGAGGTGACATTAATACCCACAGATGTCCCCACAGCCTTCTCCATCTTAATTTAGGATCTCCCGGGCACAACGTTCAAAACAAGAACGCACAAACCTCTCTGAGAGAACAAGCTGCTTTTCAGGCACTGTCCTGCCTTATTTCATACAGAGCAGAGAACTTTAAAAACACAGTCTTTAGGGACAAAGCTCTGACCCCTCCTATCCCACAGTTACCAAACACGTTATGATTTTGTTACATTCACATTTGCTAAGTAAACCCCCAGGGTGCCAGATGTTAAGCAAAACACCACAAGAGAAATTGAGATAGAGAAGTTTATGACTCACAGGTCCTGGAGGAAGTACCTGCACACCTGGAGGGGCCACGTGGGGAGGTCAAGGCAGGACCTGGGCACGAGCCTTTCTTTATTGGGGTCTGTGGGTGGAATGCTTTGAGGTTCCCAGACTAAGGCCGGATTTTTCACTTCAAACCAAAATGGGGCTTTGGTGAGCTCCACGGGGGTCTTACCTAAGGGCCACCACGGGGAAGGCCCTGGGAGGCAGGTGGACACTTGTTCACAAGGGCCGTTGAGGGGTCCTTTCAGGAACTTACATCTGCACCTGATCCTGCGGGCTGCTCCACACAGCACTGCTTGCATGAAAGAGCCAATGTCAGTTTAAGGCCCACGCGGGCTGCTTGGCCAAACAAAACGGACCCTGACGCAGTAATACCGTGGAGTAACTTAGCTGAACTCTTAACCCAGCACTTAGTTTTCCCAGGTTAATGGTACTGTTAGCTCCCCCAGGGTCAATGGGCGTGCAAGGACCTGGCGTGGTTCTCTGACAGACGGGGACCACCTGTCAGAGAACCACGTGTTTGGAAATGGTGGGGGGGTGCTTTTGTGTTGTCACAGTGTCTGGGACATTTATATTGGCATTAGTGGCCAGAACAAGAGACACGTGACATTGTGTAATGTCCAGAACGGAGCCACATGACAAAGATTTATCTCCTGCAGAATGCCAGATGTTCCCTGTCAAGGAACACTACCACGGCCCATTCAAATGAATCCTCCAGAAGAAAGCAACAGTCCACCCCCAAATAGTACTGAAGACCCCTGAGACCAAAACCTGCATGTTGCTTTTAGATGAGTTTTTCCTAGGTTCTGTTTATTGGCCTCCTGACAGGTACCCTTGACTCCTATAGCTAGAGTCTCTCTGTCTCTCCCCTGCCCCGTGACACGTATGTGTACTCAGTGACCTTGAGGGGAGAGCAGGAACAGACACATCACCTGAACATAGAGCAGCGCTTAGGGAAGACACGGCAACCCAGTACCAGATCCTGCCCAGTGCCAAGTGCTCTGTGCACTTTCTGATTTCCACAGTGGTTTCTGAGAGTGTTTTTTTCCCTTATTTAAAGTGCAGCTCCCTGATGAAAAACCGGAGAGCCTACTTTGAATCTTCAAAGGATTGGTATCCAGAAGTTCCACAGGTCATTTGAACAAAAAATTAGATGGCTTTGTCGATCAGAACAGGCAAGACAGAGGCTCTCTGATTATAAGTCCATTTTAGACCTGTCTAGAGCAGAGAAAGCATTTGGAAAATGTATATTTATTTTTACAGCAAATTACTCTAGTGTGAGGAATTCATTATAGAGTAGTAAGATTAAATGGTTGCGTTTCATTTATAAGTATCGTTTCACAATGTGCTTCTTGCATCTGAAGGAACTGTTGCCTAACGTGAAATATTTTCTGCCTCATGAAAAAAAAAAAGTCAAGCAGAAAGTGGGTACTACGAGTGAGAGAAGTTAAGCAGAGTTTCATCAGCCTTACAGGGATAAGGGGAAAAAAACCCTGAGGTTCAAGGCTACCAAGTCAGCCAAAACCTGAGGACTCAGGAGACCGCGGAAATGCTCAGAAGTGAGCCCAACACTGCATCACTTATCTCCCCAAAGTGATTGCTAATTTGCAGACAGTACCCCAGAGGCTGACCAGCCCTGGAGAAAACAAAAGTTGAGAGTCTGAAAAGCCAAGGAGAGCTTTGGGCACTCTCACTATGCTGTGGAGTAACTGGAGTTCAGGAGGCACGGAGGAGCGTCACCCATGAATATGGATGATCCAGCAACATACTTCACTTTACAAAAACTGAAAATTGCCTCAAATCAGCTTATTACCCGATTGTATTAAATTAGTCTGCCCCAAATTTAACTGCCTGTCATAAGCAAAAGTAAACTCTCTCTGGAGGACGATAACATCATTCAGAGCCACAACAATTTATGATCAAAATGTCCAACATTCATTCAAAAATTACTAGACACACTGGACATGGGACCAAGAGAAAAAAGTCACAAGAGAATAATATTGTGAAAAAATTCAAGTGTCTGTCAACAGTAGAATAAAATGTAGTATATTCATATAATGAATTGCTACATAGTAATTTTTTAAAAACAAACTATTACTACACAAAAAAGCATGATGTATCTCAGACACAATGTTGAGTAAACATGTCAGATACAAGACAGTACATACTATGGGATCCATTTATAGGAAATGCATAAATAGATGAAACTATGCCATGATGACAGAGGTCAAAAAATTGGCTGTCTTTGAGGGAAATATCAAATGCAAGGGACATAAGGGAGAGTTTGGGGTGTTAAGCACTTTAAATGTCCTGATACAGGTGATAACTGTTTGGATATGGAGATAGATATAGATATAGGTGTATGTGTGTGACAATTCATCAGGCTAAATAAACACTTAGGTAACTTTACAGTCAGCCCTCCGTATCCATGGTTCCACATCCAAGGAGCCAACCAACCACAGATCGTGTAGTACTATTATAAATATTTAGTGAAAAAAAGATTAGTGTGTAAGTGGACCTGTGCAATTCAAACCTGTACTCTTCAACTGTATATGACTTTAAAAGCAGATCATACACAGCTGAAGAGAGAATTAGAGAATTAAAAGACAAGTCAGTAGAAGTTAAATACAGAAAGAAATATGTAGGTGAAAAATACAGAAAATCATTTGAGAGAAATTTGGAACAAGGAACATTTGACATGTGAACAAAGGAAAAATAACAAGGTGGTAGGTAGATTTAAGCCCAGATATATCAGTAATTACAATGTAAATTTAAATATACCAATTAAAAGACAAATCATCAGATTGGATAAAAATACAAAGTTCAACTCTATGACACTTATAAGAGACACACCTAAAACATAAGGATACAGAGAATGTGAAAGTAAAAGCATTTTTTAAAAAGATATACCATGCAAACACTAATCAAAGAAACGTCAGTGATGTTATACTTCTATCAAATTAAGTTCAAAAGCAATAAGCATTAATAAAGAGATATTTTATAATAATAAAAGCGTCAATCCACCAAGGAGACATGACAATTCCAACTGTCATGCACCTAATAATATAGGCTTAAAATGTATAAAGCAAATATCTACACAAATAGAAGTAAAAACAGATGCAACTGCAATCAAAATGGATTATTTTAACAAACATCTATGGATAGAATGGATAGAATAAGAAGCCAGAAATATCAATAAATATACAGAAGATTTGATCAACATGTTGAAATCTCACCAATTGCAAAGAATTAAAAACATACAGATCATATTCTCTGCTTTCTGACTACAGTGGAATTAAGCTACCATTGGGGAAAATTTTTTAATTCCAATACTCTTTTAAATAACCTATGAGTCAAAAAGAATTAATAATGGAAATTAGAAATATTTTGAAATTAATGCAAATGAAAATATAACAACAAAATTTATGAGACTAAAGCTAAAGCCATACTCAGAGGGAAATTTTATAACTTTAAGTGCACATAAAAGAAAAGAAAGGCTAAAAATAAATTATCAAAGTCTCCATTTCAAGAAATTTACGAAGAACAGCAAACTAAACCCAAAGAAGGAAGAGAAACAAAGCTTAGAGGCTTATCTAGAAGAGATGTGTGAATGTAGCTTCTGTCTAATGGGGTAAACCCCAATGAGATTCACATGTAACCCAAAATTAAATTAGAAAAATCACTGCCAGCCTAAACTGAACACAATTAAATTAGAAAAAACACTGCCAGCCTAAACTGAAAGGGACAGAGGTAGCCCTAAATTAAAGGAGCCAGTTTGACCCCAAAAATTCTACTGGCAGGTATAAGGCCGTGAAAACCACTCCACTGCAAGCATGCATAATCCTTCACAAAAAAGGAAGGATGACTCAGAGGGTGGAATCAAGAGGCCAAACACTACGAAGAATCATTTCCAGGCCTTGAAACCTAATCAGGGAACTGCAACTTGTGTCCAACTGGACGTTAGAATTGCTATGGACCAGGGACTCCTTTATGCCTTCCATTTCCCCATTTTTAAAGAGAAATACTGGGGCTTCCGTGGTGGCGCAGTGATCAAGAATCTGCCTGCCAATGCAGGGGACACGGGTTCAAGCCCTGGTCTGGGAAGATCCCACATGCTGCGGAGCAACTAAGCCTGTGCGCCACAACTACTGAGCCTGCACTCTAGAGCCCACGAGCCACAACTACTGGGCCCACACGCCACAACTACTGAAGCCCGCATGCCTAGAGCCCGCGCTCTGCGACAAGAGAAGCCACCTCTATGAGAAGCCCATGCACCGCAATGAAGAGTAGCCCCCACTCGCCACAACTAAAGCAAGTTCACGCACAGCAACGAAGACACAACACAGCCAAAAATAAAAATAAATAAAACAAATAAATTTATTTTTTTTAAATAAGAGGAATATCTACAGTGGTAGGTGATCTTATGCCTATCTGACCATTGCATGTTAGGTATAGGAAGCAGGTAAATTTCTCTTAATTTTCATGGATCCAAAGATGGAAAGGAACTGTACGCCCAAGGAGCTGTTCTTCAGGAACTGTATTTGAAGAGCCTCAAAGAGGGGCAGCAAACTTGGAGGAGTTGAACCATGCATGGGAGGAGAAGGGTAAGGTGGGTATAGCTGGAGGAGGCTGAGGGGTTGAGAAAGATTGGAGGGGGGTGATAATTCAAAGAGACCTGAGCCTACCATCAAGGGTTGGGAAAGTCTACTCTGCCTCTCAAGGGAGGAACTGGAATGCTGCCTGGTAACTGGTGTGGATACAAGAAAGGGTGAAAAGGCAGGGCCAGGCTTCAGCTGAGCTCCGTATCAGTGCTTCCAAGTAACCTAGCCCACATTTTTCACTGGAACGTCTCAAAGGTACCTCAAATTCGATATTTCCAAGACCCAACCTCGTCTGGTTGCTTCCATCTCAGTGAATAACAAGACTCTACCTGGCTGCATACAGCAGAAATCTAGGGGGTACCTTCCTCTTCCTCATCATTATCCAATCAGCCACCAAGATCAGAAGCTCCTACCTCCTTAGCAATCCTAAGACCTGCTCACTTCTCTCCATCCTCCACCACCCTCCCGCCAACCACCACGGCAGTCCAGGCCGCCAGGATCAAAGCTGGCCTCGGGAAAGAGCCAAAGCGTCCTGCCCTGGCCGTCAAGGCTGGCTCCCACAGCCAGTGTGCTCTTTTCAAAACGCAAGGCCCCTTGCGACTTTCCCTGCTTCAGCCATTAAGTGGCTTCTCAAGGCTCTTGGGATGAGGATCAGAGTGCTACCCTGGCCCAGCAGGTGCTCCATGGTCTCCACCTGCAACTGGAGGGGCTGAGGGGAGGCAGGCAGCAGGCTGGAAGGAGGGAGGAACAAGGTCGCTGGGTGCCCTTCCAGCCCGGGCCTCTGCACAAGCTCCCCGCTCCCTCCGTGCTCAGACCGGACCCCTGTCGACGAAGAATTAATCAGCCGATCTAAGAAAGAACTGGTGGGCTTCCCTCGTGGCGCAGTGGTTGAGAGTCCGCCTGCCGATGCAGGGGACGCGGGTTCGTGCCCCAGTCCGGGAGGATCCCACACGCCGCGGAGCGGCTGGGCCCGTGAGCCGTGGCCGCTGGGCCTGCGCGTCCGGAGCCTGTGCCCCGCAACGGGAGAGGCCACAACAGTGAGAGGCCCGCGTACCGAAAAAAGAACTGAAAATTTTTATTTGAGCCAAATTTGAGAATTATAACCTGGGAAGAGCATCTCAAAAAGCTCTGAGAACTGTTCCACCCACTGGAAGTCAAGGCACAGTTACATATGTTTTTTGAGACAGAGGGCTGTACTTCGAATGACGTATCGTTGACAGTTTACATAATCCAGATCTAAGTGTCATCCTGGTGGGCCATCTGACCCCATAAGATCAAGAAGGAGTGTTATCTTTTAAGGAGCTGTCTTGCTGATGCTGGGAGAATGCTCCTCCCTGTGGCTGAGTGGGTATTCGTGCCAAGGGAGGAGGTCTGGTCCATGCATAATGCAGACACACAGAGCACAGTGGGGGAGAAGTGAGACCAAAAGGCAGAGAAGATTTTTGATGTTTAAATGTTTCTTGCCTTGCCAGAAAAGATGAATTTTATTTCACACTCCTCTCCTAACAAACTCCTCCCTAACCTCAGATTTCTGCAAGGTGCAGCGTCGTGCGGGGAGCCCTTTCACACACACACACACACACACACACACACACACACACACACACACACACAAACGCAGGGCTCTAACGCATGCCTGATTAAGCGTCGTGCGGGGAGCCCCCTCACACACACACACACACACACACACACACACACACACACACACACAAACGCAGGGCTCTAACGCATGCCTGATTAAACAGTGCTCCTTTCCTCAGCATCCCTTGTTCGGGTTCATTTAAGCTCTAAAATAAGCCTAAGCTGTGGACAACACGCGTGCTCAAGAAGAGACACAGGCCCAGGGAACTGAAGCAAAATGGCCAAGGTCACAGAGCTGGGGACAGTTCCCTCCCGCTGAAGAAACAGCAGGGTCAGTTCACGTCTGATTAATGGAGGGAAAAAGCCTATCAGGAAAGTACATCTTACCTGGAAAATTATGCTACTAAGAACAAGCAGAGAAGTAAAATGCTGTGATAGGGGTTCCTCACTCTTAAATGCCTTTCTTTCTCTCTTTTTCTTTCTCTTTCTCCCCACTGTTCTCCTCCTTCCCTGCATTCAGTAGCTGACCTGTCTCCCTTTAAATACTTCCCAAGGAAGCAGCCTGAACAGTCTTTCCCACAGATTTGAAAATTCCCTGCAATAAAAATGTCAAGGGTGAAATGAGACAAGGCATTTTCTCAGCCCTACATCAGGCCAGATTACATATTAAAGGACCAATATCTGAACAATAAAACTCAGCATAAAAGCCCCCTTCAACTTGCTGGAACCCTGGCTGAGGTCTGGGTTAAACGGAGAGGACGATGGAGCTAAGGCTGCCATTCTTCAGGGTTTTTCTCTGTACACGGGCCCAACTCTGCTTGGCCCGTCCGCCAGGCCCCTCCCCTCCCCACACCTCGCTCCCCGGCCAGAGTGATTCAGCCCTGGAGAGGCTCTGACGAACTGGGGCGCGGGGAGGGGTGACTGATTACTGAGAAACTCTTTCTTCTTGCCAGAAGGAAAAGCCTGCATAGTGTCTACTCAGAGCCCCTCCAGCAGAGGACAGGTACCCTGGGGGCCGGATGTCCTGGGGATCTAGAAGCCGCAGCTCTGCACTAGGTACAATGTACCTGCTGAGTTCAGTGAAGGACTGTGGCCACAAACACCCCAAACAGACCGGCTCCGGCTGCGGCAGCACAGCCACCCTGGGAAGCCGGGTGGCATCGGGCCCGTCCCCGCACATCTCCCCCCCGGGACAGGCGGGTGACTGGCCCTCCTCAGCGCCCCGTCTCTTTCATCAGGGCAGCACTCACTCCTGCTTCCCACGGATGGCTCTTTGTCTCTTAACTTTCTCATTTAGGGGAAAGGACACAAAGGCTCCTCTGCCCAAAGTATGTGAAAACCCTCCTTCCGTCCAAACACCAATTTGCACTTTCTTCTTCCATCGATGAGGCACTTTCTTTCCCGGACTATTGTCATGCTAGAAAGAGGAGAGGGTTGCCCGAGAGGCTCTGACTGCTGGGCACCGGCTCTGGGTCTGTGAAACCCCTCGGGAACGCTGCATCCTCTCTGCGCCTGTGCAGGACAGAGTCAGGGCCCAGCCCGGAGGGCCAGGTACAAGCCCTACCCAGGCCACCTCCCATCCCCAAGATGCCCCGTGACAGGACAGTGTCACAGCTGGATGACATGCCGATTTAGACTTTAAGGGCCTTTGGGGGAAAATGCTAACTGTTTCTAGAGTCAAACCAGACATGTGCAGTGACCCTGTGAAGTGCTGACCCCCACGATTTCATGCTGTTCCGTTACTCGTGAAAACTGGAGTCAATCTCCCAAACTCCCCATGTTCTAATTGCCAGAGTAAATTCAATTTCCCCACTTCTGTGAGCCTTCCCTAATTCTGATTTTTGCCATCACAGACAAGAACGGGGAACGCCAAAGACGCTTAGAGTCGTTCAACAGAGACAGCCCCTCCTCCTGATCTACAAATGAGGAAAGCAGGACCCAGAGCGTAGATGACCTTCCCAAGACTGGAGTCCCAGTTGGCCCCAGACGCACAGCCCCAAAGCCCTTCCTGCAGGTTCTCTGTCCATAGGAAGACTCGCTTTAGGGCAGCTGTGTTCATCTCCTTCAACATGAAGACCATACAGGGCTCAGACACTGTGACCAGCCCCCAGCAGTCTCTGCTTGACATCCTGGCTCTGTAAAGCTATTGCTTTTGTTTTTCATTTCATTTGCTATGAAGATTAAGATAATGCTTGAAATCTAAGGTGCTTTGAAGTATCAGTGACAAGGCGACCCTGGGTTTAGGGCTTCCCCTGAGACGGCTGATGAGCTATGCTATAGACTTAGTCTAAAGGAAATCAGCACACACACATCCTCCACACACATCCTCTGCACTAGACCTCCTCCCCCTGCTCCTCAGTGTCAGGGGAGGTCTAGTGCAGAGCCAAGACTTTCACCATTGCCCAGTGGTAACAAGGTAACCACCCTGCCACCCCACACCCCTGTGGTTCCGGGGGGGCATTCTCTCCATCACCCACAGTGTCAGCAGAGGCCAAGAGGGGAACCTGGATTTCCACCCCACCTGACAGTAACAAGGCCACACTCCCTTCTCCCAGTGACAAGGTGGCAGAGGTTGCCTGCTAAAACAGATTTAAATAAAATCCTGAATACCTAAAATGTCTGGGATACAACTGAAAATCATGAGTCATACCAAGGAAATCTCAACTTGAATGAGAAAAGACAGTCAACAGATGCCAACACCAAGATGACACACGTGCTGGAATTATCTGACGAGGATTTTAAAACAGCCATCATAACCATGCTTAAACAAGGAACTATAAATACACTGGAAATAAATGAAAAAATGGACGCCTCAGCAAATAAACAGAAGATATGAAGAAGAAACAAATGGAAATTTTAGAACTGAATAGTATCATAACCAAAGTTTTGAGGGTTTTCTTTTTAACTCACTGGATGGCTCCACAGCAGAATAGAGAAGGCAGAGGAAAGAACTGGTGAACTGGGAGAACAACAGAAATTACCAATCTTAACAAGAGGAAAAAAATACTAAAAAAAAAAATAATAACAGAGCCTGAGGGGCCTGTGGGACTATAATGAAAGATGCAACACTCATGTCATCAGAGACCTGGAAAGAAGGGGGGACTGACAAATCCTCAAAGAGATAATGGCTGAAATTTTCCCAAATTTGGCAAAAAACAACAAGCCTACAGATTCAAGAAGCTAAACAAGGACCAAAAAGGAAAAACCCAAAGAACTCTGCACCAAACACATCATAATGAAATTTCTGAAAACTAAGGACAAAGAAAAACCTTGAAGGCAGCAAGAGAGAAACATGTTACCTAAATGAGAAAAATGACTTCAATGACACGATTTCTCATCAGCAACGGCAGAGGCCACAGGGAAGTGGGATGATATTTGTCAGGTGCTGAACAAAAGTGTCAGTGAAAATACCTTTCAGAAATGAAAGAGGAACCAAGACATTCTCAGATGAAGGAAAACTAAGAGAATTTGTCACCAGCAGACCTGCCCTAAAGAATGAGTAAAGGAAGATCTTGAAATGGAAAGGAAATGATAAAAGAAGGATCTTGGAACATCAGGAGGGAAAACTGAACAACAACAAAAGGTTAAAATATGGGTAAATACAATACATCAGGCTTTAGGAAAATATTCTGTTAAACATTCACGTTTTTTCAGGCCTTTTCAATGGTTATCATTATCAGAGGCATGGATGGTGAGCACCTGGGAAATAGCTGATACTTTTTAAATTTTTTTGAAGCTAATTCAGAAGAGTTTTGTTCAGGTTTCATAAATAAAAAACAATGTCTCTCTGAATACTTTGTTTGCTTCTCAAAATACTCACCATCCCTATTTATATGTCAGATTTCCCACTGACAGAATTACATACTCATAAAAACTTTACTTTTATCCCCAAGTTTATTCCAAATAGAATTGCCAGATCTAGCAAATAAAAATATGGGGTGTCCAGTTAAATTTAAATATTACATGGGACATAGTTATACTAAAAATTAGTTGCTGTTTATCTGAAATTCAAATTTAACAGGGCATCCTGTAACATCTGGCAACCCTATAGGGCTTAAATCATCAGTGTCTATAGAACAGAAAAACAACTCTCCTGGAACCTCATCCTCTCTCAGCAAGAACCTGCCAAGGGACCCACCATCTCGTGTCGGCACGTATTAAACAATAAATAAAGTTCTTCTTCAGTAATGTCCCATTTCCATAGATGAGGAAGTTTGGAAGTTAAGTTTTAATTCATAAGGGTAAAACTTATCTGCTCCCAGGGACCCTACAGAAGAAACGAAAAGCTTTAGAGCTACCGCCCTGCAGAGGCCAGCTGTGGTGGGGGGTTGTATAACGCAGACTCCCTGAGCACATGCCCCCAGCCCTGATCTACACACATTCACGGAGCAGACGTGAAGACCAAAGCCTGTACTCAGACCCTTACGACAAATGTTTAGGGGTGAGGTCACAGGCCTTGGGGAGCACAGGGGGCACCGTTTAGCTGGGAGGGAAGGGAAGGCTTCCCAGCAGAAGTGGCATCTTGGGGCGGGGTCAGCCCCAAGAGGGTTTCCAGCACAGCTTGTGAGAAGGAGCATGGCACGTGCGGGGGTGGAGGGGGGAAACGAAGAGGTTCCACGTGACCAGGAGGTGGGGGTGGGGGCAGTGGGGCCACATCAGAGCTGGAGATGACGAAATTTACATGGGCAGGTGGGAGGCGGAGCCACATTCCGGAAAGCTCCTTCCAGCTGTGGGGGAGGATGGAGCAGAGCAGACAGGAGGCAGGATGCTCTCCCGGCTGGCGCAGGAGCCGCCAGGGGCGGACACGGGAAAGAAGACGGGAAGGTGAGAAGGGGGGCAGGAGGTGATGCAAGGGGTCAAGGTGCACCCATCCAAGTGCTGTTTAGCAGATTCTTCCCTTCCACAACGTTCTCTGTGCCGGGCATGGGCCTGGGGGTCTTCCCTGCATTGCCATAGCAACGGATGGGGGAGGTGGGAGCGAGCTGAAATTGGCAACACTGGTCCACCAGGCTTTTCGAGGTCTGTCTTCAAGTCGCCCACCCTGGCCGTTACTTGCACGTTAAGTGTGGTTTTATCTCGCACACCTGGAATTCTATTTGGTTTTTTTTTAAATAAATTTATGTCTTTATTTATTTTTGGCTGCGTTGGGTCTTCCTTGCTGCATACGGGCTTTCTCTAGTTGCGGCGAGCAGGAGCTACTCTTGGTTGCGGTGCGCGGGCTTCTCATTGCGGTGGCTTCTTTTGTTGCGGAGCATGGGCTCTAGGGCTCGCGGGCTTCAGTAGTTGTGGCACGCGGGCTTCAGTAGTTGTGGCACGCAGGCTCAGTAGTTGTGGCGCGTGGGCTCTAGAGCGCAGGCTCAGTAGTTGTGGCGCACGGGCTTAGTTGCTCCACGGCACGTGGGATCTTCCCGGACCAGGGCTTGAACCTGTGTCCCCTGCATTGGCAGGCGGATTCTCAACCACTGCGCCACCAGGTTAGTCCCCGGTTTGGGTTTTATAGGCCGTGAAACTCGAGCTCTCCCATGTCCTGGGCCCTTCGGTGTTCTAGAGCTGCCCTTGAACCCACAGCCCACCACAGCTTGGCTCACGCTCCTTCTGAAATAGTGTGGATTTCAAAACCATAAATGCACAGTTTCCAACCCCCCTCCCCAGGGCTGCTGGCCGTGAAGCCAGACACCCCAGATAGGGGACCCGGGGGGAGAGGGAGCCTCGGGGGACCCACTGGTGCACAGTCACCCGGGGCCAGACGGCCTGCACGTCAGGGTCTCAGCAAGCGGCTCTCCGGAAGCTATTTCAATCCACAAAATGATTTCACTTTTGCAGAAATACATCATTCACCGGCATTTATGAGGCACCTACCGGAAGCCAGGCCCTGTACGAGGGGCCAAGGATACACAGCAAGTGAATGGGCGGCCCCTTCATAACAAAGGGCACTGGTTTCCCCAGAAAACACCAGCTGCTACTGCAACTTACTTCCCCAAAGAACGGCCTCTTCTTTGGCCGGAAAGGCACTGCGACCGACATCCAGGCGCAAACAGACGTGCAGAGCTGAGGCCCGGGCTCAGTCCCCAACGCCACGTGGGTGGGGCGTGACCACGGCGGGCCACACCCCCTCCTCCCTGAGCCTCAGCGCTTGTGGTGAAAGCCAGGCTGAGCCCAGGGCCTTCTCCGACCAGAAGGGTCAAAGCCAGTGACCTCGTGCTGGGGCCGCCATTCCCCGATGCTCACAATGGGGTCACGTCCCTGATGCATGTACAAAAGCCCGTTAAAATCATTTGCCCTCTGTCCTTGGCCCAAGGATAAGCCACTTGAAACCACGGAATAGGCTTTACTCACGTCACCAGTACATGTGTTTATACCCACGAGCACCTTGCCCTGGACCTTCGTGTACGTCGATGTGCAGGACACAGCCTTGCAAGCCCGCCTGCAGCACACGGGAGACGTGCGCACCGCAGCTCCCGGCCAACAGCAGGGCCGGCTGCCCGCTCCAAGCAAACCCGGCGTGGAGGGAGTGTGGACCCCCATCCACGCAGCAGCGCCCTCCTCGCCACTGCTGTCAGCACGGGTCCCCATATACCTTTTTCAGCACATCTCCCATCCTCCTGGAGCATAAATTTTCAATAATAAACAGGACCAGAAGTTCCAATTGTCCCTCCTCAGACACGTTCTGAGTACACACCTCTGGCTGACTCACACTCTGCACATCAAGGCTAAATCCAAGTCAAAAGCAAACTATTCGATGACATGGCCTTGGGACAGAGATTCTTCCACATCCCATCATGTATCAACTAAATATATATATATATATATATTTTTTTTTTTTTTTTTGCGGTACGCGGGCCTCTCACTGCTGTGGCCTCTCCCGTCGCGGAGCACAGGCTCCGGACGCGCAGGCTCAGCGGCCATGGCCCACGGGCCCAGCCGCTCCGCGGCATGTGGGATCTTCCCAGACCGGGGCACGAACCCGTGTCCCCTGCATCGGCAGGTGGACTCTCAACCACTGCGCCACCAGGGAAGCCCTCAACTAAAAATATTTGATAAAGAAGCTCTGAGTTAACCCCTTTGAGTTCTCCCAGGCAAGAGGGCCAGAAACCCTGCCTCGCCTTTTCCAGCTTCTCGAGGCAGCTCACTTTCTTTGGCTCATGGGTGCATCACCCCAGCCTCTGCTTTGTCATCACAGCTCCACCTTGACCCTCCTGCCTCCCTCTTATAAGGAAAAACTCCAGGATAATCTCCCCATGGCAAGATCCTTAATTTAATGCCACCTGCAAAGTTCTTTCTGCCCTACTAGGTAACATATTCACAGGTTTCAGGGATTAGAGCACAGACATTTTGGGAGAGCCATTATTCTGGCTATCACAACACAATACAAAGAATTTTTGGGCTTCCCTGGTGGCGCAGTGGTTGAGGATCCGCCTGCCGATGCAGGGGAAAAAAAAAAAAAAAAAAAGAAAGAATTTTTAAGATGAAAACTTAAGCATAAACAATAATTGGTAAGTTACATGAAAATACGAAGCCCAGATAAACTGTACTCTGTTGCTGGATGGTATGGATGGTAGCCCCCGGAAGCTAACACAAGCCTTGCTTTGCAGCCCTGTGAAACCTTCAGGATATGCTCGTTAAGCCCAGGACTCCTGCGAGGACCATAATCTACCACGCACTTCAAACGTGCGAAAGGAATGCAGTCAATGCCGGTCCACTGGTTTTCTTTATGAATTTGCCAGCCCTCTTCGGTGTTTCCTGGAGGGGCCCCCAAAGGCACACGCTGAGAAACATCGGTCTGCAGGCTAAAATCTAAACTCATCTCCACGGCGCGCTCTCTCGTGCTCCAACCCGCTTCAGCCCCTGCCCCTCTGCCCCAGCGCCCCAGCCACTCTGCACCCGCAGAATCTCACGACTGCACAGTCTCGAAAAGCCACTTCCCTCCTCCTGGGACACCAGTCCTGTCCCGGGGCCCCGAACACACCCCCGCAGGCTTCCAGAGTCTGCCAGGCCACACCTCCGCCCCACGCGCAACAGAGCCCTCATCCTAGGAGGCCAGGGGCGTTTCAGGGACCGGCATGGACCATCTGAAGCTGTCAGGGTGTGGCCAGCATCAAGGGACTGTGGTACGCAGAGGCCCGAGAGGGGCAGGGGCACAAACAGCGAGGGGGAGGCGGGGAGGCCACGGGTGGAGATACAGGGAGTGGAACGTCTGCACACCCAGGAGAACCGCGCCCAGTGGAGACGGCCTCTCTCCTCGGCCACAGTGGGGAGGGGACTGCAGATGGAGCTAGACGTGGAGGACTTGGAACCCCTCCTGGACCCCCGCAAGCCAGGACACCCACCAGGGGCAGCAGTCAGAACTTGAGAAACAGGTTCACTGGAAACTTGCGGGGTTTTACTTAAAAGCAATTGGCAGTTTGTACTACTCTCAGTTTTCCAATCATGCCGAAGGCACGGGATTGTGTGGCTTATTTTTCTTCTTGCTGACCGAGTACAAGGGGTTTGGTTTTAACAGCTCTGCTGAGGGATAAACCGACTTAACAGTAAACTGCACACATTTAAAGTGCGCAGATGGATACACCCGACACACGTGCACCCCGTCTCCACACTCCAGGCAGTGAACATAACCAGAAGCTCCTTGGCGACCCCTCTCTCCTGCACCTCTCCACCGCCCCACGCCAGGCAAGGCTGGGCGGCTTTCTGTCACTATGGTTTGCATTTTCTAAAATTGTATATAAAGGGACTCATACACCATGTGGCCTTTTGTGTCTGGCTTCTCTCGCCGAGCGTGTTTTCACAGTTCACGTGGTTGCGGTATCACTAGTCCGTTCCTTTCTATGCTGGGTAGTACTCCATTATATGGGGGTACCACGGTTTATCTCCTCTCCTTGACAGATACTGAGATTTTTTCCAATTTGGGACTGTTATGAATAAATATGAATATTTGTGTACGAGTCTGTGTATGGACAAATGTTTTCACTTCTTTGGGGTAAATCCCTAGGAGTGGAATCGCTGGGTCCTATGGCAGGTGTATGTTTAACTTTTTAAGAAACTACCACACTGCTTTCCAACGTGCTAGTGCCGTTTTACATTTCCACCAATAGTGACTCCTCCTGACTTTCTGCCCATCTGTGAGGTATGTACTGGATTCCCACTGTGGTTTTCACTTGCATTTCCCCGATTACTACTGAAGTAGAACACTTTTCATGTGTCTGTTGGCCATTTGGATTTCCACTTTTATCAAGTTCCTGTTCAGGTCTTTTCTATTTGGTTATCAGTCTTTTTTTCTTATTGATTTGTAGAAAATTATTTACTTATTCTAGATGTAAGACCTTTGTCTCATCCCAAATATCTTCTCCCACTTAGTGATTTGTCTTTCATTCACTTTGTAGTGTCTTTTGATGAACAGAACTTCTTCGTTTTAATGCAGATCAATTTATCAATCTTTTCTTTGTGGCTTACGAATTTTGTGTCTTTTTAAGACTCTGAGGTCATGAAGATTTCCCTATTTTATTTGCAATTTTTTTTTTTTTTGCCTTTCTCGTGTCTATCAATAAATGCACCTGGAATTGACTTTTTAGTATGGTGAAATGTGGAGATCCATTTTCGTGTGTGTGTGTGTGTGTGTGTGTGTGTGTGTGTGTGTGTGTGACTATGGATCCCCATGTCCCAACATTATTATTCAACAGACCCATTTCTCCCGTATGTTCAAACACATACACATTGATCTATTTCTGGTTCTTTGTTCTGGCCATTTGTCCCCCCTTGTACACAGCCCTATTCTCTCTCTTTAGCTTTATACTAAGTCTTGAAGTCTGGTAGAGCAAGATCTCTCAGCATCTCCTTTTTCTTCCAGAACCTGTTGACTAGCTTCATCCTTTTACATTGCCATATACTTATTAGAACTGTCTTTTTTTCAAATTCAAAAAGAAACATGTAAGGATCTTATCTGGATTGCATTAAATCTACAGGTCAATGTGCAGAAATTTGACATCTTTTATATAGCCTCCTTATTTGGTTCTTCTCTCATGTTTCCCAAAGGTTTCTTACGTGTCTTTTGTTATACATATTCCTGTGTACTTGATTTTTATGCCATTGTAAATTGCACCTTTTTAAGTCTTAATTTCTAATTTTCTGTTTTTGGTGCACAGAATGCAATTGGTTTTATAGTTGATTATGTATTCAACAACTTTAAAAACTTCCTTATTAATCTAAAAATGTACCTGTAAGTAATTTTGGATTTTCTACACTTACATTGTCAAATAAGTTGTTTTCACCTTTCTAATTCTTATATCATTTGTTTATTTTGTTTGGTTGCTAATTGCCTTAGTGGACCCAACTCAAAAGTAAAGCTTTAAATTTTTCACCCTTAGTTATAATGCTTGCTGTGGGTTTTTTATAAATAACCTGTGTCAGAACAAAGACATTCCCTTCCACTCCTAGTTGCCAGGGGTTTTTTAATTAAACACTTTTTCTTCATCTGTTAACACGATCATATCATTTTTATCCCTTAATAAGCTGTAAATATAGTGAACTATATAACTTATAAATATGGCTAGGTAAGGCTAAACCACACACATACACATACATACCTATGCCGAAGTGGGCACTACTAGCTCAAAACATGAGAAGTTTATCACCTGTTTAGCCCAGGATGGTAGCTGGATTGGCAGGAAGCTCTTCACATGCCACCACCTTGTAACTCCTCCATCCCCAAGGGCCGGTCATCATCTGCACCCAGAAAGCAGAAGGGGAAAGAGACGGGGAGGAGGCCCACGTGCTCTCTTCCTAAAAGCCTTAGCCTGGAGGCAGCATTCCACTGATGAGGTCACCTGGTCACAGCTGGGTGCTTCGCGGTGACAGCCCCATACTATGAAATAAGAGCACAGATTTCGGTGGAGAGCCAGCGGACACCAATATAAACCCAAGGTGGTCTTAATGCATTACAGTTTATATATCGCTAAATCCAGTTTTCTGAGTTTTCTTTAGCATTTTGCATCCATGCACATGTGACACAGACCAGTATTCTTTTTCTCCTGCTGTCTTTGCTGGGTTTTGCCATCGAGGGTGCGCTAGCGTCATAACATGACTTTGGTCGTGCCGGTGGTAAACGCGTGGCCTCTCAGCCCTGACCCCACTTCCCACTGTCCTGCTGTGGTCCAGACCACGTCTTCCTTGCAGCTGGCGCAATGTCAGGCTCTGTCAGTAGAGGGAGCTGGAGGGGCACTGGAGGAGCCAGTTTCTCCTCCCGGTTCTGGGTGCCTTCCTTCCTCCTTGTTCCCGGGTGCTTGGCTGGAGCGCTGTGCACCCAGGAGCTCGCCTCCCAGCGAGCTTCAGGGCACCTGAGGTGGCTTCCTGGTGGGGTGCTCAGTGGCACCCCTGTAAGCAGTTTCCGGAGGGTTCAAGGGCACTCCCTGGAGGGCTTCTCAGCAGCTCACCAGCAAGCCCAGCCACGACCCAGCGGGCTTCTAAGCAAAGTTGACAGCACCTCCCTTCCCCAGGGCAGCTTCCAGGTGAAACACGTGGGCACCCCAGTGCGGGGGAGGGGGGCGCCGGGGATGGAGGGTCCCGTCTTCCACTAGCTCAGAGTTCTCGCCCATCAGTCATACGGACCAACTCTGGCCCAGATCAACCCTGCGAACTCTTATCTGCCGTCTGTCTGTTGAGTTAAAACACCATCTCCAACAAGGTGTCAATCCAGCCTTAGGGAGGGCTCCCTGCTTTCCACACTTGTTCCTTCCGTGGGTACTCTCCCTCGGGGTATTCCTTCAAATGCTCTTTTTTCTCCCTGGAAATAGTCAATAATCCTTATCTCAAACCTTCCTTGCTCATCATACTATTGTGCGGTTACTGTCTGCTGGACTGGACCCTGACTGATACAGAACTGGTACCGGGAGTGATCACAGGAGACGGACTTGCAGAGTGGGATCTGGGAATTGATGTGTTGTGATTTCAAGCTTAAGCAGTGTTGAGCTCATTGCCAGCGGGAAACGGGAAGCTAGTAATCCGTGGCATACCCGCAGGCGCCCGCATCAGAATTAATCAAGCCATCGCCTTTGCTTGCTTGTGATGAAGTGCTGACTGAAGCAAGTGACTTGGAGCGCCTGTGGCTACTGAACCTTTTTTTTTTTTTTTTTAATGGTAGTAAAGATGACTAGAGGCGGTACGGTATGGGACAGAGCTTCGAGTGCACTGGAGTGCACACAGAGAGAAAATGACAAGTCATGGCGACTTAACTCTCAGGACAAGTAATATGAGAACCAGAATACTTCAATAAAGAACCTCTTTCTTTTCTTGCAGTCACAGGGCTGACACTGCTAAAAATCATACAGAAAAGTTCACTGTATTGCTTGTGAACAGCTAGATTCAGTCTCACCAGTATCTCAAGGGAAAGTCAGGCACTGACTGAGAAAGGGTGGGAGCATGAACCTGGGAGTGGGGACATTTGGTTAGATCCAGGGAAACGGATCATCCTAAAACCCCAAGTTGTTCTAAGCCTCCCTCACCAGTAGAGGTCGTTTGTCCGTGGCGTCTTCCTTTGCTTGAAAATGCGGTGACACCCTTGCCAAGGGGAGGTGCCTTGAAAAGGGACACCTATTCTCAAGACCCAGCACAACTACCCCCTGTTGCCACCAGACACATGACTAAGGTCAAAGCACAGCATGCTCCAGTGGCACAGGAATACACAATGCTCCGGGAAGACTAGCTTACCCACCTAGAAAATGAGCAAGTCTCTTCTAATATATACCAGAAATATGGGAAACACGTGTGAAGTGGATTCTAAGGGTGTCAGACCACGGAGGGTGGACCGTAACACTAGATCAGGCCAAATCTATGGATGATGGTAAAGGGACTAGAGTCCAGATTTAATGCACTCACTTGCGCAGCTGGAGGTGTTTCTAAACAACATATCTGACTGTCTGACTGAGACTTAGCCTCAAAAATGGCCTACATTTAGCTAGGTTGAGATGCCAGAGCTTCCCTGGAATGCAGGAGGGAATCCAAAGGCCTAGGGAGATAGGAATGTTGGACTGGATTCATCCCGTGTGACCTGCCCACCTACCTCCCCACTACGGACTTCCGGAAGACCCAGAAGGCGTTCCTTTCACTACGGCGGCACCGAGAAGCACGTTGGTAAGGAGCACTCACATCCTTGGAAAGCTTCGGGATTGTTCTCCTTGACGGCATGCACGACGGTGCAGATGCTGCCACCGAGGTGGGCTCCCCAATTTCAATGGAGATGATGGGATTCCAGAGGAGCAGAGGGCGAACGGCAGGAATCGACCACCAAAGGCAAGGGGGGTGCATCCACCAAGAAAGACAGGTGTGTGCCCGCAATCAAAACACCTTGGTCCCCAGGGATCTTTAACGGTGGTCCACTGAACACAGTGCCCCTAAGAATAAGAGTACTGACTGATCTATAAAACGGGGGAAAAAAAAAACACCTTTAGGCCTGAGAGCCAAAAGCCTGACTTGAGTCACAACTGTGGGTAGGAACTGCCTCTCACCCGGCTCTAAGACCCAGTCAATTCACAGGCCAGACCCCTTGACTGCAGGGGAGGCTGCGTCTGAGACCTCCCCCAAGCCTTCCCAAATCCCAGCTGCTCAGCTGTGATACTGGAAGTGGAACGATGTTATGCTGGTCAGGAGAGGGTGCTGCAGGGATGCCGGGAAGACGAGGGTTTCTCTCCGTCGTTCCATAGTGCTTCCCTTCTTTCTAAGCCCCTAGGCACGTGGCTGGCATACGAGACACCGGTGGAGCATACCTGCTGCAGTGTCAGCGGCACCCAGCAGGCAGCTTCCTGGTTGAGCTCCTCAGGTATCCTAAAGGGGTTCCCAGAAACTTCAACTTCCCCACAGGCAGCCTCCCAGCTTTCCCCGGGAGTCCAGCCTGCTCCCGCCAGCTTCCCACCAGGTTCAGCGGAACCCCCTGCAAGCAGCTTCCCAGAGAATCTCTCTGGCACGCCAACAGGTGGTTTCCTGCCCACCAGCCTTGGCCCAGCAGCCCAGGGCAACCCAGTGAACCTCTTGGCCCTAGAGTAGGTGCAACCACTACAGAACCTTTAGATTATTTGCTGACGGTAAGCTTGGAGAACACGCGTCTGGAGGCCTGGAGAACTTCTGTACACTCATTTTTCAGAGCCAGAGCTACCAGCACACTTATGAATGTGTTTAAAAGGGGCACACTGCCCCCTAACTTTGCCACAGACTCCCCCATTCCCTACCATTACACCTAGTGTTTCTGCACTAATTACGGCTCCTACAGGGCCCCTGTAGGTCTTATGGTCGATGACACATGCCTACCGGGTTCTTAACTTCAGGAGACGAGGCTCCTAGAGAGGTGCCGGGAAAAAGCTTCCCCTCAGCAGTGCTGGGGAATGTGGGACACCCCCTGGATACAAGGGACCAAACTCATACGGCTCTGAGACGCACTGGGGCTGTCACACCAACCACCCCTCCTCAGGGTGATCTCTGTGTCCAAAAATAAATCCTGCTTTCCAGGCCATGGGATTAAGCCCACTAAGCTTCAGTCATTCCCTGAAGGTCCTGGGCAGCAATACAAACTAAGCCAAAAGGAGACAAGAGTTCTTCCCTGTCATTTTCTCTCCCCTTTCCCACCTGCCCTCTTAATGCCGGCAGACCCCAATCCTGTTCTCAACTCACCCTACACAGTAAGCCGAAATCCCCAGGTTCAAGGTGGCTTCCGTAACAAGGCCTTTATTTCCACACCCAGCAGAATAATGGGAGGCAGGCAGTTCCCTTGGAAGTCTGACTTGGAAGCTGGACATATCCATCGCGAGTCACATGGGGCCAACAATGTCCCTGAAAAAAGGTAAACCATCCCTAAGAGCCATAGAAAGGCCCCAGCTGAGGTCCTCCTAGCCAATGCTGGGTCACACCCACGCCCTAACTAGTCAGGAAGGAGACGAGGCCCATCAACAGGCCCAGGCTGCTCATGGGTCCCTCCAGGGACTGGAACGAGGACAGGTGACGAGTCCCTCCCAGCTGGCAGAGTGGTGAGATGGCTTCTGCCACGGGCACTGACAGCGAGAGAACTCTGGCAAGGGCCCCGGGCAGGTGAGAGCACCCGAAAGCTCCCCACACACCTAGCGCTCATCAGGAATATCCCATTTGACCCTCTGAAGCTCAACTTCCAGCCAAGGACATCCTCACAGAGGCTCCCTCACCTCATCTCTGGCACGCGTCCTGTTCCGCTGAGCGAGGAGAGAGCACGCTCCCTACACACTTTAAGGCATTTCCCCAGCATGAACTTCGTTACGCTTTACGAGGTGAGGCCCTTGACTGAAGGTTTTCTCACATCGGCTGCACTCACACGCCTCTCTACCGCGAACGTTCTGCTGCTAAATGAAGAAGCCTCTTGGGTGGAAGGCCTTCCATCTCTGCATCCATGAGGTCTTCCTCGAGGGTGAACCTGCCAGGGGTGAATGGGGTTGGACCTGCAGCTTAACGCTTTCTCACACTGGGCATACTCAACAGACTTCCATGCAGCACAAGCTTGACGTTTTGGCAGGAGGTTTTCCCACGTTTGCTGCACTCCTAACACTTTTCCGGGCTGTGAACTTCCCAGTGTAAATCAGAGCACACCTTTGGCAAAATGCTTTCATTCCATGCATTCAAAGGGACTTTCTCTAGTATAAACTTTCTGATGCCGACTGAACTTAGAGATGTCGCTAAAGGTTCTCTGATATTACTGCACTCATCAGGCTTTTTTTTGCGGGTGAGGGGGGGGGGTGGCGCGGTGGCGGTGCTGCGCCCTTTGGCTTGCGGGGATCTTAGTTCCCCGACCAGGGATCGAACCCGTGCCCCCTGCACTGGAAGCGCGGAGTCCTAACCACCGGACCGCCAGGGAAGTCCCAGGCCTTTCTGCTGTGAACCTTCTGGTGCCAAACAAGCGTGTATCCTTCGCTAAATGCATCCTTCCCACGGTGGCTGCACTCATAAGGCTCTTCTCCAGCGTGGATTCTCCGCCGTTGAAAGAGGCGGGGGTTACCTGCACTCAGACCTGCCCCGGTGTGGCGGCCGTAGACTCCCTCCCACTTGCCGTACAGTCCGGGGTGAGCGGTCTCCCAGCCTGCGGCGCTCCTGCCGGCCTTCCCCGTCCCGGTGCTGGAGGAGGCCGGCGCTGGCGGGGACCCGTCCTCCCCGCACACTGAGGGCTTCTCTGACACGTGGACTCCACAGTGCCTCGCCACGAGGCCCTACCCTGCCCGCCACTGCTGGGTTTCTCTCGGCTGGGCTGCTTTGGGGCCGGGAGCGCTGAGGCCGAAGCCTCTCCCACACGCCTCCTCACTGCAGCTTCTGCCCGCAGCGGCTCCCCGGTGCTCAGCCAGGAGCAACTCGTCTTTCCAGCCTGGGCCACACATCTCAGGGAACGCGCCCAAGCAGACGGACCTGCGAGGGGCGTCCTGACCTGAGACGCGCTTACAAAAGCGCCCCGCTCGGCCGGGGCCTCCCGCTCTACTCCACACCGACCACCCCGGGGCCGCAGGTGCCAAGTTCCCCCACGTCCAACCTCCAAGCAGCAGGCGCCGAGCCACTCCTCCTGGGAGAAGCACAGGCCACATCCTCGGAGACCACGAGGCCCTGCCGCCAGGGGAGCCCCAGCCGAGAATCCTCAGGACCGCCCCACCCAGCTCTCGGGTCCTTCGGATGAGGGCCAACCCCCGAGCCGACGGGATCCCAGGAGGACGGTTCCGGAAGTCCCGCCCCCACCTTGTCCACACGCACAGGAACGCCCCCCCCTCCCGGGCCCTCATTGGCCCTCCACGTCGTGACGTACCTCACAACGGGCGCTGAGAAATGGCGTTCCCACGTGGGGCGGGGCTTCACCTCCTCTTAAAGGAGACGCGCCAAGATTTCCGTGTCAAGTACTCAAATGCCACTTCCTTTCGGTCAGTAGCTGCCCCCCGCGGCTGTCCGAGTACTTCCATAAGTTAGGTAAATTCTATTTTCTAGGGATGTGTCCATTTCCTCTAAATTTTCACATTTACTATCGTAAAGTTGTTTATAATATACCCTCTAATCTTTTTATATGACCTATAAAATTGCCCTTTTAAATTTTTAAGTGATTTGTATGTCCTTTTTGTCTTGATTAGTCTCTCTGGAGGTGTGTCAATTTTTTCCTTAGAAAGCAGCAGCTTTGGGCTTTGTTGCTGCCCTCTGTTGGTTGTAATGAATTCTGCTCTTTATTATTTAGCTTTCACCCACACACACTTCCCCACCCTCCATCCCCCCAATAGCGTTTATGGTAATAGGTGCATGTTATTAGGACTGTGTAAATACTAATCACAGCTGAGGCATCTAGTATTACCGTGGTAACATTTTCTTTCTTGCCCAACCTTTTGTTTTCCTTGGAAAACAAAACCTAGGAAACCTCGGTTTCCTAGGTACTTGTCAATAAATCCATCCCAACTCCTATCTAAACATGTTCAGAGACAACAGGCACTCTAATAATTACGGCATCTTCTCTGGGGCCTCAGCCCCTCACATCTAGTCTCGATCGGGTGCCTTCTGTGCCTGACGTCAGCACGGCTGTCATCCTCAAGGCTTTCACTGTGTTCCTGGGAGTCACCTTGCCTCTTTGTGTTGGATCCACATTTCCTGAATACCAGGTTTTCTCCTTTCTTGGTTTACCCCTTTGTTCTGCAAGAGTACATCCTCTAATAGATTCTTAAGAAAGGGTGTGTGGAACATACATTTTTAAAGAAACTACAAGTCTTTTTAGCATGACTTTTATATGCATTTCCTTCAGAATTCTGAAAGGTCCCAATTCCCCTGTTATCCAATGCGACATCTGAGGATTCCAAAGCTATTTTGATTCCTGATACTTTGTATGTGTCCTGTTTATCCGCTCCAGAAGTTGTAGAATCTTTTCTCCCCAGCATTCTGAAATTCCACAGTGATGTGCCGTGGCTGGTCACCAGCCGTGGTCAGTACTTGGCCAGTCCTTGTAATTTGGAAACACAGCCTTCATTCGCAGAATTTTCTTGAACTTTTTACTGGAATCCACTGTTAGAAGTGTGTGATTTTCTTTGGCCACATTCAGTACTGGTATCTTTAGGTGTTTCCTTTTAGGCTGGTGAGATCTCTCAAGAAGTCTCTTTCTCCTTTATTTCCTGCCTGGAGGATACAGCCTGTTTCCTGAGCTGAGGATTTTACATACTGAAGGCCGATGTCTCGCCTCCCTCAGTCTCCCGCCGGGCTGGGGCAGGAACCACTGCCCAACTGTGTGCAGTGGAGAGTTGTAACTGCTTCTGAAAAGGGCCTTCAGCCAGCCCTCCTGCTTTCACTCTTTCACATCCATTTCTAGAGGCACCTGGAACTGCCAATCCCAGAGCCTCTGGGAGCTTTGCAGTAAAATCAGATTCTCAGATGCTCTCATTTATTGTTTACAACGTTGTCTCCTCGGGTGTTTCTAAGTCAGTTTAGTTACCATTCATCTATTGTCTTGGGAGGTTCCAAAATTTTGTTGCTATTTAGAGTCATCCTAGTGGATTTAGGCCTTTTTAAAAAATTAAAATTCCCTGTAACTTTAATGGGATTTCAGGAAGGAGCTATGGTAAACGGCCACATCGAGCTGTAAGCAGTCTGGGAAATGAAGACCTATTCAGAGAATTCAAGTCCCCAGCTGGAACTGTGGGTCTGTTATCACAGATGGAGACAATGAAGGAAAACCAGCAATCTCTGCCACACAGATGCGGCTGGGTTTGAGGCAGACCGCGAGTAAGGCCATCTTTCAGTAGAGCAGGAGAAGTGTACACATGGGGGTAGGGGGTTGGGGATCGGTGTGAGGAACAAAGCAAACATCTGAAACAGCAAACGGAAAGACATGCCGGGGAGTCACTGAGCGATGAATAAATGCTTTATTTAGTTCATTCATTCCCAAAGCTTCACACCTCACCCTCCCACTTTCAAACTAAGTCACAAAGAACAGGGGCCCGCAGTCTCCACCACCTCCCCACCCGACAGAGCACTGAAGGGACAGTGTCACCCTGATTGAAAGCCGTGTGTTTCAAACACTTTGAGGGGCACACTCTCTTCAAACTAGAAACCCCACCAAGTAAAACAGGCTCATCCATCAGTTTAAACCTGTGCAACATTTTGGGTGCCTCCCTAGAGCACCAGGGTCCCCCAGAGCAGTTTAAAACTCCTGTGTTAGATAAGCCCTTCTCTGCGAATCATTAGGAACTCTCCAGAGATCCCGCTGCTTCTACCCGAAGTTCACGTACAAAGAGTTCACATGGTCAATTCTCCTATCCAGTGAGATAAACGGTCCGCAAAATTAAGGCATTGGGGGGAATTAAAGGGGAATAAAGCATTTACTAAAGTTACAATAACATATCAAAGATGTCCATTGTATTTCTGAAAGCTCTTAACCAGGCACAAGTGCAAAGAACAGTCACGGTCCCAGCTGCTGCGGGCAAGCGCACAGTCATTACCAACGGAGGAAGGAGACCCCGAGGGCCGATGGTCAGCGTTCCCCTTCAGCATGTGTGCAGGCACACGGGCCCCAGTGCGCGTCACGCCTCACGTGCCCGACACCAAACAGAAGCAGCCGGAGCCGTGCAAACCCACAGAGGGCGGAGCAGGGGCGCTGCTGGCTCAATCACGGCAGCGAACGGATGCTATGCACACAGGAGGGCCGTGCTCACCAATACCACACTAAACTGCACGCACACGCACGCACACGTCACTTGGGAGAGATCTGAAATCCAAGCGACTTAAAAAAGAGAAGCTCCCCATGCATTCCAGACACTGAGCAATTACAAGTGAAGGCAACAGAAGTCACCCTTCCCCCGGCCTCTCTTCTCCATCCGACTGTCTTCCTAGAATTTATAGCATATATTCGGCATGTCACCGCACTTCAAACTCCGCACGTCCCCCCCGTGGAATTCTCCTAGGACGTGATCCCACTAACCACTCATGTGGGCACATCAGTTATTTTATTCCACATCAAGAGAGTCAGGTTGGGGGCAGGGGATGAGGAGAGAAGTGAGGCATAAGCGAGCGAGGGAGAGAGAGGTCATGTGGCCAGATGAGGCACTTCCAGGAGGGAGAGCCAAGCGGGCGGGGAATCCAGACCACTCCGGACTGGCCGCTGACTGGCAGGCGGCTCAGAGGGCCACAAGCAGAAGCCCGCAGCCCCGGCGCCAGAAGGGCCACCACCAGCGCCCTCGCCGTCGCTCGGGGGTGCCCCAGGTGCCCAGGCCTGAGGTCAGGGGCAGCCTCGCTGAGGAGGCCACACGAACCTCCCGGGAGTGTCTCTCAGGGGATTCGGGGAGGCCAGAGGCCCATCACCCCAGAGACGCTGCTCTGCCGTGGGCAGGACACAAGCACGCACTTCCTAACAGCTCACACAGTGATCTCAGAGCTTGTTCTTGGACTACCAGGCAGAGCAGACGCTGGGCTCTCCTTCAACCACGTACAGGCTGTTTCAAGACTCCACGAGAAATTCCTCGGCACGTAAACATACACTGTAGCAAGACTGCGGGTCCCCGACGCCGGATTTCAGAGACAGGCAAACTCAAAAAGAAATTCTGTGCTTTGACAAAAGGGCAGCCGACATTTTATTCTGCAACCAGGAGCATTTTAAAATAAAAATATTGTCCTCTAGGATCACCTTCATTACATAAGAGGACATTTCATCACCCAAATTAGGAAGGACGTAACCTCAGAATAAAAGACAACCCTTTAAAGTGAATGAACCTGACTTCCTATATTATTTAACGTGTCCTTGTACTCCCGACCTGCACAGGAGGCCTATGCCGTGGGCGCCGTGACTCCTGCTGCCCCCCGGGCCACAGCCCAGCCGAGCGCCGAGATCACAGGCTGTCCCAGCACCATCGTGGCCTCGAAGACCCATCCGCTGCTGAGAAGAGGGGCCACGCTCACAAGGACAGCAGTGCACACGTCCCAGGGATGGCTTAAGTGCAAAGTGCTTTCACACACATTCTCTCACGTGTCCTCCCAAAAGCTCCGAGGGGAAGGCACGGCCAGACCCGGCCCGTGTAAGAGAGCAGCCTCCCTGGGAACAGGACCCGCTCAAGGCCAGGCAGGAGGCAGCAAGCACAGGAGAGCGCTTCTCTCTAGGGCAGACTTTCCTTTGCTCAGCCTGACCTTGGCTGCATGTTCCTCTCTTTCTATTTATGCATGAACCTTTTATTTGAAGAATCAATTCATGGAAGCAAGAGGAAAAAATGTAAATGATGGCACTCAGGCCTGATAACAGAAGCATACCCAACATCAGGAAACTGCCAATTGTCCTTTCTTTTTTTAAAATTACCTTTTTAACAACAAGTGCATGTCGACTACAACTTATCAAACGTCAAAAGAGAACATCAAAAACTAAGCATCACTGCCTTAAACCCTCTTCTGAAACAAGGGAGGGCATAAATAAGTAAATAAATACATAAATAGCATAAGTAATATGAAAAGGCACAGATATGTCTGACACTGATGGGTTCTGGAAATACATGCAGAAACGCCACCCAGGATGCCACAGCTGAATTCTCAGAGGTTCTCAGAGGTGTCAGCGCTGCCTCCACCACACCCCGCCCCCCCGCCCCGCCCCCCCCCCCACCGCCTGTCCGCAGCAGCCAAGGCCCAGGCACAGGACTCCGTTCGGTGGCCGGCAGGCGCTCCAGCAGGGGCAACAGCAGGACACTCCCGGGACCAGGCTGGGGGCACCTCGGGCTGCTTCCCATTGGTCCATCATGCCCCTCCCTGCGGAGGGCTCTGGGACTGCAGCTTCATCAAGTACCACCACGCTTTCTGGCTCTGTGGGACTGGTGCCCCAGGGCTTAGAAACATGTTTTTATAAAGTGCTCTGATGGCGAGAGTTACTCTTGCCTATTCTGTATCCTATCCCTGTCAACAAAAGAAAAAGGGAGCTTTAGCAAAGCGTCACTCAAAACAAGCAGGAATGGCCTTAAGTAGCTATCTACGTTATGTTCAGATTCAGGTTTGGCAGCTGTGAAATGTCAAACTAGAGCCTGAACCTCGAAGTTGCTGGGACTGTGAAAACATCTCTAAAGGTTGGCTGCACAAAGAGAAAGCCCAACCTGTCTCTGCAGAGGAAGAGCTGAGGCCCTGGCCCCTGCGGACAGGCCCTGAGAACACCAGGCTCGGGGGCCCCTCCCTGGCTCAACGCCTCCCCAGTCCCACTGCCTCCCCGGCCAGCTCTGGGCCAGGCCCAACAACGGGCGTCGACTCAGCCCGCTCCTTCCAGAGAGACCCCAGACAAATGGTTCCAGCCCCCAGAAACAAGCCCTGCACTCACTTCACCTGCAAAGGAGGCTGACGCCCACTACACTGGTGCAGCCCCAAGGTCGCACCGGCATGGCTGGGACCCTCGCACTGGCAGCATTCCCAGATGCTGCTTTCCAGAAGGTCCGAGAACAGAGACACCCTCCTACCCAGGGCCGGGCCGGGGAGGCTCTGTCCCTAACAGACCCCTGCAGAAAACACCCAGCAGGGCAAACTCAGAGTGTCCCGCGAGCCTGCAGCATGGCTCACCCACAGGGAACCCGAGCCAAAGGGCAGCTGCAAGAGCTTCAAAGTAAGGGCAGCTAACCACTCCTGATACTCCTCTCTCAGCCCGACCAAGGAGGCGACAGGCCAGTGCTGACACACCCCCGGTGACACGAAGCCCCCTCCAGCGGCCCAGTCCACCCCTGGGTGGCTCGAGCTTCCATACAACCCTTCCCTAAATGCAGGCAGAGCCCCGGCTCCCCACAGCTCCTGGCCCAGCCGCAGCGCGGTCCCACCGCAAGTGCCACAGGGACGCAGCTGATGGCCGGCCCGGCTGAAACCCTGCAGCGCCTGGCTCCGGCTGCAAAGGGCCGCATCAGCCGCCCACCCGCAGCTGCTCCCCTCTCAGGAAGCCCCTCCCGACTCCGAGCTCTGAACGCGGGCGGCCAGGCAGCCTCCCTGTCCTGAGAGCAGCAGCACACGGCCCGGCCTCGGGCCTCAGAAGCCATCCAACCTTACGCCTTGGCCACCGCTGGTAACGGGGTGAAGCCTCCAGCGGCTACGTCGGCCCTCCCCCCAGATCATCGACGGCCGTTCTCCCCTCAGACCTCATACGTGCATATACGGGCCAGCCTGGCTGTCCAACACACGCCCATCCATGACACAGGAGGTGGGGTTCAGAATTCCATCCTCGAGCCACGGAAGACAATGACCAGACACTGCCTGTCTGGTCGGTGAAGACAGAGAATGAGGCTAATAATTAAATCAACCCCTATCATTAGTTCAATTGTTAGATTAGATTAGAGTTCTCTTACTGCAGAAAATCCAAACACAGATTTGAAACCTGCCCGTTTCTAAACACTTCTAAAGGTCGGATCACCATGGATCCACACAATGGCCCTGAGGCCTCAAACTACCAGATGTGATTTCCCTGGAAACAGCAGCACCGGGAGGCTCTAAAGAGGCAGCCGCTGGCCCACCTGTGCCGACACGGCCACACACCTGGCCGCGCAGCCCAGGTGTGAGAGTGAGCCCTGCCCACAGCCGAGCCGGCCGTCAGGTGACAAGCCAGCTCATTCCTCTCACTTCTCACCACCCCCAGCAGGCCAGGGGAAGACCTCTGACCTCACTGCTATCCCCTTTCTTCGGTTCTAGGAGCAACTACCAAGACATGAGGTCCAAAAAAGTGAAGCTCAATCAACCAAACACCAGACGTTCTGCCCACTGAACACAAAGCAACTAAAAGCTTAAAACCATCCAGAAGATGACGAAGGTTTCCCCTTTCCGGTACGCGCAGGGACTAGAAGACAGCGCCGCAGGCGTCCTCTTTGAGAACTGGCAGTGAATGCTGTTGGACGGTCCTTGGTCCGAATGCAGGCAGTCAATTACTGGCTATTTCAGCGTTGGCCTCCTAAAATCAATCAACTGTCTGGAAGCGCCCCAAAGTGAAATGGCAGAGAACTCATGAGACCTGTTGGCATGATGCTAGGCACAGGTAGGTATCAGAACAGGTGCAGTGCTGCAGAACTCTGAGCGATACCTAAAGAGGCTGTGAACAAATGCAGGTATTGACTTTGAGGCAGTAAAGCCAATCCATGTGGCCAGGAAACCATCCTTGAATGAAGACAATTAATAGGACGCCTCCGCCACAAGGAGAGAACAGTGAAGCGGCAAGGGAAGGGGGTGCGCATGATAAATGTCACACGTCTGCCCCAGGAGCAGGGAAAACCAACTAGTGAGTTCGGGAACTGCGTCTCTGCACTTTTATACCAAGACTCCTTTTCATCTCGCGTTCACCGAGCTGCCACGCTGAGGGGTAATCGCAGAAGCCCAGCTCTGGGAAGTGCTGGCTCTCCCTCCCGGGGATGTTAGCAGGCCTCCAACCTCGGCCCGAGCTTGCTCGCATTTCAAGGCCCATTTCATTAATTTCCAAAACACAGATATCGAGGAAGAACAAAATTAAGTTTTGTACGAGCCTTTCGGCTGATACCGACCTAAGGACTGTCCGATGCCCCAAGCACCTGAGATGGAATACAATCCATGAGAGCAAGGCTGATTCCGCTTCACCGACAGCCAGGTGGGATTTCGTCAGCAGCGCAGGACGTGGTCACAGGGGCAAGAATCGGTGTCGACTTGCTCTGCAGATTGCTTCCTCCTCACTGCAGTCAACCACTGCTCGTGAATTCTGCTCATAAAGTAGAAACTTTTTTATGGGGTCTGGCAGAGGCAGCGAGGGAATCAGATGGAGTCGGTATTTGCCAAGCGCTCTTCTCACGGCCACGCGGCACAGACTCAGCAAGGTCCTGGGGACACCTGGAATGCACGGGAAGAAAGGGAGAAACAGAGGGAGAGAGGTTAGATGCCCCTCCTAACCCTACAGACCAAAGGCTGGTGTGAGGACAAGCGGAGCCGCGCCAATGCTCGCTGCCGCTTCCCACCTCCAGAGCAGAGCAGGCTCTGGTGAGAAAGGTCTTGTTATCTGCTCAACTCTGTGGAATTCCCTAGACAGAGAAACAGAGCTGACCACTGCAAGCCCCAGCAGGTGTGAAAAACTGCCCTCTGCCCTCGGTCAGTCTCTGCTCTTGGTCCCTCCCAGAAGCTCCAAGGGGGTCTGAAGGCGACGGGCCGAGCAACACAGGAGGAGGGCAGGCTGACAATTTTGCTCTGGGTCCAAAAAGCCTCGCCGTGTCTCTGCCTGTGAGACAGGCAAGAACACAGGGAGCCTAACTCTGTCAGTGTGGCTCCCAGCGGCCAGCAAGCAACTCTCCGGGGGAAGGCTCAACAGGAGCACGTTTTCACGACTGGTTTAAGGAAAGCCAGTAACAAGAACACAACAAACAAAAGTTCTGCGAGAGGTAAGGGACTGTGGAAAAGGGGGTCACTCAGATGCCCTCAAGACCCAGACGGGAAAGGGGCGGGTCAGAGGGCGCACGGGTCAATTTCTGAGTCCTGGAGAGAGAACGACGACAAGGACCAAGCCACGGATCAACCGCAAACTCCCCGGCCACCATCTTAATTCACTGGCAAAATCCTTCTTCGTGAATGAGCAAACTGTAGACCTTATCCTAACAAAAATCATACTTAGCACACAATGCAGAACAATGGTATCTGAGTGGAACTGAAGAAGGGGAAGTGAGGCGCCCTAGAGAAGGAAGGGCTTGCAATTTGTTGTAAAGCAAACACTTAAAAGCCATCAACACAGCAGTGAAAGAATCTGGGATCACAAAGCAGAGCAAAGGGGTAAAGAGAACATAATTCTAGGAACTCTGAGAACATGCACTTTGATAGATTTCTTGGTATTAAATCTTAGTTGTGGGAATTTAAAAAGAGAAGACCAAGCTGGAAGACCATTCTAGAAAATTCCTAGTTCTCACTGAAGGTTTTGACCAAGTGCTTAGTTGGAGGTTGTTTTTTGTTTAAATTGCTACAACTTGGTTCATTCAACTGACTTAAAGAGACTGCCAGTCAGAGTGCAACTAAGGCCACTTACTTCGGGCCTCTTTAAAGACCTGCAGAGCCTCGGGGTCCACCTTCCTTCTGCCTCTCGACTCCGGGCCCAAGGATTCCCACTTCACCAGGTTCAGGTTGGCTCCGAACTCCACAAGCAGGCTAACGAAGGCCGCCTCACAGCCGTGACGCAGGACAGCATCCATGACGCACCCGGGGGAGCCCCTGTAGAAGCCCTGCGTATTGACAGGACCGTTGCAGTTGAAGTCCGGGTTGGCCCCAGCCTGCAGGAGCAGCCTGAAGCACTGCAGGTTGTGGTAGGCTGCGCTGATGTACAGGGGGCAGACCACCAAGGAGGTGAGCCGCCGGGAGAAAGGGGGCTGGACGTCAGGAGTCAGGTGGTGGTTGACATCGACGTCGGCCCCGTACCTGCAGGGTAGACACACGGACAGTGAGACCCCACGGCAGGCCAACCGCAGTCAACGCATCCGCAGGGCACCCGGCGGAGACGGGCCCGAGCTCCAGGAGCGCTGGGAGCACAGGAGAGTCCCCCAGTCACGGTGGCGCCGCGACCGCCGGCAGGTACCACGGTAGTTAGGAACCTTGGAATCCACTCACGCAGAAAAAACTCGTAAGGAAGTTCTTTCAAACCTTTGAAGATCCAACAATCCCATGGCTATTTTAACTATTTCAAAGCATTTGAAAAAGAAGGAAAACTTCCAAATTCAGCTTATGAAGTTAACAAAACAGTAATCTCCGAACCTGACCATAAAGTCCACACCATAAAGAAAAACTACCAACTGCACTTACGAATATCAACTTAACAACCTCCAATAAAACGTTAGCAAAGAGAATCTAAAAACATTAAGAAAGCAACATACAATGACCTTATGGGGGTTATTCCAGGGGGGTAGTTCTTAAATTAGAAACTCTATTAACATAATCCATCATACTCATAGAACTAAGGGGAAAATCCATGATTATCTCCATAGATGCAAAAAAGAAGGCATATAACAAAACTCAACACTCAAGCATGTTTGAAAATACTTAATAAAAAAGAAAGTCATGGATATTTCCTTAACATGATAAAAAATATTTCCTCAACCCAGAAGTCAGCCTCTTGCCTAGTGGGGAAACAGGAGCGGCAGCTCTGCCAGGAACAAGGCACACAGTCCCACTTTCTAGCCCACTAGTTTTAAAGACTTTTTTTTTTTTTTTTTAAGTACTAGTGCAATTAGACAAGAGAAAGCAATTAGCTGGCTAAAATTAGAAAGGAAGAGGTAAAACTTTCCCTATTTACAGAGGATATAACTGCCTGGAAAGCCTTAAATAATTAATGAAAATGCAGTTAACAAGCAATGAGAGAATTTATTAAAGTAGCAAGTTTTAAACCAACAGCCTTCTACATACAAACAAAAACAAGTTGAAAGATAAAATGAAAAAGACCTCATTTCTGACAGCAAAATAAATTTTAAAGTGAGCTATCTAAGCATAAACTTAACAGTATATGTCCAAAGTTTGCATGAGGAAAATTATAAAGTACTACTGAAAGTCACATAAGTAGACCTAAGGAAATAGAAAGACATACCACAGTCTTAGATAAGAAGACTCAATATCATTAACATGTCATTTTCCCTAAGTTTATTATATAAATGAAAATACCCTCCCCAGAACTACATAAGTTGACTATAAATATAAATACATAAAAATAACATCCCTGGAGCTACATAAGTTGCTTGTAAAGTTGATTTGGAAGATCAGGAAAAGATATAAAAACAAAGCTTTTTTAACATAAGTAAAGTAAAACAATAAGTGACAAATTGGGGGAAATGTTACAAAGGGTTGACATCCTTAATATATAAAGACCTTCTAAAAGGAAAAGATCAACAGCTCTAGAGATAAATGAGCCAGAGATGGATACAGACATGTGCAAACAGCTCTCAACCAGATGAAAAGATGCTCAGCCTCACTCATAACAGAAATGCAAATTAAAACTACTCGGAGACACCACTTCTCACCTATCAGATTGGGAAAAATCCAAAAACTTATTGACTGAGCTTTAAAGAAAAAGGAAGTCTTATTCATCGCTGACAGCTCTCAACCAGATGAAAAGATGCTCAGCCTCACTCATAACAGAAATGCAAATTAAAACTACTTGGAGACACCACTTCTCACCTATCAGATTGGGAAAAATCCAAAAACTTATTGACTGAGCTTTAAAGAAAAAGGAAGTCTTATTCATCGCTGACAGCTCTCAACCAGATGAAAAGATGCTCAGCCTCACTCATAACAGAAATGCAAATTAAAACTACTCGGAGACACCACTTCTCACCTATCAGATTGGGAAAAATCCAAAAACTTACTGACCGAGCTTTAAAGAAAAAGGAAGTCTTATTCATCGCTGGGGGCCAGGCATAACGGAGCAATTAATCCCTGTAGAGGGAAATCTGGTGACGGCTAGCAAACTTACCTATGCAGGTACCCTCCGACTCACCAATCACAACTCCTGGAATCTAGTCCCAAGACACATTTGCAAAACTCTGAAAAGATGCATACACAAGGCGATTCATTAAAACAGTGCCCGTAATAGCCAAAGGCAGGAAACGCGCCCCAGGTTCATCAAGAGGGACTGGCCCATCCACATAAAGGAGCATTGTACCACCTGAAAAGGAACGCGGAGCAGTGCTAAGGACTGCTCTGCGGTGACCTCCAGGACACCCTGATAAGTGAGAAAAGCAGGACGATGAACGTGAAGTATGCTACTGTTTCTCCTGGGGAGGAGGCTGCAATACCAATGTGTACATGACACACACCTAGACACATACACTTATCTGCCTATTTTTTAATGATGGAAGGATAAACCACAAAACCTTTTAAATGGTTATCTATAGGGCAGGGATGGAGCAGATGAGGACAGAAGCTAGACTGCTTTTAATATACTTTGTTTTATAGATTTGACTTTGGAACCACATAAATACATACTATAAAAAATTAAACAGCAATCCTTAAAAATTGCAAGCAAAAAGAAATACTTTAACCCAACCGTGTATCCAGTTTGTGCCATCATGTCCTGCCCGCCAGGGTGGCTCTTCTTTTCAGGCACACTGAACATCCAGAGTAGCCAGCCCATTCCCAGCATCAGGTTCACCTAGAAGGACCTAGGACAGGAAGCACAGCAAGGCAGGCTCGTGCGGCCGCCAGAGCTGGGAGCGCTCACGACAGTCCCTGAGCCGAGATCTGCATGGCTTCCCGGGAGCTCTCCTCTTCTGACTCCCAGAGACAGCCCAGGTGCGAGGATGAAGCTCACGCAGGCCGATGCAGGGGCCGCCCGACCCGGAAGCCTCCTTCTCCACCAGAGCCGATCTCTAAACGACTCTACAGGCAGAGCCCTCAGGATCCCCTCAAGGGACCTGCCCTTGTCCTTGCTCTCAAGGACGCCCAAATACATGGCTTTCTATGGGACATTTAGGGTTCTCCCAGGCCAAGCGCACACTACCAACTGGGTCATTTTACACTAAGCGGGGGCCGCTGACTAGAGCAGGGAGGGTGGCCTGCTCAAGCTGTTGGGGTCCTGGCCGAGTGAAGAGGGTGTCTGCTAAGGATGCTGCCTTGCGCGGGCGCTACAGCCCACAGCGGGGGAGGAGGCATGTGTGGGGAGGGCAGCAGCATAGGAGACTGGTCCAGTATGGCGGACCGGCAAAATAAGTTAACATGTTGAAGGTAAGGGAACCAAGGTCTCTCAATGTTGCAAAAGAATAATAAATTTGGAAAGGGAGAAAAGTAGGATGAACCCTGTGGTGCTGGACTGGATTAGAGGCATCAGGGCAAACTCTTTAACTGTCAATGTATAATAGATACAGAAATGTAGACAGAAACATGTTTAAGTAACCTTAGCTCTGTCCAGTAGGAGAGGCTGAAAACAGTGACACCCCATGAGCAATAAGCACTCCTAGTGTCCACATCTTGGCTTTTAAACAGCATTCGCCACAAAAAGAAACCAGGATTCCTTGGAGAAATGACTAATTCCAGGGATGAATCAGGCAAAGTACCCAAGAGCCTAGAAAAATTGTAACCCCACAGGAAACCGTGAGTCTAACATAAATAAATGAATAAATTAAAAATCTGATGAGGAATAGGGTATATACATGGTCCCAAAGTACCTAGCCACAAAACTATTTTTTAACTGCAGGGGGCCAAAGCGGAGCTTTACAATGGAAGAAGCTGGCAGACACCACCTTAATCAAAAGATGAAAGTGGACATCAGCAGTACTGGGACCAACCGAACACACGTGCAACCTGAGAGGACGTAATGCGCAGAGCACAGCCTCACTTCTGAGAGACTGCTGCCCAAAAGGCGTTGCCCAACTCTGCCGTGAGTAAACATCAGACAGCCAGCACCTGTGTGCTTGAGCGTCCATTGCCCTAGACGGTCCTGCAATGCCTCACAAACTTTGTCATCACATATTTCATCCGAATTAGGACATGACAAAATGCAGGAAGTAATGATGATGGGGCCTGACTCGCAGGGGTCCAGGGCCGAGGGAAGAGCATCGTTCTCCATGCCTTAATAAAAATAGCTGGCCAACACTCACAGCCAGCAACCATGTTTTATCGCCCGTCTCCTCAGCACCATCCAAGCAGCCAAGGGAACCTGCCCCTAGAAGTGACACCGCTGCCTGTCGGCAGCACGGAGCTGAGGAAGAGAAAGGACAGCACACAGACCAAGGAGCTCACGTGACAATCTGCTTCCCCGCTGACGCCAGGCAGCATCCTCAGCCACTACAAACGCAAGTATCACCCAGTACTCTCCGCGATATCCCAGAAGTGACGAGAGAAACATTCTAAAGCACGTACCCAACCAAGCAGAAACCCGTATTTCATTTCATACACCCAACCAATGAAGAGAACTAGATTTCAAGCAGTGATATTGTTTCTCCTCCTTATTCGTACAGGTGTGTCTTCCAGAATGTTTGTAATTTGGGGCAATAGGACAATCTGGTATTAGCTGAGCTGTGGGAAAGACAGCCCTTCATCCACTTATAAAAATATAATGGATGGGATCCAGTGAATTTTAATCCTGAATATTTTCCAAAATTCCCCTACTGCTTTTAATATCACTGGCAAGGAACCACCAGGACGACTCAATAAATCAGTATAACTTTTGCACATACAGAAATACCACTCCTTACCTTTTTAAAAAAACATCAGTAATATATTATCCAGGGAAATGAGAAGTAACAAAATTGGAGGTTACTTGCAGAGGGACACCAAATCACAACAGTGACAGGAGAGCCCCGCCTAGGAGGGACAATGACATAGGGAAGGCAGGAGTTGCGTTTAGATTGCGTTTAGATTGTATTACCCGTTCAGTAACTTAACCCCATTTTCCAAAAGTCAGTTACCTGGTAACTTAGAATCCAGAAAACTTTTCAATAGAATAATATATGCTCTTGGTACCTCACTGTAAAAGTAATGTCCTGTGCTCGAGCGGGGCAGCAAAATGTCTTAATAACGTTTCCTCAAGAAGGGCACCTATAAATATATCTGAAAGTCAAGCCTGCAGTTAATTCAAAGCAGTTGTGCATCATGAATTGACTGAAATGCCCTATGGGATTTCTGGAACCAAGATGAAATTTCATGGATTGAGCCTACTGAAAAACATTTCCAAATTAATGACTTACATTCTCCAAGATGCAAAGATATGGGACTGAGGTGGTTTAGATTCCCAGGCTAGAAATCCTTCAAAAGAAGGGGAAAAAAGCATCATCACGTCTTTATCACCCTCCAGTATAACCACCGTATCACCCTCAATTATCTTTCCAAAAGTCAATTCCATAGCCATTTAATACATAAATCCTTTTGATATAATAAATATATTCTCAGTACCTAATTTAAAAAACCATGTCCTGCACTGGGCGAGGGGGACGCCAGATCCCTGCTCCTCAGAACACCCCCGATGCAGCCCGTAACAATGCTATAACCCTCTCCTGTAATACTTTCCCACACCGACAACCGGCTACCTGAACTGCACTCAGTCCAGCCACAGAACAAACGGCCTCCAGAACAAACGGGGGCTGCTGGGCAGGGAAGCATCTTTGGTAGAAAGAAGTCCCTGGAGACATGAGACTGAAAATGCAATCTGGCTCAAATTTTTTAAAAGGTAACCATTAGTACAATTAAAATAAGACCAGAAACTGTCTAAAACCACAGAAAGGGAAAGCAAAGAAAACACAGATCATGGAAAAAAGATATAAAATTAAGGTACAGTTAAGACACAGAAAGACAACAGTAACAGACCTAACATCAGCTATGGCAACAATGTTAACTGTATTGAAAAACAAAGAATCCCTTTATCCTACAAAAGCTTCTTGCTTTTCACCCCATTTTGCAGTTCTCGGAGACTATCCACTTCCTGAAGTGTGAAATAAAAGTTCATTTGTATCACCTAAAAAAACAAAAGAATCCCAGACAGTCAAACAGTAAAAGTGAGCTCACAAAGAATTACTTAAACCCACTAAGATTAAAACTAACAGTTACAGAATGCTACATAAAGGAGCCTCAGTGAAACCAATGGTTTCCTTTCGGTTTGATAAAGGGCACAATCCATCAGCAAGAACTTTCATGAGCCCAAATGAGCATCGAAATATGGGAAGCAAAATTATTAGAAATACAAGGGGAAACCGACAAATCACAACAGCAATTACAGACTAACAGGCTTCTCTGAATTGGGGGCAGATCCAATGGTTAAAGACGTAAAAAGAAAGAGAGAGGGAGTCTGCATAGCATACCTGAGGCTGTCATCTTGTACTATACAAATAAAACCCTGTGGTTCTATACTTTGTTACAAGTATCCACAACAACGTAGTTGGACATTAAGATAATAATTTTTAAAAAGCCCAAAGAATCTTCAAAATGGAAATTATATGGTCCGTGTTATCTGAGCACAATACAATAAAACTGGAAGTTCACAGAAGTTTTTATTAAAACTTTCTCCTCCATAACTATAAGAACAAAGAGGAAATCAACTTCGATTATACTGATTCAGAAAATGAGAAAAAAGCTTAGCAGACACAGCCAAAGCTATAGGCAAAGGTAAATAAATAACCTTGAAAGTTTACATTATTAATCAAGAAAAAAATGAACAAGCATGCAACTCAAAAAGTTAGGGAAAATATTAAGTAAAATTAAGGAAAATGGGAAAAAATAAAGGTAAAAATAGAAATTAATCAGTAAGTAAAAAAATAAGGGAACTGATAAAGCTAAGAAGCAGCTCTTTAGAAAGACTAACAACCTAGACAAATCATCTAACAAGTCTAATTGGAGAGACAGAGGAAAAAAAGGCAAATACAGAAAACAAGAAATGAGAATGTGGCTGCGAGAACCTGCCGACGCGGCCGCGCTCCCCGCGGTGGCCATCGCAGGGCAATGGTGGCCCGGCCCCTGTGGTACTGACCTGATGAGGGCCTTCAGGATGTCTGCCCTGCCCACCCGGGAGGCGTGGTAGACAGGGGTGCTGCGGTGGTGCCGGCTTCCATTGGGGTCGGCGCCGGCTTCCAGAAGGATCTGGGCGCTCTCCAGGTGCCCGTTCACCACGGCCACGTACAGGGCCGTCTGTCCCTTCACGTCCACCAGGTCCACCTCAGCCCCCTTCCGGATCAGGAAGTCCACGCAGTCCCCGTGGCCTGCAGTGGCCGCGATGCGCAGTGGTGTGCAGGGCAGCCAGCCACAGCACCACACAGACTTCTCGTTGATGCGGCTGAGAGAGAGCACAGGGGAGCCAGGCTGGGAGGGGCGCTGGGAGGCCGGCCAGCGCTCCCCCTCCTCTCGGGCGGGACCCTGGGACAGGGAGCAGGAGGGCAGCCTTCGCTCTAATAATGCTTCCAGGTGCTCTGTTGCATGAGATGCTTTCACATGCCCACCCTGCTGGGTCCACACCTGAAGCAAGACAGGCAATAAATTAAGAGCCCAGTTCTACAGATGAGGAAATTCGAGGCGCAGGTAAGACTGTAGAGCACTAGAGCTAAGATCTCCAATTTCCTGACTCGCGGTCCAAAGCTCTTTGCTCCACAAAGGGGAGAAGGGCCTGCCCGGGAGGCAGCGCAGGATGGAGGACAGCATACCTGCTCGGGACCTGGGTCAGGGCCCCGAGGCCCCTCCCTCTTCACCAGCTACTACCTGTGAAGGCCTGAGGCTGGACCGCTCTCTGGGACTCGGTATCCTCACTGGGGCTAGGTGACCACTGTGGTCCCTCTACCTCTGACACAGCACAAATGACAGCCTGCCAGAATCACCACACTCCTGGCCAGCAGCAGCAGAGGGAAACCGTCCAGGCTCAGCCCTCACTGCAAGTGACACTCAGACCACGACTCCCCATCAAGGGATGCCAGGGTCATGCAATGCACGGACCCATCGCGTCACCAGCTGAGCCTCTTCACCTCAAGCTCCCAGCGCAGCTGTGAACAAAGCTGAGGAATACAGATCACTAAAGCAGTGACCCAGAAACATGCAGTAGGTCAGGGTTCCTCCTTCAGCTGGTTACTAGCTTCCACTAGCCAAGGAGGCCAAGGAACTCTCCAAGGACTCGTCACCAAAGAAGTACATAGCAATAGCAAAATATCATCAAAAACCAGAGATTCACTGAACCCGAGTGAAAGAAAGAAAAACGGTACTTGAAAAAGCAATATGAACATACTTGGTCTATTTTAGTAGCTTAACTCTACTTTATTCTACTGTTATATCTGCAAATTTAAGGTTTTCTCTGGACTTGAGTCATTCACGTTAAATATTCATGTGCAAGCCACCTAATTTCTCCTTATGACAATCCTTTCTGGCTATTTGGAGCTTTCTTATTTTTAATACGAATATCTGTTCTAATGAAATAATGCTAAGACGTTAGAAGGGAAAGAAGGACGAAACCTATTCTTGTACTGTTAGAAATCCTTCTCTTGGGAACTGTCCACGAAAAGTGGTATAAGTTTCAGTATCAACACACAGGCACTTCTTCTATCAACTCACTGCCATCCTAGCCCTGAAGGGGAAACAGAAACACAGAAAGAGCCTGAAGGAGTTTCTGGTTGCAGGTGAGTTTCAAGTCTACTTGAGACTCCAATCTTAGACACACGGAGAACAGGCAGAGTCTCCGTGCTCCCCGGGTGTCTCGAGGCGGGGAAAGTAACAGCAAGACTCCGATGCCATGAGGGGCTTGAGCCGGTCTGGAGGAGCTAGCAGGATGTGGCAAGGCAACAGGCAGGGCGCTACCCACAAAAGGAGCATGTCCCTGGGTAATGAGACAGCTGGCCAGAAGCTGAGCCCCAGGCCCTGGCGGCAGATGACTGAGGCCCTGAGAAGCCAGAGGAGAGCGCGTCAGGAGCGCTCTGCAGGTTTGCTCCACCAGGAAGTCCGGACCCAAAGGGGGATAACGATGCATAATTAAGGGAGGAGAGTTTACGCATGCGCCTTAGGAGAAAGAGCCAGAAGAGGCCCGCAAGGGAGCAGGGCAGCTGTTGAAGACAGTACTGACGCTGTCGTCGAGGGTAACGTCCGGGAAGCTGACGCCCAGAGAGCGCCAAAAGTTGCTGGAAAATACAAAGGTCAGTGACAGACTGGACTTGAACCCGGGTCTCTCTGCCCTTGCCATCAGGCTGTCGCCTACGAGCCTGACCACGCTTCCGGCAGTCCCCTCTGTTCCCACCCTCCGACAGCGGAGACGCTCAGGGTCTCCACCTGCAAATCGGAGACCGCTGTGCCTCCCTCACAGCTCCCAAGCCTTAGCTTCGTGCAGACCCACAGGCCACAGCCTGGGCAGCCCGGGCGGGCAGCCGCGCTCACCTCCGGTAGCTCTCCTCCTGCAGCAGGCTCCGGAGGGTCGGGAGGTCCCCCACGTAGGCTGCGTCATGGAGCCTCGTGTCCTCGCAGCGCTCCAGCGGACGGTCACAAAACTGCTCCCTCAGCCACTCCTTCAGATTCGGACCTGCACTGAAGGGGGGGCACCCGTAGCTCAGGGAAGCCTTGCCAACACCAGCCGCCAGGGGCCGCCCTCGGCCGCCAGCCCTGCCGCTCCCCGACACGGGCGCTCTCCAACTCTCAAGAACACATCGTTCCCCTGCTCCAGAAACTTCCAGAGCCAGAAAGATGTAGAAAGTTTCCCTTAATGAAGCCAGCACACTCCTGACACCAAACCTGGCAAGGTTTTAAAACTTTGATGGGGAGGGCGATAATTAGCCAAAACTACTTAAGGATAGAGAAGATCCTAAACAAAATATTAACAAAGTGAAATTTAAAATATGTATCCAAAAAGTCGCCATAAAATTACTCGAATTTATTCCAAGAATGTCTTAGTATTGGGAAAAACCATATAAACAGCTGCTATGTTACAAAAGGACACCTGACTTTGGCAAAACTCAATAGCCAGAAAAACACTGCTGCTTGTAACCTGAATGACTGCCATGTGATCTGGGCAATGGCCTCGCCACGCGGGAGTCCCCGTGAGTGACACATCTGACGGTAACCTAAGACGGGTGTACTTTTCTGAATATAAGCTGCACCGCAGTAAAAAGGAAAAATCTGAAATACATGCATACAAATAGAAAGCCAGCCCTATATAATGAAGATAGAAAACAGAAAAACAATAAAGACTAGAATAAATGGTGAAAACCATACCATGTACTTGAGTGAGAGTCAATGCTAGGAAAACTTTAAGTGATACCAAATAAATTAAGGGGTTTAACAAATCTCTTCGGGGTTTTTATATGAGATGTGACAAAAATCTTCTAGAAGTTCATTTGGAAATAAAAATAAGAATCACTTTTTGTTTTTTTTAGTGTGTATGAGAAGAGATCTACCCTACTAGATAATAGAAGTTCTGTCTCATCAGAATAAAAAGATAAATAAAACAATCAACTGCCCAGAAAAGAGCTTAGTATAAAAAACCTGGTATGTGAGAAATGGGCAACAAAATCAGTGAGGAATGGGAGGAGTAGTGGCTACAAACTGAATGTTTGTGTCCCCCAAAATGTCCTGCCAAATAATATGCTGGGAGTCCTAACCCCCAAGGTGATTAGTAAGAGGTAGGACCTTTAGTAGGTAGGACCTTTAGGTCATGAGGGTGGAGCCCTCATGAATGGGATTAGTGCCCTTATAAAAGAGACCCTGGAGAGCTCCCTCACCCCCTCCACCACGTGAGGACACAGTGAGAAGACAGCCGCCTAGGAACCAGGAAGCAGGCCCTCACCAGACATCAAATCTGCCAGTGCCTTCGTCTTGGACTTTCCAACCACCAGAGCTGTGAGAAATAAATTTCTGTGGTTTATAAGCTACCCAGTCTATTCTGTTATTACATCCTGAATGGACTAGAACAAGTACCATTGATCACTGAACAACGCAGGTTTCATCTGCAGGGGTCCACTTATATGCAGATATTTTCAACAGTAAATAGCACAATACTGCACGATCTGTGGTTGGTTGAATCCACAGATGCCTAGGAACCTCAGATGCAGAGGACTGACTATAAGTTATATGCAGATCAACCCCCAAGTTGTTCAACAGTCAACTGTAGTCAACAAATTTGTACAATTAGATACCTACAGCTCACCCTTGAATAGCATGGTCTGAACTACGTGGGTCCACTCACACATGGATTTTTCTCACTAAATACATACTACACTACACAAGATGCAGTTGGCTGAATTCTTAGATGCAGAACCTCGAACATGGAGGGCCAACTGTAAAATTTTACGGGGATTTTTGACTGTGCAGGGGTTTGGCAACCCCCACGCCCTGTGCTGTCCAGGGTCAACTGTAATTGAGTTCTTCACCTCACACTGGAGCCCAAAATATCTCTAGATAATTAAGAGCTTTATAAACATAACTGCACAGAGAGGGGCGTAAGGAAAGAGCCTGAACTTAGACGGCCTTCATTCAAGTCCCCAACGTGCCAGCTGTCCTAGCGTGTGACCACGCACAGTTTAAAGCACACCCTGCCACAGGTGGACTCTCTCCAATGCTGAAGTTGCTTTTTATATTCAAATCAAATCTCTTTTGAGTACCTACTGTATACAAGGCTGGGCCATAGTACAACAGGGGTGATGCGTACGTTTCCTTACACTCCAGGATTTGATAGTTCAATGGCAGAGGTAAGACACAAAGGCCACAGGCCGGTGGGCAGAGCAGCGAGGGTTCACAAACGCACGGGTCACTCGAGCTCGTGCCGCAACCAGACCTGCAGCAGATCAACGGGCAGGCATCAAGGACCCTTGGGCCCCCGTGCCAATCCTCCTCCGGTATAGTTATCCTTCACTGTAGTTATCCCACAGTTTCACTCCACAGGCTGAAAAAGTTCAAAGTAGGGGTAAGATTCAGAAGGGGTAAGGAGACTGACAAACTTTTGCTAAGTTCTCCTCTAGGCCTCCCTTTGCTGGCCTCTTTTTGACCCACTACCTGCCCAGCTCAACACAGCCTCCTCTTCCCCAGCTCCAAGATAACTTTAAGTTTGCATTTTTCTGATCAGCTTCTCCAATGACAACACAATTACTCGACACAGCACTTAAGCTTTACCTGTGGCCCCTCTACTCCCAGGCCTGCAACACACTAAACAGTAAAACAGCACCGCCTGGACAGTGACAAGAGTGCCTCTGTGTAAGGCAGAGCCAGTCTTCCCGCCACAAGACTCTTCACACTGGGAAGAAGCCGCCGGTCCTCTTCCCCAAGCGAACACCTCTCAGTCCATCCCGCACTCTCACATGAAGTGATGTCCCAGACCCTAAGGTCCTGGCTGTCCCTGGGGTCAAAGTCAATACCAACCAAAGCCCAGGACGGAAGAGGCTTTGTTTGTATTTTTACTCACTGCAGTATCCCCAGCCCCAGCCAGGTCCAGCCAATAGCAGGTCCTCAATAAACTGTTTGCTGGAGGAATGAATGGATGGAGGGAGGGATGAAAGGCACTACTTGCACCCGTCTCCAAGTCAACACTATACCTTAAATTTTGGCACATTTAAGAGTAATAAACTCCTTAGTTTATTACCAACTAATAAACTCTTTGGAGGGGTATCTCTCCGGAGACACAGATGAGCATGTAAAGTCCAGAGCACATAGAAGCATTTCGTACCCGGGGCAAACTGAGACAACAGACAAAGAGGGAACCTGCCCCCGCCCCCCGACCCCGCAGGTTAGGAGGAAGCCTCTCCCGAAGGCGGGCAAACGCACTTCCCCGCCAATTCACATCTGTTTGGCAGGAATCTTTCAAGGTGGAGACCCTCAGTCAGATGGCTATTTTGGGCGCGAGCCTTTCTAGCCGCCTAAACCAAACTATGGCACGGCTGCCTCCTCTGCCGGTGGGCAACGGCCCCTGGACCTGCTGTGTCACTGACAGCTCGCTGAGGGTGGCGTTATCGCTGGCCCTGGCGGGGAGGGGGGCGGTTGTTGAGGGGAGCCGATGCCAGGATGGAGAGAAGGCACTCGCCCTCCCGGGGGCTGACCTCTGGGGGCTCTCCCGACCGCTGCGCTCAGAGCTGGAGAATGACCCACGTCCTCTCTTTACAGTTGGGGTCCCATCCAGCCCTAGAGGCCAGCCGGCTGGCAGTTACGGTGCAAGCTCCACAGGAGGGGAAATCCGCGCGAGGGCTGCTCTCGCGAAGCCGGGCAGCCAGCCGAGCACCCCGTGAGCCGCGCTGACCGACCCCCGGCTGCGGGGCGCGGCTCCGTGGGCCCCGGCCGGCCGCGGGCCAACACGCAGGGCCCCGGCCCGGGCACCCGCCCCGGCCCCCCGCCGCCCCGCGGCCGCGCGCACGTTACCTGCGGGCCCAGGTCCGGCCCGCCCGCCGCCCTCCGCCATGGGTGCCGGCCTTCCGCCCGTCGGCTGCCCGCCTCCCCCGCGGCCCCCGCCCGGAGCGCCCCCCGCAGACCGGAAGCAGCGCGACCGCGACCACTTCCGGCGCCTCGGGCTGTGGGCCGCGTCGGGGACGCGGCTTCCGGCGGACGCGCGCCTCCCTCGGGGGCTTTTGGCGCCTCTAGCGGGGCGCCAGGGCCTCCATCTCCCGCTTCGCTCCCGATGTGAGGACGAACGAGCGCCGGCGCCGGGCGCGTGCTGTCGGAGACGCGTGCTCGTGGGTGTGGGCTGTCGGGGACGCGCGCCGTCGGGCCCCACCGGGGCTGTGTTTCTCCACAGAAGAAGCAGAGGAGTCTGGGAAAACACGCTCACCTGGGGGACGGAGCTAATTTGCATGTTCTGGGAACTCTGGTTGGTCGGGCCCGTCCCCGCCCCCACGGAAAGGGCGAGGCCTTCTGCCGGGAGGGTGTGGGCGTGGCCGCGGAAGGTTCGGGCTGGGGTTTGAATCCCACCCGAGCCGGGCTGATGGGGCGTCCCCTGGGAGTGCCGGCTAAAGGAGGCCTGCGCCGGGCAGCGATGGCTCAGAGCCAGTGTGTCCCCGCGCGCTCAGCCGGGGGCTGGGAGCAGCCCTGGGAGAGCGTGGACGTGAAGGTGGGGGACTTCCAGCTTTGTTCCTTGCAACAGATTCTGTTGGAGGGGCGCGGCACGGCTGGGCATACATTACTGTGGTATTGGATGAATGCCCCCCCGAAATTCCTTCCATGAAGTCAGGGATCATGTCTATCAAATTACTATAGCCCAGTGCCTGACACAAACCGTTTATTGAATAAATTAGTGAACAAAGGAATAACTTTTCTTGCCCACTCGCTTATTAAAATAATGTCGGACCATGTGTACTGAGTTTTGGTTTGTAGGCATGGATTCCTTAAGCTCCTTCCGCGCTCCCCACCGGTGGGGAGAAGGGTTCTGCAGGAGGAGGAGGAGGAGGTCTCCAGCGGACGGGCAGGGAGTGGGGACTGAGGACATGTGACGAGCGGGTTCGATTTTTACAGGTGGAGAAAAGGAGCTCCAGCAGGGGACCAATGCGTGTGAGGCTGGAGACCCCCCCCACAAGCGTGCGTGTGACCCGCCGGCCTGGCCCGTGCCGTAGTCACGGGACCGGCCTGGCGTAGGCGGAGCCACACGGAGGGGATTCGCATCCCCTGGAGGAGTGCTCAAGCTCGGTGGGTGGCACCACCTGGGCAGCAGGCCCTGCAGGGGTGTCTGTTGGGGGAAGGGAGCTTCCTGCAGCTCTGTTTGGGCTTGATAACAGCACAGACCACCACTGGCAGGAAAGCCAGGAGTGACGTGCCCTCCAGGGAGCCCGGGGCTTGCCATGCCCACTGGCCCTCCACCAGACCTGCACCTGGGAACGCCTGGGAGCTTGAAAAACTCAGAAGCCCGGACCACCCAAGTGTCCATCAGCGATGAATGGGTGGGTAAACAGTGTAGTCTACCCATACGGTGGGATATCATTCAGCCTTAAAAGGGAAGGAAATTCTAACACGTATTACAGCATGTGGTGAACCTTAAGGACATCAGGCTGAGTGAAAGAAGCCAGTCACCAAGAGGCGAATACTGTTTGATTCCACTCATGAGTTTCCTAGACAAGTCAAAGTCATAGAGACAGAAGGTAGATGGTGGTGCCAGGGGCTGGGGGAGGGGGAGCGGGGAGCTGTTTAATGGGCCTGGAGTTTCAGTTTGAGAGGATGAGAAAGCTCTGGAGATCGGTTGGTTGCACAACAGAGTGAATGTGCTCACTACAAAACCGTGCACTTACGGTTAAAATGGTAACGTTTATTATGTATGTCTTACTACAGTTATTGGTTTTCAAAAAGCAAGCCTGACGCCACCGCACCCCAGAGATCCTGGTGCAGGCAAGCTAGGATGTGGCCTGGGCGTCAGGATTTTTGAGGCTCCCGGGTGATTCAAATGCAGCCAGGCTGAGACACCTGCCCCAGCCAGCTTCAGCTGCACTGCCCCCCGTCCCAATATCGGGGCCTTTGCATCCACAGGTTAAGTGGCCTGAGCAGAGTGTCACTCCCTGCCGGCGCCTGGCTCTGTTTTTGGGGGGTTTTTTTTTCGTTACGCGGGCCTCTCACCGCTGTGGCCTCTCCCGTGGCGGAGCACAGGCTCCGGACGCGCAGGCTCAGCGGCCGTGGCTCACGGGCCCGGCCGCTCCGCGGCGTGTGGGATCTCCCCGGACCGGGGCACGAACCTGCGTCCCCTGCATCGGCAGGCGGGCTCTCAACCACTGCGCCACCAGGGAAGCCCCCGTCTGTTCTTTAGAAAGACCTGAGGCCCCACTGGGTCACAGGCATCCCACCCCTCCTCCTAACTGCCCGCTGGACTTGGGTCAATGCTCTCAACACCAGCAGGCACTGGAGGTAGCACTAACGCTCGCCCTGTTTTTTTCAGGGCCCCGAGGTCAGGGAGTCTTGCTACCGTGCCCACAACACACAGTGGCCCAGTCAGGACTCAAATCCAGGGCCGTCCAGCCCTACAGCCGCTCTCCTCAGGTCTCATCTACTCTCCAGGTCCCTTAAGCCCAGAACACCCACCGACAAAGGGCCGCGAGGGAATGGAACAGATGGAATTCATCAGATCACGCGACCGACCCCCTCCCAACAGGAACTCCCTGGTGCCGTCACAGCTCTGGGAGCACCAGCCCTGGACAGACACAGGGCCAGTGCCACCTTCAGGCAGAGTAGGGGGCTGTCCCTGCCCCCCTCCAAGTCCCAGGGGCACCCTGGCATTTTCCCAGCCCGTCACTTCCCCCTACCCCCAGATCCCCCGTCGCCTCCTCCTGCCGTCTGACAGCTCAGGCCTGCCCCACAGCAGCCCACTGATCTGTGTCCCCAGAACAGAACACCCAATGTCCCCAGATGATCCCTCCTTGGAGTCTGGACCAGTCTTTCTGGAGGGCACCTTGGCATAAAATGTTCATAATCCTTGGCCAGACATTGCTCTTCTAAGCGTTTATTCTGGGGAAATAATCAGATGCGTGAGAGGTGCTGCTACAGTGAGATGCTCATTAAGCATAATGTTTACAGAAAAAAAGTCCAACGACAGCTTTCTGGTTCAGGAGGTCCGGGAAGGGGCAAGGCCTCCTCTCTTAATCAGCCCCTCGTCCCCTCCCCCCTGCAGGGAGCCAGGACCTCCTCTGGCAACGCTGCAGGTGCTGGGGCAGTTAGAAGCCCGAGCCCCAAGCTGCGCGGGCGGGGGCGGGGGGGGAGCTGGTGGCGGGGGGCTCCTGCCCCGGGCTTGGCGGTGCTGGTGCTGCCGGCAGCTCGACCCGCGGAGCCCAGCCCAGGTCGGGGCAGCACACGGCCTCCCGCAGGGTGGGAAACGGGCAGCTCTCCTGATCCTGGGCCCCTGGGCCTGAGTTTGGGGCGTCTCCTCTCAGGGCCTCGGGCCTCAAGCCCCTTTCGGAGATCTGCTTTGCTGCTCCCTTCCCCTCCTGCCCTTGGCCTCCAAGGAGGAAGCAGGGCCACTCCTCACGTTTACCCGGGAGACCGTGAGCGAGGGCAGCCCTGGCCCTCGGCTTTGCCCTGGAAACACTCGAGCAGCCCTGCTCCGCAGACCCTGCCTCTGCCCCGAAGGGTCCCCGTCGCGGCGCCGAGGTGCCGACCCTCCGAAAGGGCGCGAGCGCAGCCTGGAGTCCGCCAGGAGCCGGGGGCCACGTCCTTCTGGCCCAGCAACCAGTTCAAGGGGCAGCTCCCCCGGGCCTCGGTGTCCCGTAAAATGGGGCTGATGACCCCTGGCTGCAGGATTACTGTAAAGACACGGAATTCCTCAGGAAGTGCACTCGCTTCGCGGTCCAGAGAGAGCCTCGGGACAAAACGGGCATCAGTGCCACGCCTGCTCCGTTCTCCACCCAACACCGGCCCGGGGCACCTGCCGCGCTGCTGGTCCCTGGGGGTGGGGGGCGGGGTCCGGGGGGG